>NC_133510.1:22183000-22486000 GCF_049354715.1 Callithrix jacchus | reverse complement strand
CCTCCTGGGTTCAGGTAATTCTCCTGCCTCAGCCTCCCGAGTAGCTGGGACTACAGGCGTGCATCACCACACCCAGCTAATTTTTATATTTTTAGTAGAGATGGGGTTTCACCATGTTGGCCAGAATGGTCTCGATCTCTTGACCTCGTGATTCACCCACCTCGGCCTTCCAAAGTGCTGGGATTACAGTGTTGCACCGGAGCGAGTGAAAATTCAACACCAAGACAAAAGTATGCCAAATTGCGGGGTCTTTATTGCCGGTGGCCATGGAGGACTCATGTCTTTCCAACCCATGGCCCCGAGCTCAGGGGGAGCAAGGCATTTAAGCTGCAAAACCACATCCTTACCATCCTTACCTTACAATAAAAATATACCAAAAAGTAAAGAGTATCAACATAATGAAGAATTTATATCAACTAATGGGCAAAATAGCCAGCTAACATCAAATGGCAATAATCTTAAATTTAAATTGACTAAATCCCCCAATCAAAAGATACAGCCAAAACCCATCGGTATGCTGCATCCAGACCCATCTTACGTGCAAGGATACATAAAGAGTCAAAGCAAAGGGATGGAGAAAGGTTTGCCAACCAAATGGAGAGCAAAATAAATAAATAAATAAAAAAAAGTAGAGGTTGCAATTCTCGCCTCTGATGGAATGGATTTTAAAGCAAAAAAAGATCAAAAGAGGACATAATGATAAAAGGATCAATGCAACAAGAAGAGCTGACAATCCTGGATGTGTACGCACCCAATGCAGGATACATAAGACTTGTAAAGAGACTTGGACGCCCCACACAGTAGTAGTGGGAGATTTCAACATCAGTATTAGATAGATCAATGAGACAGAAAATTAACAAGGATATCCTGGACTTGAACTCAGATCCAGAACAAGTAAACTTAATAAACATTTATAGAACTCTCCACTTTAAACACACAAGACATGCACTCTTAGTACCACATCACACCTACTCACAGGTTTAAATGAAATATTGGTTGGCCGTTATTAAGCACAATTGGCGGTATAAGGGAGGTTTTCAATACCCATTTTTAGACTGCATTCTAGCCTGGGCAGTTAAGCAACAACACTCCTGTTCTCTCTCCCTCCTCTTCTTCCTCTTTTTTCCTCTTCTTCATTCCTTTTCTTTCTGTCTTTCTTTCTTTCTCTTTCTCTCTTAAAAAAAACTGTCAAAAATATCACCAATAAATATACAGCCTTATGAATAGGCTCAAATTGAGAAAAGAAAAAGAAACAAAAGAACCCACATCCTTGTTCAGGGGGGTCCAGGGGTGTGCAAGGCAAGCTGTCTGTACAGAAGGTAAAGTTAGAGGTTTATTGCAAGGGGAGGGGGGTAGCAGTGGAAATTTTTACCCTTAACACCTCTGAGACCTGCAGTACAATAACAGTTCCGAGAATTACACCTCTGCCCAGGGCCCAGGTGGCTTCTCTATAAGATGGCAGTGCTTAGGCTTCTGTTTTTGCCCCTATCCCAATAGGCGTGAGCCACTGTGCCTGGCCCTAGAATTTCTTTCTTGTAAGAGTTAGCGTAGGCTGGGTGTGGTGGCTCACGCCTATAATCCCAGCACTTTGGGAGGCCAAGGTGGGTGGATCATGAGGTCAAGAGATCGAGACCATCCTCGTCAACATGGTGAAACCCCATCTCTACTGAAAATACAAAAAATTAGCTGGGCATGGTGGCATGTGCCTGTAATCCCTGCTACTCAGGAAGCTGAGGCAGGAGAATTGCCTGAACCCAGGAGGCAGAGATTGCGGTGAGCCGAGATCATGCCATTACACTTCAGCCTTGGTAAAAAGAGCGAAACTCCATCTCAAAAAAGAAAAAAAAAAGAAAAGAAAATTAGAATATAGCTAGGCATGGTAGGGCACACCTGCACTCTCAGCTACTCAGGAGGCTGAGGCAGGAGAATACCTTGAGCCCAGGAGGCGAGACCAGCCTGGCCAGCTTATGGAGACCCTGTCTCAAAATAAATAAATACATAAGATTAGAATATAATGAAGGAAATGTTAAAAGAGAAACTAAGACACACTTACACCTGAATTCAAGACTAAAACATAATGGGATTAGAGAGTGGTCACCAAATCACGTGACTGGGGAAAGAAACCTGTGCACTATGTTTGTGACAAAACAAAAAAATTATAATTTAAACAGACCTCTTCAGATAACATTGAGACAGACTAGAAAAGGAAGTTTCCCGAGATGTTACATCTCAGATTAGCCTGATAGAAGAGGGGAGCAGGGGCCAGGCACAGTGGCTCATGCTGGTAATCTCAGCATTTTGGGAAGCTGAGGTGGGCAAGTCACGAGGTCTGGAGTTTGAGACCTGCCTGGCCAACATGGTGAAAGCCTGTCTCTACTAAAAACACAAAAAATTAGCCACACATGGTGGCAGGTGCTTGTAATCCCAGCTACTCCGGAGGCTGAAGCAAAGAACTGCTTGAACCCTGGAGGTGGAGGTTGCAGGGAGCCAAGGTCGTGCCACTCCACTCCAACCTGGGCAACAGTGTGAGACTCCGTTCCCCCCCCCAAAAAAAGAGGGAGCAGAAAAAAGACTTCTAAGGTCTCTCTTAATAGGACATAACAGTGTGGGCTCCTTTTCATATTTCAGGAGAAGAATTGAACCATGGGAATTTTACATCTCCTATGACCCCAAAGAACTTTGTAAAGAGACCTGTCTGCTCTACGAAATCAAGTGGGGCATGAGCTGGAAGATCTGGAGAAGTTCAGGCAAAAACACCACCAATCATGTGGAAATTAATTTTATAGAAAAATTTACGTCAGAAAGACATTTTCACTTGTCCGTCAGCTGCTCCATCACCTGGTTCTTGTCCTGGAGTCCCTGCTGGGAATGCTCCCAGGCTATCAGAGAGTTTCTGAGTCAGCACCCTGGTGTGACTTTGGTGATTTATGTAGCGAGGCTTTTTCAGCACATGGATCAACAAAACCGGCAAGGACTCAGGGACCTTGTTAACAGTGGAGTCACTATTCAGATGATGACAGTATCAGGTAAAAACAGTAAACAACGAAACTTCATTGTTTACAAGAGTCTGTGGTGACAGCAGCTGTTTTTTAGGCCAGAAGACTGGTTATCCCAGGGTGGAAATCTCAGAAGTAAAAGTTCAAAATCATCTGTGAAAGGATTAGATCTAAAATTCATGACAAGGAAAATAACAAAAATACAACTCCTGGCTATGCCTGGTGGCTCGTGCCTGTAATCCCAGCACTCTGGGAGGCCAAGGCATGAGGATCACTTGAAGCCAGGCATTCAAGATCAGCCCCATCTCTACAAAAAAATTAAAACATCAGAAGGCATGGTGGCATCAACTTGTAGGCCAACCTGCTTGGGAGGCTGAGGTGGGAAGATCTCAGATCCTGAGCTCAGATGTTTAAGGCTGCAGTGAGCTATGTTTGGACTTAATGCACACTGGCCTAGGTGACAGGGCGAGACCCTGTCTCAAAAATCAACCACCACCACCACCACCACCAGCACCAACAACAACTCTTTTCTCTGGTCTTGCCTCTCAGTCATCTTTAAATGAACTACTTTATTCTTTTTAATGAGCCTAATGTCCAGCAGCAACTAGACCAGAGACTAGAGTCTTTCTATATGGTAAACTAGGTTGGGGCCCTTTTTAAGTAATTTACCATTCTGCTTGTTGAATGAGCCAAGATTTGTGTTTCCTTAGAGTATTATCACTGCTGGAGGAATTTTGTCAACTACCCACCTGGGGAAGAAGCTCACTGGCCACGACATCCCCCTCTGTGGCTGATGCTGTATGCACTGGAGCTGCACTGCATAATTCTAGTGAGTTACTTTAGGGACACAAATGCTGATGCTAAAAGAAACATCCGTCTTTAAAATTCTTTCCCGATAATTTTGATTCTTACTTTCTTTTTGACATTTATATTGAGATTTAGTTATTTAACTAGCTAGCTCCTCTTAAGAAAAATCTCAGAGCCAGGTGTGGTGGTGCACACCTGTAGTCCCAGCTACTCAGGAAGCTTGAGTCCATCACTTGCAAGCTGCAGTGAGCTATGATCATAACAATATGCTCCAGCCTGTGTGGTATAGCAAGACCCTGTTTCAAAAAACAGCTGGATGCAGTGGCTCATGCCTGTAATTCATGCATTTTGGGAGGCTGAGATGGGAGGATTGCTTGAGGCCAGGAGCCTGAGACCAGCCTGGCCAATGTCGTGAGATCCCAGCTCTAAAAAAAAGAAAATTATGTGGCCAGTTGCGGTGGCTCACACCTGTAATCCCAGCACTTTGGGAGGCCAAGGCGGGCGGATCATGAGGTCAAGAGATCGAGACCATCTTGGCCAACATGCTGAAACTCCGTCTCTACTAAACAATATAAAAATTAGTCCCAGCTATGCGGGAGGCCGAGGCAGGAGAATTGCTTGAACCCGGGAGGTGGAGGTTGCAGTGAGCCAAGATTGTGCCACTGCACTCCAGCCTGGTGACACAGCAAGACTCTGTCTCAAAAAAAAAAAAAAAGAAAAAAAGAAAAAAAGAAAATTATGCATCAAACAAACAAACAGTACCTAAACCTAAGAACAAGATAACCTGCTTGTGGGAAGTAAGTGGGAGAAGGGAATTTGGATAAACTGATCTAAGATATTTGTGGCCCCCATATTAATTACATTTTATTATTTTTTATTCTTATTTTATTATTATTATCATTTTGAGATGGAGTTTTACTCTTGTTGCCTAGGCTGGAGTGCAACGGCGTGATCTTGGCTCACTGCAACCTCAGCCTCTTGGGTTCAAGTGATTCTCCTGCCTCGGCCTCTTGAGTAGCTGGGATTATAGGTGCCCACCACCATGCCCAGCTAATTTTTTGTATTTTTAGTAGAGATGGGGTTTCACCATGTTGGCCAGGCTGGTCTTGAACTCCTGACCTCAGGCGATCCACCTGCCTTGGCTTCCCAAAGTGCTGGGATTACAGGTGTGAGGCACTGCACTTGACCATTATTATTATCTTTTAACCCACAGGGTCTGGCTACATTGCCTAGGCTGGGGTGTGGTGGCTATTCACAGGCACCCTCACAGCATAACACAGCCTCAAACTCTAAATTCCTGGCCTCAAGCAATCCTCTGACCTCAACCTCCTGTGTGGCTAGAACCACATGCATGTGGCATCGTGTCTGGCTTTATCATTATTATTGCTCGTTACCACAACACATATTGGCTCTACTGTATTTCAGATGTTCCCCTTTCCCTTATTAGCATGTGTAATCTTATTGAAGAAAATGTATATGTTCCATTGAGTTCTCTCTTTTTTTTTTTTTTTGAGACAGAGTCTTGCTTGCTCTGTTGCCAGGCACCAGGCTGGAGTGCAGTGGCGCAATCTTGGCTCACCGCAACCTTTGCCTCCTGGGTTCAAGCAATTCTCCTGCCTCAGCTTCCTGAGTAGCTGGGACCACAGGCACGCGCCACCATGTCCAGCTAATTTTTGTATTTTTAGTAGAGATGGGGTTTCACCATCGTGGCCAGGATGGTCTCGATTTCTTGACTTTGTGATTCACCTGTCTTGGCCTCCCAAAGTGCTGGGATTACAGGTGTGAGCCACCACGCCTGGCTTGGATTCTCTTGAAAGTTGTAGTTCAGGCCAGGTGCGATGGCTCATGCCTGTGATCCCAGCACTTTGGGAGGCAGAGGCGGGTGGATGATTAGAGCCCAGGAGTTGGAGACCAGCCTGGGCAACATGGTGAAACCATGTCTCAACAAAAAACACAAAACATTTAGCTGGGTGTCGTGATGCACGCCTGTAGTCCCAGCTACTTGGAAGGCTGAGGTGGGAGAATTGTTTGAGCCCAGGAGGTTGAGGCTGCAGTGAGCTGTGACTGTGCCACTGCGCTCCAGCCTGGGTGAATGCAATGAGTCCAGAGCAAGACCCTGTCTCAAAAAAAGAGAAGTAGTTAAATCGTCTTCCGATTGACATTTACAAATGTTTGTGATGATAATAGTATTAATTAAAATATTTATCCTAAGTATTAAATATAATCCTTTTATATTCCAGGGTCTTCCACCTTGTTTAAAGATTTCAAGAAGACGGCAAAATCGACTTACATTTTTCAGACTTCATCTTCAAAACTGCCATTACCAAATGATTCCACGACACATCCTTCTAGCTACAGGGCTGATCCAGCCTTCTGTGACTTGGAGATGAACAGAGTGATTCCATGTGTGTCCTGATTCAAGAACAAGCAATGATGACCCACTAAAGGGTGAATGCCATTTAGAATCTGAAATGTTCACAAGGTACCCCAAAACTCTGTAGCTTAAACCAACAATAAATATGTTATCTCTCACAGTTTCTGTGGGGAAGGAATTTAGAAGCAGCTTATCTGGTGTTCCTGTCTCCGGTCCCCTAGGAGGTTGCAGTCAAGATAGCAGCCAGGGCTGCAGTCATTTGAAGGCTGGAGCATGAGGCCTAGGTGGCGGGCTCAGATGACCGGTAAGTTCGTGCTAGCGGCTGGTAGAAGGTTTCAGTTTCTTGCCATGTAGGCCTCTCAACAGGGTTGCTTAAATAAACAAGACATGGGAATTGACTTCCTACCCTACAGATTAAGTTATCTTTTGAATAATTTCTTTTCTTTTTTTTTTTGAGACGGAGTCTTGCTCTGTCATCAGGCTGGAGTGCAGTGGCGCAATCTTGGCTCACTGCGACTTCCACCTCCCAGGTTCAAGTGATTCTTCTGCCTCAGCCTCTCGAGTAGCTGGGACCACAGGCACATGCCAGTACGCCTGGCTAATTTTTTTTGTATTTTTAGTAGGGATGGGGTTTCACTGTGTTGGCCAGGATGGTCTCGATCTCTTGACTTCGTGATCCGCCCGCCTTGGCCTCCTAAAGTGCTGGGATTACAGGCATGAGCCACCGCGCCCAGCCGAATTTCTTATAGAGATGGAGTTTTGCCATGTTGCCCAGGCTGGTCTCAAAGTCCTGGACTCAAGTGATCCACCAGCCTTGGCCTCACAAAGTGCTGGGATTACCGGTGTGAGCCACCACCATATCTCGCCCAGGGCAAGTGATCTAAGAGAGACCAAGGTGGAAATTTCCATGACTTTAATGGCTTCATCTTGGAATCACACCTTATTTCTTTTGCAGTATTCTATTCGTCACGCAGGCCAGCCATGATTCAGAGTAAGAGGGGACTTAGACACAAAAATTTGAAACTCAGGACATGAAAATCCAAGATGGGTTTTCCCCGTAGGGGCTTTCTCTGTTTTCAGGACAAATAATGACATGGAACCAACTGCTGAAGACACAGCTACAGAAAAACAAAAGACTAAGTAGTAGCATTTATTTTTGTTTCTTAGTTAGAATATCGTACGATTTATAGATAATTTATAGAGGATTGGATGACCAGCTGCAGAGAGGAGCTACCCTCTTTGTGAGAGCTTCAGAGACCTGCAGAGACATTGAATGACATGCCTGCAGAAGTTTTCTGATAGGAATTCTCATTGGTTTACTGAAATAATATTGGTTAGTGAGTGGCTACACATGGTGTCCAGCACAGGGCATTTTGTGGCTGCTCGGCATCAGTCTACAGCCCATGCAGCAAGGGGCTTTAAGAGGTAATTAGCTCAAGCAGAGAGTGAGATGTGATGGTTGTCACATTTTAAATGTTCCTTTGGGCTTGATAATTTAAAGGTGTTCACATTCCTCAGATAAAACATTCATTTTCTTTCTCAGACTTAAACGTAATATTAACTGCTGCTATATTATCATTTTTTTAGTAGGAGGATAAGGAGGGCTAAGTCAGACACAATTACAAAAAACTCAGCCTACTCATGAATTACTCATATAAGCTGAATAACTTATAACTCCTTTACAATAATATTAAATCTACTAATGAGGCCAGTCGCAGTGGCTCACACCTGGAATCCCAGCACTTTGGGAGGTCGAGGTGTGTAGATCAATTGAGGTCAGGAGTTCAAGACCAGCCTAGCCAACATGGTGAAACTCTGTCTCTACTAAAAATACAAAAATTGGCTGGGCATGGTGGTGCATTTCTGTAATCCCAGCTACTCAGGAGGCTGAGGCAGGAAAATTGAACTGGGACTGGGGAGGTGGAGGTTGCAGTGAACCAAGATCATGCCAGTGCACTCCAGCCTGGGCTACAGAGCGATACTCCGTCTCAAAAAAACCAACAAACAATAAAAAACAGTATGATTTCATGAATCATAGGGTTTATTGCCATAAAAAATATTTTTTATTTTTTATATATTTTTTATTTTACAACACCTAAAGAGGGGGAGAACGAGAACAAATCTCACAGGAAATACACCCCATAGGCAAGGTACATTAGCCACACAGTGAGTTCCAATTTTGACAGAATCCAATTATTAAAGTCTAGTTGCTCCATTAGGATGGAAGCAGGCCTCTGTGGAAAGTAAAATCTAACCGAAGTTTAAGATGTCCCTTTGCGTGGAATCTTCTCAGAGAGACAAATGATGCCTTAGGTCCCTCAGCACCCGTGGGCTGTGTGTTGGCAGAATGAGGTTTCAGAGATGAGCACAAAGGCTAACATGGTAGGGGTTTGCCACAGTCTGAGCTCTCAAAGTGTCTGTCAAAATCTTGGGTTTATATGTATTTTGGAGTCTAGTAGTTGAGGTCAGTTACTCACATATGTGGTCTAATGAGGTGTGACATAACACTACTACAGGGAGGGGGAATTAAAATCCACGTTCTTATCACAGCAAAACATACATAACTCATGTTGCAAACTATGGAAGTAGAATCATTTTAAAGCTTTAAAACATCACTTTTAGCTGGAAATTCAGCCCAGGCTGGAGCCTTTGTAAATCAAACCATTTTCTTTTTTTTAAAGATGGGGTTTCACCATGATGGCCAGGCTGGTCTTGAACTCCTGACCTCAGGTGATCCACCACCTCGATATCCCAAAGTGCTAGGATTACAGGCGTGAGCCACAGCGCTTGGTCAATCAAACCATTTTCTAATTACACTTAGCAGGTATTTCATCAATGTTAGGTGCTATTAATTTTATCACAACAATTATTAATATATCACCACAAACTAGATCTCAATATAAAAAATCATCACTTACTTAATCAGTTAGTTGGTCCTCTTCCTGAGGTTGATCTAAGGGTTTTGGGACGAATGGTGTGTCCGTGTGTCGCTCTGCTCACAGCACCGTTTGGAGTTTGGTTGCTTCTCGGTGAAGAGAGATAATTTTTACAAGAAGATTTAAAATACAGAGCTAGAGTATGAGTATTAAGATGACCACCGTTGGTGGGGGTCCTATAGACCAAACTGAGTTTGATGCTGGTTACACCAATGGATTGCAATACCAGTTTCTTTCACTAGATGTCGTTGTACATCCCCAGAGACGTTAATATAAAAGTAACATTTTCCTTGAGAAAAGCATACATTTTCCCCCTGACTGGCCATCAGAGAATAATTTTAAGCATAGGTCATTTTTATGAGTTGCAATATGATTGGGAGAAATATAATATTGGGTGGCTAAAATAACTTTAGCATTAATCTTGACAATTTCTTTCTTTTAATTAATAAATTCTTCTGTGATTTTCACAGACCCTCTTACAACATACTCAAACTTTCTGACTTCTCTTAAATATCCTTCCTTTAAACAACCAATAATTTCTTTTTATTTTATTTTTTTAATTAGAGACAGGGTTTCACCATATTGGCCAGGTTGGTCTCAAATTCCTGACTTTGTGATCTGCCTGTCTCGGCCTCCCAAAGTGCTGGGATTACAGGTGTGAGCCACCAAACAACAAATGATTTCATTTTAGGAAAAGAATTTACCATACAAAATATTTCCTTACATAAAATCTCTTTCTTTATAACCTTCTTTTAATAGTTTAGAGTGCATCCCATTACCAATCTTCAGTAAAAAGTCCTGTCAAACTCAATGATAGTAAAAAATTTTTTTTTTTTTTTGAGACAGAGTTTCGCTGTTGTTACCCAGGCTGGAGTGCAATGGCACAATCTCGGCTCACCGCAACCTCTGCCTTCTGGGTTCAAGCAATTCTCCTGCCTCAGTCTCCTGAGTAGCTGGGACTACAGGCACTCACCACCATGCCCAGCTAATTTTTGTATTTTTAGTAGAGACGGGGTTTCACCTCATTGACCAGGATGGTCTTGATCTCTTGACCTTGTGATCCACCCACCTCGGCCTCCCAAAGTGCTGGGATTATAGGCTTGAGCCAACGTGCCTGGCTATGCTTGCTTCTTATCCATAACTATGACTCCTGTTATAAGCAAAATAACCTTAACTAAATCCTGCAATTATTAATCCTATAGATGATAATCAGGCAAAATATTACAGCAATTAGAATTTTACAACCAGAATTCCACATCGTAGGTACCATGGTGTATAGTTCTACTGCAAATAGTAGCTTGACTATAACAATTCCCACAAGAGTGGCATAGTAAATAATGGTTGTTTAAATCTTTACTTGTCACGATATAACAGTCCCCTTTGGGGATCTATAAAGTTACAAATGCAGTCTCATGTATAATTAAATCTCACTGCAAATATGCATTAAAAGGAAGTTTTAATATTTGGTGGCAGCTTTTGAGAGGAAAGAGCAGAAATAATAAAAAGTATAGAGGGAGGAGCCCCTCACTCAGTTACTTTGTGATTTTCAGCTTAAAGTCGTCTATTTCTCCTCATTGATATTCAGGACGTTCTTCTGGGCTGTTAGGAGTTGCTCCCTCAGCTCCTCAGGCTCTGACTTGAGTGTGATGTATCCAGGAGTTGATTCCTGTAACTTTTACTGACAAGGGGAAAGAACAGCGTAGGGCCTTTGCCAGCTTTGCTTAGGGAAGGAGACAGAGATGAGAATTTTCACTAATACCAAATTTCCCGGGTTAAATAAAGGTGGTTCTGTTTCCTGGGGGTTGGGCTTCTGCTAGTTGTGTTAATTCACGTTGCAAGTGAGCTGGAAAGGTTACATGCTTAACCAATTTAGAAGTTTCCTGCCTGAAAACAATCTCTGAGCACACTGATACATCTCCTTTCCTGATGGCAGATGGAGTTTGCCATCCTCTGACTGTAGCCTTCCTGAGTGCTGGGAAGTATGCGCTCGAGAAGTGGCCTATTTTATTTCTGCAGGGGAATACTGAGGTTTAATTTTCCTTAGGGAACCTTCCTAGATTAGAAGAAGCTTGAAGTGCCTTAATGCCTCGAGGCTTCCTTGTCTCTCTCTTAACTGCCTGATAAGCTAACCTATTTCCTTTGGCCCCTCATTTGTTCCCTTTTGATGTTCCTTAGGATGCATTCCTGCTATTTCTTGTGGAAGAAAAACTGAGGATAATAACCTGCTAATTTCCTGGCGATATTTTTATAGGAGATCCAATAGTGGCAAGAAAATGTCTTTCAAGTGGCAGCGTAAATGTGGAGAACCAAGAAAGCATACTTGGAGTTAGTATAAATGTTAGCTACCTTTCTCTTGCTTAATCCAAGTGTTCATTTAAGAGCTATTAGTTCAGCTAATTGAGCGCTGTGCCTGAGACATTCTTTAGAGTGGCTACTGCTTATCCTGCCTTATGTACTTCTTGCTTTACTGGCTGTTTGTTGGCTAAGAGCTCCCCCTAGAGGACAGTAATCCAGCCACATTATGTGGAGTGTGAACAGTTAAATTATTTCCTAGGGTTAACTTGGAGGCTTTTCTGACTAGTAGAGCTGCCATGACAATGGCTTGGAAGCACGTGTCAACTAAGGTTGAGAAAAATAGTGGATTAGATTAGAGTTTTTCCCGAGAAAAACTTCTGGTAGGGGAAGCCTGGATTAGAAAGGAGAGGGTAGGCCTGGATTAGAAAGGAGAAAAAAGAGAGACTGGCTCTGGTGTTTAGAAGGAGGTCTACTTTCCTTCCTTTAATTTCCAGAATCACCCGGGGCTCCTGTGCTATAATGGCGGTTTGAGCTGCTGGAGCCAGAGTTTGAGCCCCGGGACCCATCAGTCCTGCTGGATCATTTGTGAAGCTGGTTCTGAGCCCAGTGACCTCCACCTTTGTGGTCTCCGCCACAGATGGATGGGTTGAGGTGGCTTCGTCTTGTTCTATGGGCATTCTTTCTTTCTTTTTTGTTTTGAGACAGAGTTTCGCTCTTGTTACCCAGGCTG
Source organism: Callithrix jacchus (assembly GCF_049354715.1). Classification (NCBI taxonomy): domain Eukaryota; kingdom Metazoa; phylum Chordata; class Mammalia; order Primates; family Cebidae; genus Callithrix; species Callithrix jacchus. Next base: position 22,473,862 of record NC_133510.1, on the reverse strand, counting down.
GAATGCAATGGCGTGATCTTGGCTCACCGCAACCTCCGCCTCCCGGGTTCAAGCAATTCTCCTGCCTCAGTCTCCCAAGTAGCTGGGACTACAGGCACGAGCCACCATGCCCAGCTAATTCTTTTGTATTTTTAGTAGAGATGGGGTTTCACTATGTTGACCAGGATGGTCTCGATCTCTTGACCTCGTGATCCACCTGCCTCAGTCTCCCAAAGTGCTGGGATTATAGGTGTGAGCCACCGCGACCGGCCTGGGCATTCTTTCTTTAAATGCCCTGGTCTGCCCCACTAATAGCAACTAGCAGATGCTGCTAGAAGCCTCTTCTTCTGACCATTCTCTCTTTTGGGCCTTGTCCTGGTCCCTATTAGAAAAGACCAAAGTGGCCACGTTTAGGAGGTTCTCTAAGGTGCTATGTGGTCCTATAGCTTGCTTTTATAGCTTCCTTTTAATATCAGAAGCTGCTTGTGTAATAAGCTTGTCCTTTTTTTTTTTTTGAGACGGAGTTTCGCTGTTGTTACCCAGACTGGAGTGCAATGGCATGATCTCGGCTCACCACAACCTCTGCCTTCTGGGTTCAAGGAATTTTCCTGCCTCAGCCTCCCGAGTAGCTGAGACTACAGGCACTCACCACCATGCCCAGCTAATTTTTGTATTTTTAGTAGAGACAGGGTTTCACCATGTTGACCAGGATGGTCTCGATCTCTTGACCTCGTGATCCACCCACCTCAGCCTCCCAAAGTGCTGGGATTATAGGCATGAGCCACCGCGCCCGGCTAGCTTGTCCTTTAGGATGAGCTGTCCCTTGACTGAATCGGGATAAGGAGGGGTGTTCTATTAGTGCCTCTCAGTCCTTTCGTAAAGGCTACAGGATTCTCATTTGGGTTTTCATTTATCATGGAAGTTTAGAGTAATTGAGAGGTTTGGCCCTGGTTTTCCTTAGGCCCTCTAATGCACACTTTAAAGAGTACGTCCTTTTCCATTCATCTCCTGAGTTATTGGGGTCCTGATTAGGGTTTTCAAGGGGAAGTGCTTTTCCTCCCAATTGAGAATGGCATTTCTGCTGTTTCTTCTCTTTCCTTATCTGCTTTCTTCCCTTTTGGTGTGTGATAGGAGATACACTGCTCATCTCCAAAATCAGAGCTGCCTGCTTTTCAGCTGTGGTGAGGGTCTTGTTTAGGAGGTGAAGTACCTGAGTTAACTTTTGGAAAGCCTTCATATATCTATCAGGGCTGTCAGAAAATTGGCCTAAGTCTCCCTTTATTTGCCTAAGATCCTGTAATGAGAAAGGAACTTGAAGAGGCCGCAAATAAGGGGCATCTTCAGATGGTTCCCTTGGAAGTTGCTTCTTTCTTTCTTTCTTTTTTTTTTTTTTTGATGGAGTTTTGTTCTTGTTGCCCAGGCTGGAGTGCAACAGCACAATCTCGGCTCACTGCAACCTTTGCCTCCCAGGTTCAAGCGATTCTCCTGCCTCAGCCTCCCAAGTAGCTGGGATTATAGGCATGTGCCACCACGCTGGTCTGACTTTTTTTTTTTTTTGTCCTTTTAGTAGAGACGGGGTTTCTTCATGTTGGTCAGGCTGGTCTTGAACTCCCAACCTCAGGTGATCTACCTGCCTCAGTCTCCCAAAGATGTAAGTTGCTTTTTTAATTTTGGGGGACTATTCTCTGTACGCCTGCTCCATATGATTGCTAAAAGAGCTGGGTTGATCTTACAATGTGTGCAAAGTTTTAGTAAAAATGCCATGCTCCTGTACAAAAGAAAATGAGTTGCTCTTCTCTTTAATGTCCTGAGGTTAGAAAAGTTTCAGTGTTTCAGAGTGGTGCACCCCAGAGGGGTGCCAGCGGAAGATAACCTGTTACCCATCTAGAAAGAGAAGCAAGAATAAAAGTGTTCTTTCAGTCTCCTTCCTTTCTGTATGACCCAGGATGGAAAGTAAGACAGTGGAGCACCCTCCTGTTTTACTTTCCTGGTTCCTGGGACCTGGCACCCTGTTAAATGTACCACCCATAGTTGTAAGCACAATCCTCCAAGCCATGGGACCAACCGGATGAACTACATGATGGGACTAACCACGCTTTTCCCACGCAACCTTAGCTCATCTGCCTTGTGTGATTCCCTTTGACTTTCTAGACCTATGTGATCTGCCTGGCTCCCTGAAAAATGGATCCTCGGAGAGACCCTGTTGTCTTTGGGCAAATCTCCTTTAATGGAGGCAGAGTGCTAGACTGTTTGCTATTATGGCTTGTGCGAAAGCATTTACCCTCAAAAAAATGGTTCTGGTTAACTTCCAAAGTTAAAATCTCCTTACTATTTAAATACCATTTTAACAGGAAACAGACTAGGTGTCTTTAAAGAAAGTAGGAACTGGATAGCCATTTTCCTGCTTATGGGACAATATCAAGACTAAAATTTGGCAGCAGAGGGCTTATTCCTTAAAAAAAAATTTTTTTTTAAAGACAAAGTCTCACTCTGTTGCCCAGGCTGGACTGCAGTGGTGCGATCTCAGCTCACTGCGACCTCCATTTCCAGGATTCAAGCAATTCTCCTGCCTCAGCCTCCCAAGCAGCTGGGACTACAGGTGTGCACCACCATGCCCAGCTAGTTTTTGTGTTTTTAGTAGACACGGGCTTTCATCATATTGGCCAGGCTGGTCTCGAACTCCTGGCCTCATGAGCCACCCGCTTCCGCCTCCCAAAGTGCTGGGAATACAGACATGAACCACCACACCCGGCCGAGGACATATTACTTCTAACTGCGGAAGCCAGAACTTTCCTGTTCACAGAAGTAGCCTGGAGCCTGATTTCTAGTGGTGTAAAAGGAAGCTCGGTGTCACGTTAAAAAAATGTGCCTCCTGCCGGGTGTGGTAGCTCACCCTTATAATCCCAGCACTTTGGAAGGCTGAGGCGGGTGGATCACGAGGTCAGGAGTTCAAGACCAGCCTGACCAACACGAAGAAAGCCCTTCTTCACTAAAAATACAGTCAGCTGGGCGTGGTGGCGCATGCCTGTAATCCCAGCAACTCGGGAGGCTGAGGCAGGAGAATCGCTTGAACCTGGAAGGCGGTGGTTGTGGTGAGCCAAGGTCACGCCTTTGTACTCCATCCCAGGCAACTAAAGCAAAATTCTGACTTCACTGGGGAGAAAAAAAAAAAAAGGTGTCTCCTGAAGGGGATTTATACTTCCACTAGGTGGCGCTCTTGGCTTAGAAATACCAGCAATCATCAGCAAAACCATACAGAGAGCTTATTGAGTTACTGCTCGCTGTGTTTGCCCATCTTTCCAGACAGACCTGTTTCCCTGAACTGTAAAAATCCCCGCACACAGAGAGAGTAAGAGACTGTGGATAGAGAAAGAAGGAAAGTTTTGCAACAGGATAGTAGGAAGAGGGCCTTAGATTAAAGGACAGATTTGACATTGAGGTTTGCTCCATAGTCACCACTCCAATGAATGAAATTCCTGGCCAATGCACCAAAATGATAAGGCTCCTATAAATGGAGGAACAGCAGGGTCCTTGGTCTCGCGTTGATTTAAACTGATATGGATACATGTGGACTGGTTTTAAGGAGTGGAGAGTTTAATAAGCAAGAAAGAAAGAACCTCCCCAGTAGGCAGAGGGAGGGGGGCTCCGAGAGAGAAACCCCGTGTGTGGTGGAGAAATAGTTGGTCATATTAGGAGGCTGGAGGGGGCAGTGTCTAATTTGCATAGGGCCCAGGAGATTGGTTTGATCAAATGTATCATTCATGTGGCCCGTGAAAAACCTGGCACTCCCACCTTAGTCCTTTAATATGCAAATGTGGGCCACCATAATATCCTGAATACATGTGAGTTATCTGGAAATAGCCATGACACTGGCACATGTGGTGACAAGGAAAAGAGGGCGGTACTTGCCATGTTGGCCGTGTTGGGTGGATCTAGTATCTAACCCTTGGCGTTTGCATATCAAACTTGCTGGCCTGGTGTTTCAAGCTCCTTTCTGTTAGAAAAGAAATGGTTTGGGGGTTGCTTCCTACTGCAGGAAAATTTCCACTGAGAACCTTTACCCTTTCTAGCTGCCTAAACATTTCTTTTCCTATCTTTTTTTATTTCAGACAGAGTTTCGCTGTTGTTACCCAGGCTGGAGTGCAGTGGCGCCATCTCGGCTCACCGCAACCTCTGCCTCCTGGGTTCAAGCAATTCTCCTGCCTCAGCCTCCTGAGTAGCTGGAACTACAGTCACGCGCCACCATGCCCAGCTAATTTTTGTATTTTTAGTAGAGATGGGGTTTTACCATATTGACCAGGATGGTATCGATCTCTTGACCTCATGATCCACCCACCTCGGCCTCCCAAAGTGCTGGGATTATAAGTGTGAGCCACCGTGCCCGGGCACCTTTTTTTTTTTTTTTGAGATAGAGTTTTGCTCTCGTTGCCCAAGCTGGAGTGCAATGGCATGATGTCGGCTCACCGCAATCTCGCCTCCGGGATTCAAGATATTCTCCTGCCTCAGTCTCACGAGTACCTGGGATTACAGGCATATGCCACCACCCCTGGCTAATTTTGTATTTTTAGTAGTAGAGATGGGGTTTCTCCATATTGGTCAGGCTGGTCTGGAACTTCCAACCTTGGTGATCCACCCGCCTTGGCCTCCCAAAGTGCTGGGATTACAGGCGTGAGCCACTGTACCTGGCTAAAAATTACTTCTTAATTACTCCTGTATTATTTGGAGGTGTTTGGGTCATGTGAGCAGATCCCTCATGAAGTAATGAGTTCTCACCCTGTTGGTTCACACAAGAGCTTGTTGTTTAAAGAAGTCTGGCATCTCTCTTCTGCCACTCTCACCACGTGGCACACTGTCTCCCCTTTGCTCTCCACTGTGATTGTCAGCTTCCTGCAGCCCTCATCAGAAGCAGATGCTGGCACTATGCTTCATGCACAGCCTGTAGAACTCTAAGTCAATTTAACCCCTTTTCTTTATAAATTACACAGCCTCAGGTATTCTTTTGTAGCAATGCAAGCAGACCTAACCCAAAGCTCATTATATATTTACAGTAGAAATGGACGTTGATACATGAGCATATTTTATACGAGCCACTATAACTCTTGCTATTCTTATAGGAGTAAAATTATTTGGCTGATTAACAAACTTTCACAGAGAAAATAGCAAATGGTCACTAGCTGTACTATCAAGTTTAGGCTTTTTTTTTCTTATTACAGTTGGAGGCGCAACAGAAATTGTATCAGCTAAGTTATGATTTGATATCAACCTCCATGACATTGTAGCAAACCAAAGTAAAGCCAAGTAAAGTCCAGTAAAAGAAAGTAAATCAGAGTAAAAGGCTAGAGTGTGGGAAGCAGTGAATCCTATTTTAGATGGACTTGCCAAGGATATTGGTAATTTTTTTTTTTTTTTTTGAGATGGAGTTTCGCTGTTGTTACCCAGGCCGCAGTGCTATGGCAGGATCTTGGCTCACCACAACCTCCACCTCCTGGGTTCAAGCAATTCTCCTGCCTCAGCCTCCCGAGTAGCTGGGACTACAAGCGCACACCACCATGCCCAGCTGATTTTTGTATTTTTAGTAGAGATGGGGTTTTGCCTTGTTGACCAGGATGGTCTCGATCTCTTGACCTCGTGATCCACCCGCCTCGACCTCCCAAAGTGCTGGGATTATAGGCATGAGCCACCGCGCCGGCCCAGATATTGGTAATTTTTAAATGAAGACCCAAATGAAATAAATGAGAAGGCCATGTGGAAATCTGGAGGAAGATTATTTCACACAGATGAAACAGAAGGTGCAGACATACCAAGTTTTTTCATATTAAAAAAACTTGGCATTTTTTAAGGAATAAAGATGTGGTTAGCTTGGAATTAATGAAGTGAGAAAATGTAGGGATTGTGGAATTATCCAACACCCTTGGCACTGATCACTCCCACCAGGACCTGAGCTTAGGGCAACTCAACCAGCCAACACCACCACAACTGACATCTATTTTACATTAGCCCAAAGGTGAAGCCCTTCGCCCTCTCTACGTGAAGCAGCAGCATTACCACATCAGAGAATAGCTGGACCATAAAGCGTCTGTACTGGGCTGAGTGGAGAGGTTCTGTCCTGAAACCACTCCTGTGGAGAGCCATGGGACAGGTGTTATCTGTGACTCTCAGCTACACTGTGGCCTGGAGGTAGACAACGATGTACATCTGAGCTCCGAGTCATGCGCCCTGGGACTGGGGCTTAACAGGGAAACAGAGCACACTGTTGTCTAACTAGGATGTGGAGCTGATGCAGCCTCTCACTCCCCCAACACCTGCAGAGACCTCAGTGCATTTCACAAGGAGCTCCTTTAGCGACTCCTGTCAGGGCTGGTGTCTGCTCATCACCGGCATATTCATGGGCAAGCCAGGGAGTCCAGCTGTGTCTCCCCAATCCCTGCTAAACAGGAAGCTCAGGGAACCAGGCATTGCATTTTCCAGCCCAACACTATAGGCAACAGAGAGCACCTCACAGTAAAGAAATATCGAGTACACACCTGTCTGCTTGTGCCCCAGTTGGCTATTACCCATACGCACCATCTACTGGCCTGCAGGTCAAACTGCACAGTCCAATATAAAACCTGCAGAGAAAAGGGCACCTGGCTATGTATAGAAGCAAAGCCAAAAGACCCTACCCTACATATCACAGTCACACCCCCCCAAAAAAGGAAAAATAGTTTAAAAAACTCCCATCAAAATAAAAATAAATTTAAAAATAAGGAGTGTTGGCCGGGTGTGGTGGCTCATACCTGTAATTCCAGCACTTTGGGAGATCCAGGCGGGCAGATCATGAGGTCAGGGGTTTGAGACCAGCTGGGCCAACATAGTGAAACCCTGTCTCTATTAAAAATACAAAAAATTAACTGGGCATGGTGGTGGGTGCCTGTAATCCCAGCTACTTGGGAAGCTGAGGCAGCAGAATCTCTTGAACTCAGGAGGTAGAGGTTGCAGTGAGCCAAATTATACCACTGCACGCCAGCCTGAGTGACAGTGCGAGACTCCATCTCAAAAAAAAAAAAAAAGGAGCGTCAGCTTTTCCAAATGGGAAGAAACCAGAGTAAGAATTCTGGCACCACAAAGAACCTGAATCCTGTGACACCACCTAAGGATCAATAGACCTTAACCAAGATGAAAACTCAGAAATGACAGATAAAGAGTACAAAGTATAAATTGCAAGGAAGCTCACCAAGATCCAAGAGAGGCTGAAAAACAACACAAAGAAACCAGGAAAGTGATCCAGGAGATAAAGAAAGACATTGATTTCTCTAAGAAAAATTTGCTTAAAGAACTTCAAAATAGAGGAGCAAGGTGTGGTGGCTCACGCCTATAATCCCAGCACTTTGGGAGGTTGAGGTGGGTGGATCACAAGTTCAGGAGTTTGAGACCAGCCTGGCCACTATGGTGAAACCCCATCTCTACTAAAAATACAAAAATTAGCTGGGCACGGTGGTAGGTGCCTGTAGTCCCAGCTACTTGGAAGGCAGGAGAATCGCTTGAACCCGGGAGGCAGAGGTTACAGTGAGCCAAGATCATGCCACTGCACTCCAGCCTGGGTGACAGAGCGAGACTTCGAAGGAAAATAAAAAGAATTTCAAAATAGATTTGAAAGCTTTAATAATAGATTAAATCAAGCAGAAGGAAGAATTTCAGAGCTTGCAGGCTGCTCTTTCAAATTAGCCCGGTTAAAAATAAAGAAAGGAGCTTTTTGAAAAATGAACAAAGCCTTCAAGAAATATGGGATTATGTAAAGCAAACCAAAGCTGTGACTTATAGTCATTCTTGGGAGAGAAGAAGAAAAAGTAAGCAACCTAGAAAGCATATTTAAGGGAATAATTCAGAAAAAATTATTAAATCTTACCAGAGAAGTAAACTTCTAGATACAAGAAAGTCAGAATACCTGCAAAACACTATACAAAGGCATGTAACTATTGGACTATCCAAGGTCAACACTAAAAAAATAAAAATCATAAAAGCAGCTAGAGAAAAGGGGTCAAATCATCTATAAAGGAAAACCTGTCAGACTAATAACAAACTTCTCACGAGAATCCCTACGAGCCAGCAGAGACTGGGGGGCTATTTTTAGCTTCCCTAAATAATAATTAAAAAAATGCAGCCCAAAATTTTGTATACTGTTGAACTAAGCTTCATAAATTAAGAAAAACAAATTCTTTCCCAGACAAGCAAATCTAAGAGAATTTGTCACCTCTAAAAAAAAAAAATGCTTAAAGGACTTCTAAATATAGCAAAGAAAGGACAATAGTTATCATAAAAGGACCCTTAAGTACAGAGCTCCCATTGCCGTAAAGAAACTATGCAATAGAAACTCCGAAACAACTAGCTAACGACAATATAATGGGAATAAAACCTCACGTATCAATATTAACCTTAAATGTAAATGGGCTTAAAAGCTCCACCTAAGACACACAGAGTGGCACATTGGATAAAAAGCAAGGCCTAACTGCCTGCTGCTTATAAGAGACCACCTACTGGCTAGAGACATCCTCCAGACTCAAGGTAAATGGATGAAAAAAGATATATAATGAAAATGGAAAACAAAAGTATGCAGGAGTAGCCATTTCCATATCAGATAATACAGACTTTAAACCAACAGTAGTTTTTAAAAGAAAATAAAAATAGAAGAGCATGTAATGACAAAGAGTTCAATACAACAAGAAGATTTAACTGTCCTAAGCATATATGCAACCAACACTGGAGCACCCAGATTCATAAAACAAATACCACAAGATCATGGCCAGGCGCGGTGGCTCAAGCCTGTAGTCCCAGCACTTTGGGAGGCCAAGGCAGGTAGATCATGTGGCCAAGAGATTGAGACCATCCTGGTCAACATGGTGAAACCCCAACTCTACTAAAAATACAAAAAATTAGCTGGGCATGGTGGTGCGTGCCTGTAATCCCAGCTACTCAGGAGGCTGAGGCAGGAGAATTGCTTGAACCCAGGAGGCGGAGGTTGCGGTGAGCCGAGATCGCGCCATTGCACTTCAGCCTGGGTAACAAGAGCCAAACTCCATCTCAAAAAAAAACCAAAAAACAAAATACCACAATATCGAAGAAAAGATACTGATAGCAATACAATAATAGTGGGAGACTTCAATCCCTCACTGACATCAGTAGGCAGAAAATCAACAAAAAAACTCTGGGGGGCATGGTGCACTGTGCGGCACAGGGTGGCTGGCAAAAGAGGCGGCTCCAGGGCCGGAGGAAAAAGCTCGCCACCCTGAAGGGTTCCTTCCCAAGCCCTTAGGGACGGCAAGCAATCCCTGGGGCACAAGAAGAGCTCTCCCTCTTTGCCCTGCCTCACCCTGCCCCACGCCAGGCCCGGTGGCCCCCAGCTGCATCAAGTGGAGGCAGAGGAGGCTGGCACCATGGGCCCGGGTGGTGCCCTCCATGCCAGGGGGATGAAGACACTGCTGCCAGGGACAGCCTGTGCCAGCCGCAGCCCCTAAGTCAGGCTCTCCCTCAGTTACCGGGGTCTTCGTCAGAGCCCTTGGAGCCTGGCCGGGCCAGGATGGGGGTGGAGAGTTACCTGCCCTGTCCCTTGCTCCCCTCCTACCACTGTCCAGGAGTGCCCAGTGAGGCCTCGGCAGGGAGTGGGACCCCCAGAGCCACAGCCACCTCTGCCATTGCCAGCCCCCTTCGGGAGGGCTTTGGTGGGCAGGATGGTGGTGAGTTGTGGCTGCTGCAGAGTGAAGGTGCCGCGCTGGTCACCAAGGGGTGCCAGTGACTGGCAGCCCAGGATTCCCGGCCTGAAGCCCCCAAACGGAAATGGGCCGAGGATAGTGGGGATGCCCCTTCACCCAGCAAGCGGCCCTGGGCCAGGCAAGAGAACCAGGAGGTAGAGCAGTGGGAGGGTGGTATGAGCTGAGGCTGCAGCAGTGGCAGTGGTGAGGCCAGCGCTGGGCTGACGGAGGAGGTGCTGCCCTGTGCGCCTGAGCGCCTGGCCCTGGACTATATCGTGCCCTGCATGCGGTACTACGGCATCTGCGTCCAGGACAGCTTCCTGGGGGCAGCACTGGGTGGCCGCGTGCTGGCCGAGGTGGAGCCCCCTCAAACGGGGTGGGCGCCTGCGAGATGGGCAGCTGGTCAGCCTGGGGGGATCCCACCGCGCAGCATCCGTGGGGACTAGATTGCCTGGGTGGAAGGCCATGAGCCAGGCTCCGAAGTATCGGTGCCCTCAGGGCCCATGTGGACGCCGTCATCCGCCACTGCTCAGGGCGGCGGGCAGCTACGTCATCAATGGGCGCACCAAGGCCGTGGTGGCGTTTCCCAGGCAACGGGCTCGGTACGTAAGTCACGTTGACAATCCCCATGGTGACATCACCTGTATCTATTACCTGACTCAGAACTGGGGCGTTAAGGTGCATGGAGGCCTGCTGCAGATCTTCCCTGAGGGCCGGCTGGTGGTAGCCAACATCGAGCCACTCTGACCAGTTGCTCATTTTCTGGTCTGACCGGTGGAACCCCCACAAGGTGAAGCCAGCGTATGCCACCAGGTACGCCATCACTGTCTGGTATTTTGATGCCAAGGAGCGGGAAGCAGCCAAAGACAAGTATCAGCTAACATCAGGACACAAAGGTGTCCAAGTACCTGTATCACAGCCGCCTACGCCCACCTAGTGGCCGGGTCCCAGAGCCGCATGGCAGACAGCTTGCCCTGACTTCAGGAGAGCTCTGTGCTCGTGGTGGCCGCTCCGTCCCTGCCACCGCTGCTGCTTCTGACTCTGCCTCTGTCCTGTCTGGCGTGGAAAGCTCTGTCTGTCGCTGAGGACCAAGGAGCAGAAGAGACCTCTGCTGCCCCATGATGGTGGCTGGCGTTGTGACCGGGACAGGGGGCAGCCTTGGAGGCCACCGTTACCAACTGAGGCTGGGGGTCTGGGTCCTACCCTGTCTGGTCATGACCCCATCAGGTGTTGAGAGCTGGGAGGAGGCATTGTCACTTCCCACCAGGAGGCAGGATTTGGGGTTTTGGTGAGTCATGGCTGGCAGTGGTGTGGGGGCAGTACCCCCAAGCCCTTTCACTCCTCCAGCCTGGAATGTGAAGTGACTCCCCAACCCCTGTGACCATGGCAGGCACCTTTGGGACTGGGTTGCCACTGCTTGGGCAGGGTAGAAGGTGCCAGGAGTAGCATGGGTGTGGAAGTCATCAGCCAAGAAATAAAAGTTTACCTCAGCAAAAAAAAAAAAAAAAAAAAAAAGAAACTCTGAACTTAAACTAGACTATAGATAAAATGGATTTAATACATATTTAAAGAACATTCTATGCAACTACTGTAGGATATACATTCTTCTCATCTGCTCATGAAACAGCCTCTAAAATGAACCATATGCTTGGCTATAAAGCAAGTCTCAATAAATTTTTAAAAAATGAAATCATACCAAGTATCTTCTCAGACCACAGCAGAATAAAATTAGAAACAACACCAAGAGGAACTATTGAAACTACACAAGTACATGGAACTGAACCACTTTCTCCTGAAGAACTCTAAGTAAACAATGAAATATTGGCACAATTAACAAATTATTTGAAACAAAAGAAGATGCAGACACAACAAACCAAAATCTCTGGGATATAGCAAGCTAAGAGGAAAGGTTCTAGTGAACACAAAAAAGACAGAAAGATCCCAAATAAACACAAGAAGCTAGAAAAACAAGAACAAACCGAAAGCTAGCGAATAAATAACAAAGATTAGAGCAGAACTAAATGCAATTGAGCGTAAAAATGATATGAAAGATAAATGAGATAAAAAGTTGGTTATTTGAGAAAGTAAATAATATTGAAAGACTACTAGCTAGATTAACCAACAAAAGGAGAAGATTCAAATAAGTACGATTAGACATGATAAAATGACATTAAAACTGATACCACAGAAATAAAAAGATCAGCAGAGATCACTAAAAAGAATAGCTCTATGTGCATAAACTAGAAAACTAGAGGGAATGAACAAATTCCTGGAACCATACAACCTCCCCAGATTGAACCAGAAAGAAATTCTGAACATACCAATAATGAGTTATGAAATCAAATTAGTACCTACAAATCTTTAAAAAAAAAAAAAAGCCCAAGATCACACTAATTTACAGCTGAATTTTATCAAACATACAGAGACGAGCTGGTACAAATCTTACTGAAACTCTTACAAAAAACTGGGGAGGAGACGTTCTTCCCAAACTCATGCTGCAAATCCACTATGAATCCCTGATACCAAAATGAGGCAAGGGTACAACAACAACAAAAAGACTGTAGGCCAATATCCCCGATGAACATAGATACCAAAGTTCTCAACTAATATTAGCAAACAGAATCTATCAGCACATCCAAAAGATAATTCATCACAGTCAAGTGGGCTTCATTCCAGGGATGCAAAGACGGTTCAACATATGCTAGTCAATTAATGTGAGACATCATATCAACAAAGTGCAGGACAAAAAAACCAATCATTTCAACTGATGCTGAAAAAGCATTTGATAAAATTCAACATGTTTTTTAATAAAACCCCTCAACCTCCAGGTGCGGTGGTTCACGCCTGTAATCCCAGCACTTTGGGAGGCTGAGGTGGGTGGATCACGAGGTCAAGAGATCGAGACCATCCTGGCCAACATGGTCAAACCCCGTCTCTACTAAAAAATACAAAAACTAGCTGGGTGTGGTGGTGCATGCCTGTAGTCCCAGCTACTTGGGAGGCTGAGGCAGGAGAATTGCTTGAACCCAGGAGGTGGAGATTGCAGTGAGCCGAGATTGTGCCACTGCACTCCAGCCTGGAGCCTGGAGACAGAGCAAGACTGTCTCAAAAAAAAAAAAAAAAAAAAAAAAAAAGAAAACCTTCAATCAATAAGGCATCAAAGGAATATACATCAAAGTAATAAGAACCATATATGGCAAACCCACAGACAACATCATACCGAATGATGGAAAGTTGTAAACATTTCCTCTAAGAACTGGAACAAGAAAAGGATGTCCACTGTCACCACTCCTATTCAACATAGTGCTGGACTCCCAACCAGAGCAAAGAGGCAGGAGAAATAAATAAAAGGGATCCAAAATGGAAAAAAGGAAATCGAATTATCTCTGTTCACTGCTTACAGAAAACCATAAAGACTCCTCCAAAAGACTCATAGACCTGAAAATGACTTCAACAAGCTTCAGGATACAAAATCAGCACATAAAAATCAGTAGCACTTCTGTATATCAATAATGTTCAATCTGAGAACCAAATCAAACTCAATCCCATTTATGATAGCCAGGAAAAAATCAAATACCTAGAAATACATGTATCCAAGGAGGTGAAACATCTCTACAAGGACAACTACAAAACACTGGTGAAAGAAATTGTGGATGACATAAACAAATAAAAAAATCTACAATCATGGATTGGAAGAATCAATATAGTTAAAATGACCATATTGCCGGGTGCGGTGGCTCACGCCTGTAATCCCAGCACTTTGGGAGTCTGAGGTGGGTGGATCATGAGGTCAAGAGATCGAGACCATCCTGGTCAACATGGTGAAACCCCGTCTCTACTAAAAATACAAAAAATTAGCTGGGCATAGTGGCACGTGCCTGTAATCCCAGCTACTCAGGAGGCTGAGGCAGGAGAATTGCCTGAACCCAGGAGGCGGAGGTTGTGGTGAGCTGAGATTGTGCCATTGCACTCCAGCCTGGGTAACAAGAGCGAAACTCAGTCTCAAAAAAAAAAAAAAAAAAGAAAAAAAAAATGACCATATTACCCAAAGTAATCTATAGAGTCTGAGAAATAGGGGTTTAAAAACAATTCTAAGGTTCATAAGGAACAACAACAACAAAAAGCCTGAATAACCAAAGCAGTCCTAAGGAAAAAGAACAAATTCAGAGGCATTACATTACCTGACTTAAAATTATATCACAAGTTCGTAGTAACTAAAGCAGCATGGTATTGGTACAAAAATAGACAACAGAATAAGAGAACCTAGAAATGAAGCTAGATAGCTACAACCAACTGATCTTTGACAAAGTTGATAAAAATAAATAATGGGGGCCAGGTGCGGTGACTCATACTTGTAATCCCAGCACTTTGGGAGGCTGATGTGAACAGATCATGAAATCAGGAGTTGGAGACCAGCCTGACCAACATGGTGAAACTCTGTCTCTACTTAAAATACAAAAATTAGCCAAACATGGTGGTGTGTGCATGCAATCCCAGCTACTCCATAGGCTGAGGCAGGAGAGTCGCTTGAACCCGGGAGGTGGAGGTTGCAGTGAGCTGAGATAGCGCCATTGCATTCCAGACTGGGCTACAGAGCAAGACTCTGTCTCAAATAAATAAATAAATAAATAAATAAATAAATAAATAAATAAAGGGGAAAGGGCACCCTGTTTAATAAATGGTGCTGGGAAAATTGGATTGCCATATGCAGAAGACTGAAACTGGACCCCTATCTCTCAGTTTATTAAAAATTAACTCAAGATAGATTAAAAAGACCTAAATCAAAGACTTAAAGTCATAAAAAGCCTAGAAGAAAACCTAGGAAAACGTCTTCAGGACATCAGCCTAGGTAAATAATTTATGGAAATTATGAAATTTATGAAAAAGACTCCAAAAACAAATACAACAATAAAAACAAAAGTAGGCAAATGGGACTGAATTCAACTAAAATGCTTCTGCATAGTAAAAGAAATAACCTACAGAATGAGAGAAAATATTTGGGAATTATTCTTCCAATAAAAGATTAATACTCAGAATTGACAAGGAATTCAATAAGTAAAAAAAAAAAAACCCATTAAAAACTGGACAAAAATATTCCTCAAAAGAATCCATGGCAGCCAAAAAACACATGAAAAAAAAGCTCAACATCACTAATCATCAGAGAAATGCAAATTAAAACACCAGTCAGAATGGCCATTATTAAAAAGTCAAAAAGCAACAGACGTTGGCATGGATGTGGAGAACAGGGAATACTTAGACACCATTGGTGGGAATGTAAATTAGTTCTTAGTATTGAGAAATCTCAAAGAACTAAACATAGAACTACCACTCAACGCAGCAACCTCACCACTGGATATCTACACAAAGGAAAGGAAGTCATTATATAAAAAAGACACGGCCGCGCGTGGTGGCTCACACCTGTAATCCAAGCACTTTGGAGGCCAAGGCGGGTGGATCACCAGAGGTGGGGAGTTCAAGACCAGCCTGACCAACATGGTGAAACCCGGTCTTTAAAAAAAAAAAAGACACCACCGAGATTCTCCCCAGACGCCGAGGATGGGGTCATGGCGCCCCCGAACCCTCCTCCTGCTGCTCTCGGCAGACCTGGCCCTGACCCAGACCCGGGCGGGCTCCCATTCCATGAGGTATTTCAGACCCGCGTGTCCCTGCCCGGCCGCGGGGAGCCCCGCTTCATCGAAGTCGGCTACTGCGACTACACGCAGTTCATGCGGTTCGACAGCGACACCGCGATAGCGAGGATGGAGCCGCGGGCGCCGTGGGTGGAGCAGGAGGGGCCGGAGGATCGGGACTGGAACGCACGGAACTCCAAGGACTCCACACAGACCAGCGAGTGAGCCTGCAGAACCAGAGCGAGGCAGGGTCTCACACCTACCAGAGGATGTATGGCTGCGACCCGGGGCCAGACGGGCGCCTCCTCCGCGGGTATAACCAGTTCGCGTACACAGCAAGGATTATATCGCCCTGAACGAGGACTTGCGCTCCTGGACCGCCGCGGACCCAGCGGCTCATATCGCCCAGCGCAAGTGGGAGGCGGCCAGTGAGGCGGAGCGAAATAGAGCCTACCTGGAGGGCAGGTGCGTGGAATGGCTCTGCAGATATCCGGACAACGGGAAGGAGACACTGCAGTGCGCAGAGCCCCCTAAGATACAAGTGACCCACCCACCCCATCTCTGACCATGAGGCCTGACCACCTAAGGTGGTGGACCCTTGGCTTCTACCCTGCGGAGATCACACTGACCTGGCAGTGGGATGGGGAGGACCAGACCCAGGACATGGAGCTCTGGAGACCAGGCCGGTAGGGGACAGAACCTTCCAGAAGTGGGCTGCTGTGGTGGTGCCTTCTGGAGAGGAGCAGAGATACACGTGCCGTGTGCAGCATGAGTGGCTGCCAGAGACCCTCACCCTGAGATGGGAGCCGTCTTCCCAGCCCACCATCCTCATCGTGGGCATCGTTGCTGGCCTGGTTGTCCTTGGAGCTGTAGTCACTGGAGCTGTGGTCGCTGCTCTGATGTGGAGATAAAAAGGGAGTAAGCTACTCTCAGGCTGCAAGCAGTGACGGTGCCCAGGGCTCTGATGTGTCTCTCACGGCTTGTAAAGTGTGAGACAGCTGCCTTGTGTGTGACTGAGAGGCAAGATTTACCCACACCTTCCATTTGTGACTTCAAGAACCTTGACTTCTCTTACTGCAAAGGCATCTGAATGTGTCTGTGTCCCTATAGGCATAGTGTGAGGAGGCAGGGAGACCAGCCCAGCCCCGTGTCCATCATGATCCCCTTCCCCACGCTGACCTGCATTCCTTTCCTGGTCACCTTTCCTGTTCTAGAGACGTGGGGCTGTGCTGTCTCCATCTCTGTCTCAACTTTATGGTGCACTGAGCTATAACTTATTTTCCTATTAACATTAGAATCTGTATATAATTTACTTTTTCAAAATATTTATATGAGATATTTATGGGTTAATTAAAAGAGAAAATTCCTGAAATTTCAGAGAAAAAATAAATGGAAGACCTGAGAACCTTCAAAAAAAAAAAAAAGACACCAGCACACCTATGTTTGTCGAAGCAGTATTCACAATAGCAAAGCCATAAAATGAACCTAAGTGTCCATCAGTGGCTGATTAAACAAAGATATTGTGGTCTATATACACCATGGAAGACTATGCAGCTATAGAAAAGAATGAACTCATGTCTTTTGCAGCAACATGGGTGGAACTGGAGGCCATTATCCTAAGTGAACAAACTCAGAAACAGAAAATCACACATCACATGTTCTTTCTTACAAGTGGGAGCTCGACAATGGGTACACATGGGCATAAAGGCAGAAATAAGGACACTGGAGACCCCCAGGTAGGGAGGTAGAGGTTGAAAAATTGCCTGTTGTTTATAATGTTCAATATTTGGGTGATGAGTACACTAGAAGCCCCATCCTTACCAATACCCATCGAACAAACATGCACATGTACCCCGAGTTTAAAATTAACCCAAAAAATGGGCCTGGCGTGATGGCTCACACCTGTAATCTCAGCACTTTGGGAGGCTGAGGAGGGCTGATCACGAGGTTCGGAGTTTGAGACCATCCTGGCCAACATGGTGAAACCCCGTCTTCACTAAAACTACAAAAATTAGCTGGGCATGGTGGCACGTGCCTGTAATCCCAGCTACTCAGGAGGCTGAGGCAGGAGAATTGCTTGAATCGGGACCTGGGAGATGGAGGTTGCGGTGAGCTGAGATGGTGCCACTGCACTCCAGCCTGGGCTACAAAGTGAGACTCCGTCTCAAAATTAACCCAAAAAAGGAGATCTGAACAAGTCAGGGAAGTCAATGAAAGCTTTTCTGTGGAATGACATTTGAGTTCAGTTTAAATTTACTGAAATAATAGAAAATTAACAAGGCAAAGAAGAGAAGAGCCTTCCAGGTATGAGGAAAGGCCCTGATATAGGAAAGAACATAGCAATTATGGGGGACAGAATGCCAGTGCATCTAGACCTATCCCTGGACAAACATACCTAATATTTGCATAAAATTTCAGAAACATTGACATCCTGAGGTTAATTCATGGGCTCCAATATCGCTCTTCTGTCATGTGATGGCCATGAAAGAATAAAATGATATAACTCCTATGGAGGGGAATTTGGTAGAGTCTACAAAATCATGTGTTTTCCATTTGACCCACCAATCTCACTTCTTGGATCCTATCTCAAAGATAGGCTTGCAAAAATATGAAATGGTATATGCGCATGGTTATTTGCACCATTATTTCCTATAGTCAGACTGGAGCACCATCTGAATATTCATCAAATTCAGGACTGGTGAGGCAGAGCAACACAATGGATTATTATGCAAATACATCAGAGAATGTGGAAGTTCTCCAAGTGTGAACTCTAGGACACAGTGACGTGAAGAAAGCAAGGTGCAGAAATTGCACACGGTATGCCATCTTTTGTACTGGGGAAATTTTCATTGGTTCACAGATATTTTAAGTAGCAAACACTGCTCTGAGTGCAGAAAATGAAAGGAACGGTTATTGCCTTGAATTATACTTCTGATGGTGTAGTTTTAGTTTTCCAACCCAATGTACTTATTGTGATCTCTGTGACGCCTGTGATTTTTTTTCCTTTCTATGAACAAGAAAGGCATCATCAGAACAACTTATGGCTGGGAGCAGTGGCTCACACCTGTAATCCCAGCCCTGTGGGAGGCTGAGATGGATGGATCACCTGAGGTCAGGAGTTTGAGACCAGCCTGGTCAACATGGCAAAGCCCTGTCTCTACTAAAAATACAAAAAAATCAGCCAGGCCTGATGGCATGTGCCTGTAATCCCAGCTATTCTGGGATGCTGAGGCAGGAGAATTACTTGAACCTGGGAGGTGGAGGTTGCTGTGAGCTGAGATTGCGCCATTGCACTCCAGCCTGGGTAACAAGAGTGAAATTCTATCTTAAAAAAAAAAAAAAATAGCCAGTTAGCACCTCCAGCCCTCTCTACCAAGGTGGCTTTGTGGCAGGCCAGGTCTCACTAATGCAGCCCTCAGTAACAACTGTTTCAGTACTGACTGAGTGGTTAAGTTAAATATTAAAAGCCAGTGCCCTTATTTTTAATTTTTTTATTTTTATTTGAGATGGAGTCTTGTTCTGTTGCCAGGCTGGAATGCGGTGGCAATCTCGGCTCACTGCAACCTCCGCCTCCTGGGTCCAAACAATTCTGCCTCAGCCTCTGGAGTAGCTGGGACCACAGGCGCATGCCACCACGCCTGGCTAATTTTTGTATTTTTAGTAGAGAAGGGGGTTTCACCATGTTGGCCAGGATGGTCTCCATCTCTTGACCTTGTGATCTGTCCACCTCGGCCTCTCAAAGTGCTGGGATTACAAGCATGAGCCACCACACCCGGTGCCCGTGCCCTTATACAAAGGCTCGAATGTAACAAAAGCCCACCAATGGTTTTGCCTAGGCCTTTCCTGAACCTTAAAAGCATGATTAAACAAGTTTATTGGAAGTCTGAAGGAACTCCCCAAACTTCCGTATTTTAGCAGGAGACAAGATAAGGGTAATCACCCCAGCATCTAGACTCATTTAGAGTAAGCAAATTTACTGAGGCTCCAGAGGAATATCTTCAGGATTCAGACCTTAGTTATAGATTAAAATATGTTAATCACTTATGTCTTTAGATGAATGCACACTTACATGTAGACATAAAGCTTAAAAGGTATATGAGTTTTGGAAAACTTTGTAATTTTCAGTTGGTCTGGAAATAATTTCCCCCATAACATGTTACAGCAATAAAAACTCTCTTCCTCCCCAGTACATTGGCTCTTGCTCTTGGCCGTGAGAAACAGCAGCTTGACCCTCAGTTTGGTCCAAGAACTTAGCTTGGTCTGTGCTGTGCCTGGATCACAGTTCAAATTCTTCTTGTGTCAAATTTTCTTCTCTTATCATTCCCCAACTCTGCTTCCTTTCAAAGGTATTAATTCCTAATAAATGTTTTGCCACCCCCACTTTGTTTTAGCATCTGCTTTTGAAAAATCCAATCTGCAACATTTCTCTTCAGATGGCCCAAGGAACAAGCTGCGCTCACAGGGAGCAGGGTCCTCCCTCTAGCCCTGGGGTCACAGTTACTTTGCAATTCACTATACTTCATTCTTGCTTCAGAGCCTTCAGAAAATAAACTCTCATTAACACAGAAAAATGACAAGCTTGCCTCAGCTATCTCTGTGAGGATTCTACAGAGCCTGAAGCCCTACCAAGGATATGTAAGGATTTTAGCCGCTGCTCAACTTCAAAAAGAGAAACGCCTTGAAAGCAAAATTGAAGGGAGGTAGGATCAATTCAGATACTGAAATATTTCTGTCATTCTAAGTTACTTAGAACTATTTTTCTAGTTTTAATCATAAATATATATGCACAAAACTCTAGAGCTTTAAGATTCATAAAGCAATTAGTACTAGAACTAAGAAAAGAGCTAGAAAACAAAATAATAACGAAGGAATTCCATACTTTATTGACAACAGTAGACAGATCGTCAAGGCAGAAAGTCTACAAAGAAACACTAGACTTCAGCTGCACTCAAGGACGAATGGGCCTACACAAATGGGCCCAACAGGTATTTACAGAACAGTCTACTCAATAACTACAGGATATACATTCTTCTCCTCAGTATATGGAATATTCTCCAAGACAGACCATATGATATGCCATAAAACAAGTCTCAATACATTTTAAAAAATCAAAGTCATATCAAGTATCTTCTCAGATCATGGTGGGAAAATAACCTAGAAACCAATTCCAGCAGAAACCCTCAAAATGATACAAATATATAGAAATGAAATAATCTGGTATACATATGCTGTGGATAATATGGTTTTGTTATGTCCCCACCCACATCTCATCTTGAATTGTAGTTCCCATAATTCCTATGTGTTATGGGGGGACCTGATGGGAGATAATTGAATCATGAGGGTGGTTTCCCCCCTACTGTTCTCATGGTAGTAAGTCTCACAGATCTGATGGGGTTTTTAAAAACATTAAAAAAATTATTATACTTTAAGTTCTGGGATACATGTGCAGAATGTGCAGGTTTGTTATATAGGTATATACAAGCCATGGTGGTTTGCTGCACCCGTCAACCCGTCGTCTATATTAGGTATTTCTCCTAATTCTATCCTTCCTCTAGCCCCTCACCCCCTAACAGGCCCTGGTGTGCGATGTTCCCCTCCCCGTGTCCATGTGTTCTCATTATTCAATTCCCATTTATGAATGAGAACATGTGGTGTTTGGTTTTCTGCTCTTGTGTTAGTTTGCTGAGAATGATGGTTTCCAGTTTCTTCCATGTCCCTGCAAAAGACATGAACTCATCTTTTTTATGGCTGCATAGTATTCCACGCCATATATGTGCTACATTTTCTTTATTCAGTCTATTATTGATGGGCGTTTGGGTTGGTTCCAGGTCTTTGCTATTGTGAACAGTGCTGTAATAAACATACGTGTGCATGTGTCTTTATAGTAGAATGACTTATAATCCTTTGGGTATATACCCAGTAATGGGATTGCTGGGTCAAATAGAATTTCTATTTCTAGATCCTTGAGGAATCACCACACTGTCTTCCACAGTGGTGGAACTAATTTACACTCCCACCAACATGGAAATGCATTCCTATTTCTCCACATCCTCTCTAGCATCTGTTGTTTCTGGAGTTTTTAATGATCACCATTCTAACTGGCATGAGATGGAATCTCATTGTGGTTTTGATTTGCATTTCTCTAATGACCAGTGATGATGAGTCTTTTTTCATATGTTTGTTGGCTGCATAAATGTCTTCTTTTGAGAAGTGTCTGTTCATATCCTTTGCCCACTTTTTGATGGGGTTGCTTGATTTTTTCTTGTAAATTTGTTTAAGTTCTTTGTAGATTCTGGATATTAGTTCTTTGTCAGATGAAGAGATTGCAAAATTTTTCTCACATTCTTTAGGTTGCCTGTTCTCTCTGATGATAGTTTCTTTTGCTGCTCAGAAGCTCTTTAGTTTAATTCGATAGCATTTGTCAATTTTGGTTTTTGTTGCCATTGCTTTGGGTGTTTTAGACATTAAGTCTTTGCCATGCCTATTTCCCGAATAGTATTGCCTAGGTTTTCTTCCAGGGTTTTTATGGGTTTGGGTTTTACATTTAAGTCTTTAATCTATCTTGAGTTAATTTTTTATAAGGTGTAAAAAAATTTTCCAGTTTCAGTTTTCTGCATATGGCTAGCCAGTTTTCCCAACACTATTTATTAAATAGGATATCCTTTCCCCATTGCTTGTTTTTGTCAGGTTTGTCAAAGATCAGATGGTTGTAGATGTATGATGTTATTTCTCAGGCACTGGATCTGTTCTATTGGTCTATATATCTGTTTTGGTACCAGTACCATGCTGTTTGGTTACTGTAGCCTTGTAGTATAGTTTGAAGTCAGGTAGTGTGATGCCTCCAGCTTTGTTCTTTTTGCTTATGATTGCCTTGGCTATACAGGCTCTTTTTTGGTTCCATATGAAATTTGAAGTAGTTTTTTTTCCTAATTCTGTGAAGAAAGTCAATGATAGCTTGATGTGGATAGGATGGAATTTATACATTACTTTGGGCCATATGGCCATTTTCATGATATTGATTATTCCTATCCATGAGCATGGAATGTTTTCCTGTTTGTGTCCTCTCTGATTTCCTTGAGCGGTGGTTTGTAGTTCTCCTTGAAGAGGTCCTTAATCTCCCTTGTAAGTTGTATTCCTAGGCATTTTATTCTCTTTGTAGCAATTGTGAATAGGAATTCAATCATGATTTGGCTCTCTGTTTATTATTGGTGGACAGGAATGCTTGTGATTTTTGCACATTAATTTTGTACCCTGAGACTTTGTTGAAGTTACTTATCAGTTTAAGGAGTTCACCCAGCCAAACTAAGCTTCATCAGCAAAGGAAAAATAAAATTCTTCCATGGTGGAAGACAGTGTGGCGATTCCTTAAGGATCTAGAAATAGAAATTCCATTTGACCCAGCAATTCTATTACTATATATATATGATTATAAATTGTTCTATTATAAAGACACATGTTTTATTATAAAGACACATTGTTCTATTATAAAGACACATATATAATATATATATATATAATATATATTACTGTGGGGAGCAGTAGCTGTCTTGTAACTATGTTGCTTAAGCTTTTGTTCCTCTTACCTAAACCTCCATCTTGTGGGCTTCCCTTATTAAGTTTCACATTCCTCCTAGTTATGAGGCTAGCCTGCAGCCTCGTCTCCATGGTTACTCTCTGACCTCAGCCCTCAGAACATCCCGTCCTTACTTGTTTATAAGCAACCACCTTGTAGCTAATAAAAGAGACTTGGTCAGATCCTTGACTTGTCTCCATTCTCCGCATCTCTTGTCTCTCTCTTTTAATCCCCACTCCCTCCCTAGGGTCTCCATTGCTCGTCCCGTGGGTTGGGACATATTACAATAGCAAAGACCTAGCACCAATCCAAATGCCCATTAATGATAGACTGGACAAAGAAATTGTGGCACATATACACCATGGAATACTATGCAGCCATAAAAAACAATGAGTTTGTGTCCTTTGTAGGGACATGGATGAATCTGGAAACCATCATTCTCAGCAAACTGATACAAGAACAGAAAATCAAACACCGCATGTTCTCACTCATAGGTGGGTGTTGAACAATGAGAACACATGGACACAGGGAGGGGAACATCACACACTGAGGTGTGTAGGGGGGCTAGGGGAGAAACGATGTGGGGTGGGGAAGTTGGAGAGGAATAACATGGGAGAAATGCCAGATATAGGTGACGGGGGGATGGAGGCAGCAAACCACATTGCCATGTATGTACCTATGCAACAATCCTGCATGATCTGCACATGTACCCCAGACCTAAAATATAATAAAAAAATAAAAAGAAAGTTGAATATTAGCCCTCACTCTCTTCCGGCTTGTAGGGTTTCTGCAGAGAGATCTGCCATTAGTCTGATGGGTTTTTGTTTGTGGGTAACCTGACCTTGCTCTCTGGCTGGCCTTAACATTATTTCCTTCATTTCAACCTTGGTGAATCTGACAATTCTGTGCCTTTGGGTTGCTTTTCTTGAGGAGTATTTCTGCGGTGTTCTCTATGTTTCCTGAATTTGAATGTTGGCCTGTCTTTCTGGGTTGGTGAAGTTCTCCTGGATAATATCCTGAAGGGTGTTTTCTGGCTTGGTTCCATCCTCCCCATGACTTTCAGGTACACCAATCAAACCCAGGCTTTGTCTTTCACATAGTGCCATTATCTTGGAGGCTTTGTTTGCTTTGTTTGTTCCTTTCCATTCTTTTTTCTCTAATCTAACCTTCATGCTTTATTTCATTAAGCTGATCTTCAGTCTCTGATATCCTTTCTTCTGCTTGATCGATTTGGCTATTGATACTTGTATATGCTTCACGAAGTTCATGCATTGTGTTTTTTAGCTCCATTACGTCATTTATGTTGTTTTCTAAATTTGTTATTCTAGTAAGCAATTCCTCTAACCTTTTTTCAAGGTTCTTAGCTTCCTTGCATTGGGTTAGAACATGCTCCTTTAGCTCAGAAGAGTATTATTACCCACCTTCTGAAGCCTACTTCTGTCAATTTGTCAAACTCATTCTCCATCCAGTTTTGTTCCCTTGCTGGTGAGGAGTTGTTCTTCAATTCTTTGAAGGACAAGAGGCAATCTGGTTTTTGGAATTTTCAGCCTAGTTTTTGCTGATTTTTTTCTCATCTTTGTAGATTTATCCACCTTTGGTCACTGATGTTGGTGACCTTCAGATGAGGTCTCTGAGTGAATGTCCTTTTGTTGATGTTGATGCTATTGCTTTCTCTTTGTTAGCCAATTGAATCCAATAGCCCATTATGAAAAACATGCACCGTGACCTAGTGTTACTTATTCTTTATGGGTGAATGACACCAATCATTTATTTTTATGTCTGATCCTCTTTTGTCTTTTTGATCAGTCATATTTTTACAAATATAATTACAATGTATCATAAAGTATTTACATTGAAAAAGTATTTGAGGCCGGGTATGGTGGCTCACGCCTATAATCCCAGCACTTTGGGAGGCCAAGGTGGGTGGATCATGAGGTCAAGAGATCAAGACCATCCTGGTCAACAAGGTGAAACCCCGTCTCTACTAAAAATACAAAAATTAGCTGGGCATGGTGGCGTGCGCCTGTAGTCCCAGCTACTCGGGGGGCTGAGGCAGGAGAATTGCTTGAACCCAGAAGGCAGAGGTTGTGGTGAGCCGGTATCGTGCCATTGCACTCCAGTCTGGGTAACAACAGCAAAACTCCATCTCAAAAAAAAAGAAAAAGTATTTGAAATAAATGTGAAAATTTACTCTTTCATTATGCCCCCACAGCTCATAGCATTCAGGTATAGTAACTGTTAAAAATTTGATATATGAAATTCAATGTGGTTTACTAGACAGGAAATAATTATTCAAAGTGAGAATTAGAAAAGTTTTTGGAGGTGGTGGGTAACAAAACTTTAAAAGCAACAGAGGAGGCAGAAGGTCAGTTGGCAAATGGCGGATTAAATTTATTTACTCATTCAAAGTGTACAATTCAATATTTTTCATATATTCACAGTCATTCAACCGTAGCTTCAAAATAATTTTAGAAATTTTCTTCATCCTCCAAAAAAATTCCATTCCTTTTTACAATCATTTTGAATTGCCCCCTCTCTCCTAGCCTTATGAAAACTCCAGTTTACTTTTGTTTTCCAGACTTGCCAACTCTGCATTCATATAAATGCAGTCACGGCATGTGTGATCTTTTGTAACTTACGCTTTTTTCACTTAGGGTAGCACTTTCAATGAATTTAAGTGTTGTAGCAATTGTTCATATTTCATTTAGTTAGCTGAATATTATGTACACATCATTTTACTCATACATTTACTAGTTACTGAACATATAAGTTGTTTCACTTGTTTGATTTTCTGAATAACACTGCTATGAACAATTACATACACGTTTTCATTGAGCAGAATGTGCATTTTGCTGTTGTTCAATGGCCTGTTATATAGATGTCTGCTAAGACTAGTTGATCTACTTCGCTAAGTCTTCGATTTTTCTTTACTTTTTTCCTTAGCTGTTCTATTCATTATTGCATACAGTGTAATAAAATTATTGAATGTCTTTTCATTTGTCAATTTTTGCTATATTTTGAAATGTTAGATGTATACATGCTTGAATTGTTATTTTTCTTAATCAGTTGACTCGTGTTGCTGTGAGATATACATTTTTACAGCCTCTGCAGGCAGACCGAACTGGCACATGAGGGGGCCCAGCTGCCCTGAGGCCAAGGCCGCACTGAACATGCCCAGGGCCTGCTGGAACTGGGGCGAGGTCAGGGTGTTCTGAATCTCGTCTGCGGTCTGTGGCAGTGACTTCCCAGATGGTAAGTAGGGAAGCAGGCGCTCCTGGACGAGTTGGCGAGGATGGGAGCCATGATCTCCGGCGTCAGCACACTGGCCAGGTTCGCTTGCTGGCCGCCTGCCGGCCCAGCTGGCACATTCATGGTGGCCAGGATGCTCTGGAGGTCGCTCAGCTGGATGGGCTGGGTCGGGCTGGCTGTTGTGCTGGCTGCGTTACCGGAACTGGGTGCGGGGCTCGGGCTGGTTGCCGAGGTGGCTGCTAGAGCAGAAGGGATCGGGGTGGCACGGGTGGAAGAGGTGGTGGATGACTGGGTGACCGCTGCCGACTGGCTCCGGGAGCTGGAGGAGGAGCTGCTCCCTGGAGGCCCGCCGCTCCCCAGCAAGCTGGCCAGGCCAGGTCCCGTCAGGGCCCCCAGCCCACCCAGTCCTCCGAGGCCAGCTGGTCCGATGAGCTGCATGAGCTGGCTGTGGCTCATGTTCCCCAGCAGGCTCTGCAGGCCGCCCTCACCGCCTAGCGCAGAGAGCTCGTGGCCACCGCTCCTGCTGGCCCCCAGCGCCCCGGGCATCGTGGGGTTGTTCAGGTACTCGTTGACTTTCCGGCAGTGCTCCTCGTCCTGGTCTGTCTTGGGTTCCTGCATCCAGAAGAAAAGCCGCTTGGACCCTGCCTTGAACTTGAGCACGTAGACCCCCCGGCTGGGACACTGCGGCACCCACCTGAACTCACAGTCGTCAGGGAAGATGGTGAAGTCGTCTTCCACGTTCCCGGACGTCGTGTCCTTCCAGCAGAAGTGAATGAGCGAGTCGTCCGTCTGCTGGATGTACTCCAGCCCTTTCTGCTTGTCCGGGGTCCCCTTCAGGGACATCTTTCCCGCCCGGAACTCCACCAGGTACTTGCTGGAGGCGCCTCGAGAGCCTGGCACCAGGTTTGCGAAGAGCGCGCCTGAGGTCGCCGTCCTGGGCCGCGTCCACACTCTTTCAAAAGGCGCCGTCCAGGCTGACTCCTTATTTTCTTTAGATTTTCTTAGAGACTCCCTAAATAGGGTGTGAGCCTTGTAGCCTTTTTAAGCTGTAATTCACAACGTTTATACAGGAGCCCTATTGATGTGATGGTAAGGTGTCAGGGGAGGAAAGTAATTTTATAGGCTCTCTTTTAATGAGTTTGAGTTGGTATTTCCCTTCCCCCATATCAAGGGCTAGATGGGGCTGGAGTTTTGTTACCTTTCCCCAGGTCAGTTAGACTTTGGTAAAACTCCAATAGCTTAGGCTGTGGTAAAATAGTTTCCCTTGAAGAGCGTATCTTAAGAACAGAGAGCTCAATGCCTATTTCAAAATGGTTACTGTTCTCCTCCCCCTGCTGGATGCGTGACAGGGTTTTTCTCTGGTCCTTAGCATGGGAACCTAAAACTCAAGAAAGCATTCCCCCACCCCCCACCACCTCCCACCTGCCTCCCACCCCTACCATCAAGACTGACTTCCTCAGAGGGCTTAACTCTCAAGTGAGTCTACACTGAGCTTTCAGAATTTTATCAATTACAGTTTAAAACGTTTCTACCAATATTGCCTCCAGTTGCTGTCTTTGCTCCGGACTTTTCTGCTCCTGATAAGTTGTGATTCTCAGTATTTGCCCTCCAGCCTCCTCTAGTTTTAGGGCAGCAATTTTTCCCGTGACCTCAATTCTCTGATGGCTCTAAGAAGATCTGTTGATTGTCAGCTTTTTTCTTGTTTTGAGGACCAGAGAAGTGACTTCTCAGCTTTTTACATATTAGACTAGAAAGTGGAAGTCTCACACAATGTATTTTTGAAAAATAAATGTGAAATTCTGATGTGTAATTTACATGTTATAGGTCATGAAAGAATGCATAAATTCATAATTATAACTTACCTGTTTGATATAATTTTTATAACATATTAAACGTTTTGTATAATTCATTCTATATTTTTTGCTACCTACTATTGCTGGACGCTGAGGATATAATAATGAGGAAATAAAAGCAATGTGGTCTATATCTTTGTGGATCCTCCATAGTTATGGTCTCTCTCTCTTTCTCTCTTTTATTTTTATTTTTATTTATTTATTTTTTAAAGATGGGGTTTCACCATGTTGGTCAGGCTGGTCTTGAACTCCTAATCTCAGGTGATCCACTGGCCTTGGCCTCCAAAGTGCTTGGATTACAGGCCTGAGCCACTATGCCTGGTCTTTCTCTCTCTTTTTTTAAAGTAATGAGGAGATTTAGCTTTTACATATAACAGAAGGAACTTTAGAAGTGAGCAAGTCAAGAATTACGTAGTGACTAAGTGATGTCATGGCACTTTACTTGTGTCTTTCCCAGGGCTTCATGGTGGCAAGAAGGGTGCCAGTACTCCTAGTCAGGGAGAGATCCTGAAGAAGAAAGAGAGAAGTGAGTGAAGCAATACCTTTATATTAATTATTTTCCTTCACATTTAAACACAGGTGCAAGTGGTTTAATAGCAATGAATAGCCAGTTGAAGCTACAGATTTATCATTTTCAGCACAATTAGTGTGTTTTGTCTTAACTGTAATTTTACGAGACCTATACACCTTAACAGTATCATCAATTTATTTGTTTTGACTCAATACAAGAAAATTGCTGAAAAATATTTAAATAAATGTACCAACAAAGGTACATATCTGAAGCTAGTGGCATTGACTATGATACTTACTAAGATGTATAATCATGAAATACTTTCAATTATTGATTTATATGTTAAAATCTATTTGATATATGAGTAAGAGAACATGATGACTTTATATAAAGTATAAGTATGGCTGTGTAAAAGCTGAATAATTAAAAACGTAACTGGGCTGGGCGCGGTGGCTCAAGCCTGTAATCCCAGCATGTTAGGAGGCTGAGGTGGGTGGATCACGAGGTCAAGAGATCGAGACCATCCTGGTCAATATGGTGAAACCCCGTCTCTACTAAAAATACAAAAAATTAGCTGGGCGTGGTGGCGTGTGCCTGTAATCCCGGCTACTTGGGAGGCTGAGGCAGGAGAATTGCCTGAAGCCAGGAGGCGGAGGTTGCAGTGAGCCGAGATCGCGCCATTGCACTCCAGCCTGGGTAACAAGAGCGAAACTACGTCTCAAAAAAAAAAAAAAAAAAACTTAACTGAAAGGTTCCCTTGGGTCAACCAAATACTAAAGTAAAAAAGAAGCATACAAAGCTAGAAAAAAATTATCCAAGGTATGATGGTGCATAATAAAACCAGATAAGTGTAAGAAAGCTTATAATAGAATAGGTAAGAAAGCTTATCTAATAGAAAGACAAAGCATGTCTAATTATGGTATTCAAAGGCAACTGGGAAAACTTTTCATATTTTAAATAACAGTAAACCTTGAAGGAGTAATTGTTGGAACACAATCTAGAATATTAAATTAAAAAAAATTTTTAATTTGTGTGGGTACATAGTAGGTATATATATTTACGGGTTACATGAGTGTTTTCACACAGGCATGCAATGTGAAATAAGCACACCAATGAAAACATGGTAACCACCTCCTCAAACATTTATCTTTTGTGTTACAAACAAATCAGTTACATGATTTTAGTTATTTTAAAATGTACCATTGTTATTATTGACTATAGTCACCTGTTTTGCTATGAAATAGTTTGTCATAAGTATTTCTTTTTTACCCACTGACCATCCCCACCCCAACCCTAGTCCCCCACTACCCTTCTCAGCCTCTGATAACCATCCTTCTACTCTGTATGTCCATCAGTTTGATGTTTTCATTTTTAGATCCCACAAATAAGTGAGAATGTGTAATGTTTGTCTTTCTGTGCCTGACTTATTTCACTTGACATAATTATCTCCAGTTTCATCCATGTTATTGCAAATGACAGGATCTCATTCCATTTTGTGGCTGTGTAGTACTCCATTGTATATAGTTACCGCATTTTAATTCTAGAATCTTGTTGGACTTCCTTATTCATACTGGAATGTTTAATTATTTTAAATTACTTACCTGGAAGAGCACCATAAGGTGTTCAGAGCTTGCTTTCAAGTTTTAATCTGTCTCATACAACTGTAGCTACCATCCCCTTTTTATCCTCCATGTCTGTATACGGATCACTAACATTCAAGTAAGGTCAAGCAAATATTACACATCATGGTCACAAGGGGAAAAACTGACACAGAAAAGTTAATGGTCCTTTAACCCAGAGTCATAGTCTTCTGAATCATATGAACTTCCCTGGACACGCTAAAATCCTCATTTTCACTGCTATATTTCAGAATTTCTTGTTCTTCCTTGTACTGTTTAGGAAAAGGTCACAGGCCTCACATTCAATACATTTCCTCACTCCTTCTAAATTTACTTCCTCTTCATGCTTACTTTCTCCTTCACTTGCTAGCCCTAGAGACAGTAGCCAGGGAAGGAGGACTGCGGAAGGAAGAAGAGCATGGCAAGAGGTAAAAAAACGCAACCTCAGATTCTCCTAAATAATAAACTCAGCATTTCCTCTCACGCATTTTGCTGATTCCAAAAGGACTTGCCTGGTATGTCCTGCTGACACACATTTTCTTCTCTCCTCCCTTACTTTCCTCCCTGTTCTGCTTTCCCCTATTTTTCTTAGTCACTTATGTTTTGTCTTTCTGAAGTAATTTTGGACACTGTGTGCAGGTGCACATTTTCTAAGACAGTATAAATCTAAAATGTCCTACCATCTTCACACATGACAGATGAGTTGCTTGAGAACTATTGGGTCATAAAAATTTTCTTACAATAATCCATTACTCTATATTCATTGCCACCTGTTCTTCCTTTACATTATAGTTTATCTCTTTTTAAAATGTATGATTTTTTTCTCACATTTTTTCTCATGTACTTAACATGTTGCCAAATAATATGAGTGAGTCTCTTTTCATTATTTATTTCCCAAATACAATGATCCCTTTAAATTTGCATGTTTAATTTATCTTTATCTATTTAGAAAACTTTTGTTATTCCAATCAAATTCTTGATTATTTGTTTTATCCCATTTACTGTGATTCATACTTAGGAGAGAGTTCTATTCCCTAGGTTGTATTATTCATATCTGCCCTCTACAGATTATTTTTGTCTTACCCCTCAATAGTCTAGCAGAGTTTCTCAATTATCTTCCTTTTATAAATTTATTTTTCTACTGTCAATTATCTTTACTTGCTCTAATATGGATTTTAATTATACTATTACATTTTTTTTTCTTTTTTTTTATTGCATTTTAGGTTTTGGGGTACATGTGCAGAGCATGCTTTTCAACTTCACCAAGCTCCCATTCCAACTCTTACTATTATATGATCCTGCTCTCTTCCCATGTGTGTTTGTTCATGTCTCATAAAGGTTACAACGTTTACAAACCTATTGAGGATGACAAAACATCTAATGATTTTTCTGCCTCCTTCCTTTCTTCAGGTGCTGCCCGTCCTTCATGTTGACAGTCCTTTACCTATTACATCTTAGTAAATACAATGCTGATTTTATTTTGTTCCTTCTGTAGGTAAAGTATGTACATAAGGTTTTGCTCATGTTTACTTCCTCATATCTACAGCGGGAGGACAGTTTGATGGCCACTGCTTCCCATGAAGTTCCAATTTCCGGAGGATATTACTTTAGACCACCTGGATTTAAGTAAACTGCCATTCAGTGCTCAGTGTCTGGTTTTAAACGTTCAATTTATGGAATATTTTGAAAATTATAACTCATTCCCATTATTCATACAAGAAACGAGCACATTTCAATTCGTTTTCTACCACCTATCAGTCATTTTGGTATCATAGTTCTCAAAAGGATATCACATTGGTTTGCTTCAAAACCAGAGAAAATAGAATGGTGGCTTCCCAGTTTCCTCAGGTAAACATAGGTACGGACTTTGAATTTTTTTTTTTTTTTAAGACAGAGTCTCACTCTGTTGCCAGGCGCCAGGCTGGAGTGCAGTGATGTGATCTCGGCTCACCGCAACCTCTGCCTCCCGGGTTCAAGCCATTCTCCTGCCTCAGCCTCCTGAGTAGCTGGGACTACGGGAGCACACGACCACGCTCAGCTAATTTTTGTATTTTAGTGGAGATGGGATTTCACTATGTTGGCCAGGATGGTCTCGATCTCTTGACCTCGTGATCCACCTGCCTCAGCCTCCCAAAGTGCTGGGATTACAGGCGTGAGCCACTGCGCCTGGCGACTTTGTATTCTTGAGGTAGAAAGAGAGAGTAGGAAAAGGATGACAGATTAGTGAGACAATTATCAACATAATCATAAAATAGAAGATGGTTGACCAGGCGCCGTGGCTCACGCCTATAATCCTAGCACTTTGGGAGGCCGAGGTGGGTGGATCACAGGTCAAGAGATCGAGACCATCCTGGTCAACATGGTGAAACCCCGTCTCTACTAAAAATACAAAAATTAGCTGGGTATGGTGGTGTGCACCTGTACTCCCAGCTACTTGGGAGGCTGAGGCAGGAGAATGGCTTGAACCCAGGAGGCGGAGGTTGTGGTGAGCCAAGATAGCACCATTGCACTCCAGCCTGGGTAACAAGAATGAAACTCCATCTCAAAAAAAAAAAAAAGATGGTTGTTGTGTCAGACATGGTTTTACCCACCCAATAACAGAACACATAATTAGCTAGAGTCTACAAAACAAAATTTTAGGTAATTTAATTGTCCATAGCAACTAACATTATTTGAGCTGAAGTGCAGGTCTTGACCCGTTGGTGTACTATCCAAAATTTTCACAATCTCCTACAAATTCCCAGTTAATTTTACCTCCAATTACCAGGAAAAAGAACAGAAATACTATTCAGAGAAAAAGGAGGAAACTAATTATGCTGCCCTTATACAATGAAGACATTTGCTCTTAGATGTATTATTTTATTCTAGTAGTGTTGTGATAACTTGTGGGACAGAAAATGTAATTTCAAACACTGAATAGATCTGGACAGTCCTAATTTTTAAATTGTATATACATATATATATTTTTTTCATGTGAAAAAAACTTTATTTCAAAGTAAAATGCACAGTCGCATACAGCAGATGAAATCAGTGTTACTATTCTCAGAGTTTAAGGTTAAGCAACCTCTCTTGCACGTGCTAACTCATCATGAGCTCCCAATAGCTCAACTGAGTGGCTTTTAAGTATGGCTGTAAGGGCTCATGGTGTAATTCCTTTTGTTGATACTAGTGACAAAAGGAATTTTACCATGGGGCTGTGAGGGCCACGGTTCTGGACTTGAGTTGCCGCGTCAGGCTGGGCGCGCTGCTGGGTCCCGTGGAGCTGGAGGAGCAGTGGTGGCGAGGACAACTGACCGCAGACATTCACCAAGTGCTTCGCTACAAGGAGCTGAAGTTGCTCTCCTCCAAAGGCCAGTCCCCTCAATGAAGTCTCAGACGGTATTTTGCTGACTTGATTGCCATTGTGAGCAATCGCTTCACACTCTGCCCTTCTGCCTGCCATCTTGCTGTCTGCTTATGGGCATGTTTATGGACCGCTATGACATCTCTATCCAGCAGCTGCATTTAGTTGCACTTTCCTGCCTGCTTCTAGCAAGTAAATTTGAAGAAAAAGCAGATAGTGTGCCTAAGCTGGAGCAGCTCAACAGCCTGGGTTGTATGACTAATATGAATCTAGTATTAACAAAACAAAATTTGCTACATATGGAACTATTATTATTAGAAACCTTTTGGTAGAACCTCTGCCTTCCAACAGCTGCCCATTTCATTGAGTATTATTATCTCTCTGAAGCAGTACATGGAACAGATCTTCATGACGGCTGGCCAATGATTTGCTTGGAAAAGACTAAACTCTACATGGCCACATACGCAGATTACTTCCTGGAAGTATCTTTGCAAGATTATGCCTTTCCAAATTATGCACCTTCTTTAGTAGCTGCTGCATGTGTGGCTTCTTCGAGGATAATACTTCGTTTTTCTCCAACGTAGCCTACGAGACTACATTGTCTTACTGCTTACTCTTGGGATTTCTTTCTTTTTTTAATTGCATTTTATGTTTTGGGGTACATGTGAAGAACATGCAAGATAGTTGCATAGGTACACATGTGTTAGTGTGATTTGCTGCCTTCCTCCCCTTCACCTATATCTGGCATTTCTCCCCCTGCTATCTCTCCCCAGCTCCCCACCCCCTGTTGTCCCTCCCCTATTCCCAACAGACTCCAGTGTGTAGTGCTCCCCTCCCTGTGTCTATGTGTTCTCATTGTTCAACACCTGCCTATGAGTGAGAACACTTGGTATTTCATTTTCTGTTCTTGGGTCAGTTTGCTGCGAATGATGGTCTCCAGGTTTATCCATGTCCCTACAAAGGACACAAACTCATCGTTTTTGATTGCTGCATAATATTCCATGGTGTATATGTGCCACATTTTCCCTGTCCAGTCTATCATCAATGGGTGGGATTTCTTAATGCAGTGTATTGAACGGCTATTGGTCGCTCACGATAATAATGTGAAAGAAGCAAACAAACAGAGAGGACAAGCAGGACCTCAGTCAGAACAACTAGGTATGTTCCGGAAAGCCTCCCAGCCCTCACGGCCAGTTCACTCTCAGCAACATCAGTATCTCCATCAGACACATCAGACCTCACTTCAGTGTCACCATCCTACATCAGAACAACCAAGCCATCAGCAGATTGTATCGACCACACACACCTCATCTTATACACTACAGACATGTCCTGCTGGCTTCCAAACGTGTTCAGGGTCTTGGGCACATGCAGACTGGTGCTGGGATGTCACTGGCAATACCAGTAGAAGTTAAGCCCTGTCTGAGTGTTTCTTATAACCGGAGTTATCAGATAAGTGCACATTACCCTTGTATTACTCCATGCGTTCAGGACCAAATTTTACGGTTTCTGTTGGAAAATCCCGTTCCTCCACTGCCCTCAGGACGTTTCTGAAAACTGACCACTGCTTTCCCTTGTCCACTTTGGCCTGGCGCTTATTTCCATCTGTTGCTAAGGCCCTAAGCATTTGTGTCCAAGACTCCATATCTTCATAAAAAAAGTCACTCTTTATTCCTCTGGCCAATTCAAACAGAATGCCGAAGATTCACCAGCAGCTCTTCTCATGCTTACATCATCACAAGAGAGGAGGCTTGGAAGCTTATGGAAACACATCTCAAGCTTTTTCTTCACTTCATTGATTGGGCATATGGTCAGCAGTAGTGCCCATGCAGGAAACGAGCTGATATGAGACACTGTATTAGGGGTGCTGCAAATAACAGTAGTGTCTTTCTCTTTGAGATAGGACTTAGTGAAGATATTTTACAAACATTCCAGAGTTGAGTACGGTTCAGTAATGTCACCTGCGGCAATACAACTGCAAACACCAAAGCAAGTTGCACAAGTTTGCCTAACCTGGATACTAGCTGCCCCATTGCCAATGATTTTCTTTAGGATTGGTCCAAGAGTTTTCACAATCTCTTCACTTTCAATTCCGGGGCCCAGCTGAATACAGAGAACAGACGCTAATGCTACGGCTGCACGTCGCTCGTCACTTCCCTTTTTTCAGGCAGCGTTCAATACTGTCAGTTAGTCACTCTTCTTTCCAGAATACATTCATACAGCATTTTTGAAGCCAGAAAATTTTTTTTTACCTTCTTAATTCAATTTTAATTATCTCAAGGGTAAATTCCAAAAAGTAGAATCATTCATTTAAATAACAAAAATGTTTTCTAAGTTCCTGTTACATGTTACCAAACTGCCTTACAAAAATGTCCTACCACATTGCACCTTCACTTGCAGTGTGGGAAGGCCTTTGTTTTAACATATCTTTTCTATCCCTGAATGGCATATTACTTTTAAAAATATTTATTAATTTATTATTTATTTTTTTTTGAGACGGAGTTTTGCTCTTGTTACCCAGGCTGGAGTGCAATGGCATGATCTCGGCTCACCACAACCCCCGCCTCCTGGGTTCAGGCAATTCTCCTGCCTCAGCTTCCTGAGTAGCTGGGATTACAGGCACGCACCACCATGCCCAGGTAATTTTTTGTATTTTTAGTAGAGACGGGGTTTCACCATGTTGACCAGGATGGTCTTGATCTCTTGACCTTGTGATCCACCCGCCTCGGCCTCCCAAAGTGCTGGGATTACAGGTGTGAGACACTGCACCCGGCCTTAAAAATCTTTTTTAAATTGCATTTTAGGTTTTGGGGTACATGTGAAGGACATGCAAGATTGTTGCATAGGTACACACATGGCAGTGTGATTTGCTGCCTTCCTCCCCTTCACCTATATCTGGCATTTCTCCCCATGCTATCTCTCCCCAACTCCCCACTCCTTGCTGTCCCTCCCCTCTTTCCCCCCGACAGACCCCAGTGTGTGATGCTCCCCTTGCTGTGTCCATGTGTTCTCATTGTTCAACACCCACCTATGAGTGACAGAACATGCAGTGTTTGATTTTATGTTCTTGTGTCTGTTTGCTGAGAATGATGTTCTCCAGATTCATCCATGTCCCTACAAAGGACACGAACTCATCGTTTTTGATGGCTGCATAATATTCCATGGTGTATATGTACCACATTTTCCCAGTCCAGTCTATCATCGATAGGCATTTGGGTTGGTTCCAGGTCTTTGCTATTGTAAACAGTGCTGCAATGAACATTCGTGTGCATGTGTCCTTATAGTAGAACGATATCGTGCATTTTTAATACCTTCAAGAGCTGCTTGCCTTGTCTTTGCACTCTTATCCAGGGTTAGGTCAATTAATCCCTTCAATTTATATTCTAGGTCTTCTTGAGTTCCTTCCTCATCAAGGACTTCCAGTCCATCTTCAGCAAAACTGGAAGGATAGCTATAACCACTGCAATGGCTCATTGTTTCAATTGATGCATCTTCATCACCACCGGCTGGGGCTCAGCCCCTGAGCCGCTGCGGTGGGGAGTGTTCTTTTTCTTGTTCTTCGGCATCGTGGGAGGCCCTGTGCAGCCTAGAGTTGGAGCTTAGCGAGGATCAGCCCATGGAGCTACACTTTTATTATTATTATTTTTTTAAGACGGGATTTCACCACGTTGGTCAGGCTGGTCTTAAACTCCCGATCTCAGGTGATTCGCCCGCCTTAGCCTCCAAAGTGCTTAGAATACAGGCGTGAGCCACCGCGCCCGGCCTTTTAAAAAAAATATTTTTTGGAGCTGCACTTTTTACTCGTGCGTCTGTGCTGCGGACGGCTGGGAGGCGAGTCTTCGGCTAACAACAGAGGCGAGAAGCAGCGGGGGTTAGAGTGGGTGGCGGCGGCAGCAGAAATCCCAGTGAAGAGCTGTGATCAGAAACGATACATGTTTCTGTCTAGCGCGGGAGCTAAGGCCTATATTATTATTATTTTTTATGAGACAGAGTCATGTTCTGTCGCCAGGCTGGAGCTCAGTGGAACAATCTCCAAGCTCCTGGGTTCAAGCGATTCTTCCGCCTCAGCCTTCCGAGTAGCTGGGACCACAGGCGTGTGCCGACATGCCCGGCTAATTTTTTGCATTTTTAGTAGAGACGGGGTTTCACCATGTTGGCCAGGATGGTCTCGATCTCTTGACCTCGTGATCCACCGGCCTCAGTCTCGCAAAGTGCTGGGATTACAGGCGTGAGCCACCGCGCCTGGCCTAAATTGTACATATTTAAAGTATGCAACATGAAGTATTGATATACATATACAAGTGAAATGATTATTATAGTCAAGCAAATTAATATATCCATCATCTCATATTTCATTTTTTGTGGCTAAAGTACCTAAAATCTATTTCTTAACAAACTTCCAGTATTCAATACCATATTGTTAACTACGGTCTGCATGCTGCACACTAGAGATCTATGTTTATCTACCCTGCATAACTGAAGCATTGTGTCCTCTGACTTCATCTCATTTTCCCCATCATTACCTGTGCCCCTGGTAACCATCATTCTACTCTCTATGTATTTGAGTTTGTAATAAAAAAAAATCTTCCACCTGTAAGTGCGTTCACTTGGTATACTTTTCCTCTGTCTGGCTTATTTCACCTAACATGATGTCCTGTAGGTTCACCTATATTTTTGCAAGTGACAGGATCTTCTTTCTTAAAGCTGAAGAATATTCCCCTGTCTGTGTGGGTGTGTGTCCTGCAATATTTTAAATCCATTTTTCCATAGACAGGCTGTTTCTGCCTCTTGGCTATTGTGAATAATGCTGTGATGAACACAAGAACACACTGTCTTTACAAGGTGGTGATTGCATTTCCTTTGAGTATATGCCCAGAAGAGGGATTGCTGGGTAACAGGGTAACTCTGTTTTTTAATTTCATTAGAAACCTCCATATTTTTTACCATAAATACAGCTGTACCAATCAACATTTCCACCAACAGTGTATGAGGTTTCCCTTTTCTCTGCATCCTCACCTACATTGCTTTATCTCTCGTATTTTTGAAAGTAGCCACCCTAACAGATATGAAGTGATAGCTCATTGTGGTTTTTATTTTCATCTCCCTGATGTTTCGTGATGTTCAGCAACTTTTGCTACACCTGTTGGCCCTTTTTACTACTTCTTTCGAGAAATATCTAGTCAGGTTATTTTTCATTGACTGATTGATTGTGATGGAGTTTTGTTCTTTTGCCCAGGCTGTAGTGTAGTGGCATGATCTCAGCTCACTGCAACCTCCACCTCCCTGGTCCAAGCGATTCCCCTGCCTCAGCCTCCTGAGTAGCTGGGATTACAGATGCCTGTCACCATGCCTGGCTATTTTTTTTGCATTTTTAGTAGAGACGTGGTTTTATCTTGTTGGCCAGACTGGTCTCGAACTCCTGACATCAGAAAATCCACCTGCCTTGGCCTCCCAAAGTGCTGGCATTACAGGCTTGAGCCACCACACCCGGCCTATTTTCCTATATTTTAATAGGATTATTTGTTTCTTTTGCAATGAAGTTGTTTGAGTTCCTTATATACTTTGGATCTTAACCCTTTTTCTGATACATGCTTCATAGATATTTTCTCCCAATCCCTTGGGTGTCTTTTCATTTTGATTGTTTTCTTTGCTGTGTAGAGCTTTTTAGTTTGATAGAGTTCTACTTGTTTCCTTTGTTCTTACTGCCTGTTCTTTTTAGTGAAAGAGTTTATTTTTGTGTGCAGTGTAAGACAAGGGTTTTACAGTTTCATTTTTTTGCATGTGGATATCCGGTTTTCCAAACACCATATATTGAAGAGACTTTCCTTTCCTCATTGTGTCTTTTTTGTGGATTTGTCAAAAATTAATTGACTGTATATGCTTAGGTTTTTTTTTTTTATGGGCTCTCTATTCTGTTCCATTGGTCTATGTCTATTTTTCTTTTTTTTTGACAAGATCCCACTCCGTCGCCTTGGCTGAAGTGCAATGGCATGGCCTCGGCTCACTGCAACCTCCGCCTCTCAGGTTCAAGCAATTCTCCTGCCTCAGCCTCCTAAGTAGCTGGGATTACAGGCACCTGCCACCATACCTGGCAAATTTTTGTAATTTTAGTAGATAGAGATGGGGTTTCACCATGTTGGCCAGGCTGGTTTTGAACTCCTGACCTCAGGTGATCCACCCACCTTGGCCTCCCAAAGTGCTGGGATTACAAGCATGAGCCATCAAGCCCGGCCTGTATATCTGTTTTCATTCTGCTTCATTATGCCTGTTTTGTGATATAATTTGAGATTAGAAAGTATGATCCCTTCAACTTTGTTTTCCTCAGCATTGTTTTGATTACTTGAAGTATTTTGTGGTTTCACACAAATTTTAGAATTGTTTTTTCTATTTCTATGAAAAATATAATTTTTTTGGCTGAGTACAGGAGACTTTATTGATGGTAAAAGACAAGGTGGGGCTCCCCAGGTCCCTCCTTCTTCAGAGGGTCTGGAAATTGTGAGGAGAGAAGATTCTGTGCATGTATGGGGGGACTGGGTGTAGCAGGGACTCCCCAGCAGCTGATGGTCCCTCTCTTCCTCTTCTGCTCTCCCAGGGTTATGTGATTGAGGGCTTTTACTTCTTAGAGGCTATGTGTACCATGAGGTCCATTACCTCATTACTGTAGACAAATTCACTGTCATACCAGGAAATAACCTTGACAGAGTGGTCATTGAGCGCAATGCCAGCCTCAGCATCAAAGGTGGAAGAGTGGGTATTGTTGTTAAACTCTGAAGAGACAACCCGGTGCTCAGTGTAGCCCAGAATGCCCTTGAGGGGGTCCTTGGATGCCTGCCTCACCATCTGTCTGGCAGGTTTCTCCGGACAGGAGGTCAGTTTCACAACCAACAGAGTGGTGCTGGCAACACAGAAGACTGTGCCAGGGAGCTTCCCATTGAGCTTAGGAATGATCTTGCCCTTTCATTGCCCATTTTCTTGGCAGCACCAGTAGATGCAGAAATGGTGTTCTGGAAAGCCCCGTGGCTGTCATGCCACACTTTCCTGGAGGGGCCATCCACAGTCTTCTAGGTGGCAGTGATGGTGTGGACTGTGGTCCTGAGTCCCTCCCTGATGCCAAAGTTGTCTTGAATGACCTTGGCCAGGGGATCTAAGTAGTTGGTGGTGCAAGAGTCATTGCTGATGATTGTGAGGTTGTTTTCATATGTATGGTTCATGCGCATCACAAACATGGTGACAACCGCAGAGGGGGAGGAAATGATCAATCTTTTGGCTCCCCTTTCCAGATGAGCTCTAGCCTTTTTCAAGGTAGTGAAGATGTCAGTGGACTCCATGACATAATTAGTACCAGCATCATCCCATTTGGTTTTGGCGAGCTCTCACTCTTGGAAGATAGTGATGGGATTTCCATTGATGACGAGCTTCCCATTCTCAGCCTTGATGGTACCAGGGAACTTGCCATGGGTGGGATCATAGTGGAACATGATTGTAGTGGAACATAGTAGATCAGGTAGTTGAGGTCAACAAAAGGGTCACTGGTGGTAACGATATCCACTTTGCCAGAATTAAAAGCAGCCCTGATGACCAGGCACCTAATATGGCCAAATCCATTTACTCCAGCCATCATTTTCACTCTGGTGTCTCAGGAAGAGGTCTGGTGCTGCATGAGAAAACTGAATATCTGTCAAATGGGAGAAGCAGAGCAGTCACTGGAATTTTGATGGGATTGCACTGAAAATGCTTATCACTTTAGGTGGTATAAATAGTCCTAATATCTTGAGAACAAAGATGTCAGGTATTCATACCTGTTCTTTCCAGTTCCTTCTAGATACCCTCAGCTAAGACAACTACAAAACTTGCACAACTCTTATGTATGAAATAAGGAAAGTATAAAATCCTCTAGTATTACTATTACAGTTGCTAAAAAGCAGGTGATCATTCCGTTCAGAGATACAACATACCTACTGTTGACACACTCTTAAAGTGTTTAACCTGGAAACAAATTACTTGCTGGGGTTATGATGTTGTCACTTGAGATAGGAGCTTGAGTTAATATACTACCATTATTAGCTCATGTGTCTCGCCCACACCTTTTAAAACCATTATTTTACTTTAAGTTCCCCAATACATGTATAGAATGTGCAGGTTGGTTACGCAGGTGTGTCTGTGCTATGGGGGTTTTCTGCACCTACTGACCCATCCTTTAGGTTCCCTCCCCTCACCCCCCACCCCCCAACAGGCCCTGGTATGTGTTGTTCCCCTCCCTATGTCCATGTGTTCTCATTGTTCAATTCCCACTTATGAGCGAGAACATGCAGTGTTTGGTTTTCTGTTCCTGTGCTAGTTTGCTGAGAATGATGGCTTCCAGCTTCATCCATGTCCCTGCAAAGGACATGATCTCATTCCGTTTTACGGCTGCATAGTATTATGCCATGGTTTATATGTACCACATTTTGTTTTCCAGTCTATCATTGATGCATATATTCTCGTTAAATTGATTCCAACAAAAGTTATGTTGTCTTTTTTTTAAACCAAGAAAAATGAGCTTGGATGAAAGTTATGTTTTCTTAATAAAGAGACATATTTCTTATGTATTTGACATAATATATTTTTTACAAGTATCAAAGCAGGTTTGTGAATGTATGC
Organism: Callithrix jacchus; assembly: GCF_049354715.1. Taxonomy (NCBI): domain Eukaryota; kingdom Metazoa; phylum Chordata; class Mammalia; order Primates; family Cebidae; genus Callithrix; species Callithrix jacchus. The sequence continues at coordinate 22,431,740 of NC_133510.1, read as the reverse complement.
TTATAGACTTCAAAAAAATTACAATCTTTATTAACTAATCTGTTATGATTATTATATTTTCCCTTTAATACAATCTACAAACTATTTCTATTTTTGTTTTACTTTTTGATTTCCATTTTTATTTTAGAAGACTTGTGCAGATTTATTACAAGGGTATATTGCATGAGGCTGACGTTTGGGCTTCTACTGCTCCTGCCACTCAGGTAGAGAACATAGCACGTAATTGGAAAAATTTCATTCTTTTCCCCTCCCTACTTCCCTCCTTTTGGTGTCACTAGTGTCTCTTGTTCCCATCTTTATGTCTGTGTGTACCCAAGATTTAGCTCCCATTTATAAGTGAGAATATGTGATATTTGATTTTCTGCAGAAACCGTTTGTAAATCATATTTCACTATGTCTAAATCTGTGCAAACTAAATCAAGTTATAGAAAATACAGGGACATCCATAGCTAAAACTCTCCAATTGTTAATGGTTGTAATTTCAATTTTTGGGTATCTAGAATGATTTTTACCATATCTAAATAATACAAGTAAAAATGATAATAGTAATAGCTAACTTCTTGTCAGTGTTAACTATTTGCCACATGAATTCCATCACAGACCCTTTACTCCAAACTGCTATTTATGCCCACTCAAAGGTTCTCTTCCTGTCTTTTTTTTTCCTTTTTTGTAGCAATGGGGTCTTGCTATGAGGCCCAGGATGTTTTCAACTTACTGGCCTCAAGTGATCTTCCTGCCTCAGCCTTCCAAGGTGCTGGGATTAAGGGTGTGAGCCACTGCGTCTGGCCAAGGTTCTCAAACTAATACTGTTTAAAGCACATAATATTTTAACAATCATTTCATTATTGTTTGTCAAAATAGAAATATCCTGTTGCCTCGTTTACTGATGTGAGTATCTTTTACTACCACAATAAACTGCAATAATCTGTAAACCAATGGCTGGGAAAAGTTGCACTGTATCAAACTTCCTGCAGTTTACATTAAAAAAATTTTTTTTTAGGGTATACCAGTATAATTTTCTTACTTGGATATATTGTAAAAATGTTAGAGTTCAAAAAGGACTTCAAATAACATTTAGGTGAGTAGTTTTCAGACTCGAGTACCTGTATCTACAGTGATACAGCGAGAGTTTCCAAAGGTTGTTTTGGCAAGAATAGCTTCAATTTCATGTGTATTTTACTAAAATTTCTCCCTTGCAAGCTACCATATTGCTCTCTACTACTTTGCAAAAGAAAGACATATATTTCCTTCTCAGTTTCTTTTTTTTTTTTGAGACAGAGTCTTGCTCTGTCGCCAGGTACCAGGCTGGCGTGCAGTGGCGCAATCTCGGCTCACTGCAACCTCTGCCTTCTGGGTTCAAGCAATTCTCCTGCCTCAGCCTCCTGAGCAGCTGGGACTACAGGTGCGCGCCACCATGCCCAGCTAATTTTTGTATTTTTAATAGAGACAAGGTTTCACCATGTTGGCCAAGATGGTCTCGATCACTTTGGCATGTAATTCAAAAGAAATTCAACAAATTAAATGGCATTGCTATAACAAATCTTCCTCCATTCTGCCCACCTCAGCCTCCCAAAGTGCTGGGATTACAAGTATGAGACACTGCGCCCAACCAGATTTTGTTTTAATGCACTTTCTTGCAGTATAGAAAACTCCAGTGTGTCAAATAAAATAGAATACAATAAAATATTGGTACATGTTTGGAAAAAGAATTATCTTGATTAGGTGACAAATATATTTGAAAGTTAGAATGTTTCCATTTTTTTGCTTTCAGTAAAATTGAAGGAATATCCATTACTTAGCTGAGCGATCAGTTATAATTATTAGCGATAATTTATCATGTGATTTTTGGCATGTAATTCAAAAGAAATCCAACAAATTAAATGGCATTGCAATAACAAATCTTCCTCCATTCCCATTATCATTATTTATTTGAATAAGATTTATTGGTATCTTGATATAAAAATTATGATGGAATTTATGTTGAGGCCTGTAGACTATAATAATAGATAACATTCAATTTTGAATACACACTATATCTATTTTTTATTTTGAATATACACTATATTTTTTTAAAGTCTAATCGTCTAGGGAGCCTTTTTAATAAAATTACACTTTTTGGTGTAGAACATTTATTTATTTTTCCCATGAAACACTTGAAGTTTAAGTCAGTGACAAATAATTTTAATTAAATACTTGTACATTTTCCTCCCATATATCAACATTTTGGAGAAAAATGTACAATTATTGATTAAAACTAATCAAATATATCATATATCATATATATCAATTATTTCATATATATCCTGCTTTGTATATGTATCCTCTCATATATATGTAAAATATTACAAAAAATTTGCAGAAAAATGTTAAAAATGATTCAAACACAAAAGGTAAGATTAAATAAACTGGATTTTCAGAAACCTCTACTCCAGTGCCCACAGCACACAAGAAGGGAGTCAAAACAAATAAGTAACTAAGATACCCTTGATCACAGATTTCCAAAGAACTGGAGGAGGGGAAGAAATGGCATGAAAATGATGGTGTGAAAGGGAATGGATGTGAGCAGCGCTGCTTCAATAACCGATTTATTCTGAGTGAAATACCCTCTCTTAAATGCAGTAAATCCTGAACAATGCTGAACTTTAGGATATTCCTTGAACTAAAATTATAAACTATCCCAGCAATGGAAGTAGCTCTTTTATTTAAGTTTAATAAGAACTTCTTTCTTCATGGGACACTGTTGTGCACAGAAGCACCTTCTAGCAATAAAAATTGTCACAGTAGCCCTTCCATCTATTTCATGAGAGCCTCATATGCATTATCCCTAGTTTGTACTGAGACAGATACAGAAGGATCAGATTTGGAGGTGCTGCTTTGGCAAGAGGCACAGCAGAATCCTCCTCTGACTTTCTTTGGGGAGCAGCAGTAACCCCTTTATTTTTCCGATGTATTCTCAAAGTAGTGGGCACCAATCAAGTAATCTCTGCCTTGGGATTAGTGATCTGTGGCTTGGCACTGATGGCTACTGTGGCTTTCTTCTCAGTGGTGTCTGCACTTGTATCATCTGCCTTGGGTTGCTGAATCAAGTTAGGTGGAGAACTTAAAACCCCAGAGTTCAGCAAGGGAGCTGGTGGGGAAAGTCTCAGGTTGGGGGTGAGCAGGTCCTGGTGGAGGCACCAAAGATGCGTGCATCACGCCAGGATAAGGTGGAGAAATACCTGGAAGCACAGGGGGAGTTTACCTTGGTGGGGGTCTTCAAGAAGGGTGACAACAAGGCAGACCTTGAGGTGCACCTAGGGAAGAGCAAGGGGTCTGCCTGGTGGTGGTCCTGGATGTAAGTCAGAGTAATGACCCTCAGAGTAATGAGCCCTAGCATTCCAGGTAATCTCAAGAATGGAGGAGCTCCTGGAGGTGGTCCAGGAGGAAGGCCCATAGGTGGCCCAGGAGGCTGTAATGGTGGAGTAGGTGGAAGTCCAAGAGGAGGTGGTCCTGGCGTGGGAAATGCTTGTATTTGAGAAGTAGGAACAGACTGGGGGTTGGGAGGAGCCTGCTTCTGTGAAGAAGCAGTAGATGTGCCATAGAAATGAGACTCCTCTTTATGCTGTTTTTGTGATGATTTTCTGCATCATCATCCCCTGAAAATTCCTCTACTTTCTATTTCTCCTCAGGGTTTCCCGACCTACCATACCAAACAGCATGGCTTGAAGAGGTGTCAGTTCCTTCATATTCTTTTATTCTTCTTTGATTTTCCAGGCATATCTGTAAATTGTACACTCAGACCTGCCTTCTTTTCTTCACCGTGATCTCTCTCACAATCAGCATGTTGCACAAATTCACCCCCCTCACATTCTCCAACTGATCTGTCAATGTCACTGTCATCAGTACTGTCGTCATGCTTATCTTGATCCATGTCCTCAGGAGAGCAATCATTTTTACTGGTGCTGGAAACATTATTGGTGACCCTGCTGGGCAAGTTCAGATCTATATAACATGCCTTCATCTCGCCTACAAGGAGGAAGATCTAGGGCAAGACCCACTTCACAGCCATACATCTGCAAGACCTGAGGAGGAGCTGGACCAGAAGGAAGGCCAGGTTGTAAATGTGGAACACCGTGTCCAAGAAGACAAAGTATAGAAACTGCCTGAGATGGAGGCCCATAGACTGAGGTTTTCTTAAGGATGGGGGATGGCTGGGCACCAGGAAATGGAATGTCCTGGATCAAAATGGAAGTAGCATGTAACATGTTGGGCAAAGGAATACGCTCCACTTCCACATGCTAAGCATTCTTGACAGCATCAAAATATTGGCTAAGTTGAGCCCTCTTCTGTTCATTGTCTACTTCTAGCTTTCTTGATTTTTTGTAAATATCTAGATTCTCTTTTTCATAGAGTCATAGAATATGTTCAAAGGTTTCATGCAGCTTTTTACTTTCTCATTTAATTGTGGCTGTTGCACTGCCTTAAACTTCTTACATCTAATTTCTCCATGTTCCAGATAATCCGTTTGGGATCCCCCATTTTAAAAGCTGCAACACACACCATCATGCACTGTTTTTTGTTCTCTAGTTCTTTTTTCCTAGCTTTCTTTCAGGCTTGGTCTGTGGGGTTCATAAATTTTTCACTCTTAGCTGGGTGCAGTGACTCATACCTGCAATCCCAGCACTTTGGGAGGCTCAGGTGGGATTGCTTGAGGTCAGGAGTTTGAGATCAGCCTGAGTAACACAGCGAGACCCCATCTCTACAAAACAAAATGAAACAAGAATAAATTTTTCACTCTTGGTGGATGATGTAGCTCTCTGTCCCATGTTGACAATTTGTATAGTTTACCTGTTTATTAAAAAACAAAAACAAAACACTTCTTCTATGGTGCCAGGACTGGGAGAACTGGGGAGTGGGTGATTCCTGGCTTCTTTTACTTTGTTTATTTTATTTATTTATTTACTTTTAACTGATTTCTCCCCACTTGACGGTTATTGTTTTGTTTTTTTCCGTAAGTTATTGAGGTACAGGTACTATTTGGTTACATAAGTTCGTTAGCGGTGATTCGTGAGATTTTGGTGCACCCATCACCCAAACAGGACACACTGCACCATATTTGTAGTGCTTTATCCCTTTCCCCCGCCAGGTCCCCTAAGTTCATTGTATCATTCTTATGCCTTTGTGTCCTCATAGCTTAGCTCCCACATATCAGTGAGAACATATGATGTTTGGTTTTCATTCCTGAGTTACTTCACTTAGAGTAGTAATCCAGGTTGTTGCAAATGCTGTTAACTCATTCCTTTTAATGGCTGCATAATATTCCATTATATATATATATATATACACATATATGTGTATGTATGTATATTTCTTTGTATTGTATATATATCTACATATGTGTAGCATGTGTAGCAAACCAATGGAAACACACCCCATGCTCCTGGGATGTCGTCTACGATTTCTTTCAGCAGTGTTTTGCAGTTTTCCTTATAGAGGCCTTTCTTCTCCTTGGCCTAATTTTTTTTCCAGCTATTGTAAAAGGGGTTGAGTTCTTGATTTGATTCTTCACTCGGTCTCTGTTGGTGTATAAAAGAACTACTGACTTGTGTACATTAATCTTGTATCCAGAAACTTTGCTGAATTATTTTATTAGTTCTAGGAGTTTTCTGGAGAAGTCCTTAGGGTTTTCAAGGTCAACGATCATATCATCAGCAAACAGTGACAGTCTGACTTCCTCATTACTGATTTGGATGCCCTTTACTTCTTTAGCTTGTGTGATTGCTCTGACTAGGATTTCCAGTACTATGTTGAAGAGGAGTGGTGAGAGTGAGCATCCTTCTCTTATTCCAGTTCTCAGAGGGAATATTTTCAACTTTTCTCCATTCAGTATTATGTTGGCTGTGGGTTTGTCATAGATGGCTTTTATTATATTAAGGTATGTCTCTTCTATGCCAATTTTGCTGATAGTTTTAATTATAAAGTAATGCTGAATTTTGTCAAAGGCTTTTTCTGCATCTATTGAAATGATCATGTGATTTTTGTTTTTAATTCTGTTTATGTGATATATCACTATTTATTTATTTGGACAGAGCCTCACTCTGTTACCCCTGCTAAACTCACTGCAAACTCTGCCTCCAAGGTTCAAGTGATTCTTGTGCATCAGCCTCCCAAATAGCTGGGATTACAGGTGTATGTCACCATGACTGGTTAATTTTTGGATTTTTAGTAGAGATGAGGTTTCACCATGTTGGCCATGTTTCACCATGTTGGCCAGGCTGATTTCAAACTTCTTGCCTCAAGTGATCCATCCACCGTGACCTCCCAAAGTGCTGGGATTGCAGGTATGAGCCACCACGCCCAGTGAATGTATCACATTTATTGACTTGTGTATGTTAAACCATCCCTGTACCCCTGGTATAAAACCCACTTGATCATGGTAGATTATGATTTTGATATGTTGTTGGATTTGGTTAGCTAGTATTTTGTTAAGAATTTTAGCATCTATGTTCAACAAGGATGTCAGTCTGTAGTTTTCTTTTTTGGTTATGTCCTTTCCTGATTTTTGTATTAGGGTGATTCTGGCTTTATAGAATGAATTAGGGAGGATTCCTTCTTTATCTAACTTCTAGAACAGTGTCAAAAGGGTTGGTACCAATTCTTCCTTGAATGTCTGGTAGAATTCTACTGTGAATCTGTCTGGTCCTGACTTATTTTTTGCTAATTTTTAAATTACGATTTCAATCTCACTGCTTGTTATTGGTCTGTTTAGGGTATTTAATTACTCTTGACTTAAGCTAGGAGCATTGCATTTTTCTGGGAATTTATCCGACTCTTACAGGTTTTCTAGTTTATGTGCATAAAGGTGTTCATAGTAGGCTTGAATGATGTTTTGTATTTCAGTGGTGTCAGTTTTAATATCTCCTGTTTTGTTTCTTAGTGAGGTTTTTTGGATTTTTTTCTCTTCTTTTCTTGGTTAATCTTGCCAATGGTCTATCAATTTTATTGATATTTTCAAAGAACCACTTTTTTCTTTCATTTATCTTTTGTATTTTTTGCTTCAATTTTATTTAGCTCTGCTCTAATCTTGCTCATTTCCTTTCTTCTGCTGGGTTTGGGTTTGGTTTGTTCTTGTTTCTCTAGTTCCTTGAGGTGTGACCTTAGACTGTCAGTTTGTGCTCTTTCAGTATTGTTGACGTAGGCATTTAGGGCTGTGAACTTTCTTCTTAGCACCACCTTTGCTGTATCCCTGAGGTTTGGATAGGTTGTATCATTATTGTTGAATATGAAGACTTTTTAAAATTTCCATCCTGATTTCATTTTTGACCCAGTGCTAACTCAGGAGCAGGTTATTTAATTTCCATGTATTTGTGTGATTCTGAAGGTTCCTTTTGAAGTTGATTTCTAGTTTTATTCTACTGTGGTATGAGAGAGTGCTTGATGTAATTTCAATTTTCTTAAATTTATTGAGGCTTGTTTTATGGCCTATTATATGGTCTGTCTTGGAGAAAGTTCCATGTGCTGTTGAATAGAATGTGTATTCTGCAGTTGCTGGATGAAATGTTCCACATGTATCTTGTTAAGTCCATTTGTTCCAAGGTCTAGTTTAAATTCATTGTTTCTTTTTTGGCTTTCTGTCTTGTTGACCTGTCTAATGCTGTCATTGGAGTACTGAAGTCCCCCACTATTATCGTGTTGCTGTCTATCTCATTTCTTAGGTCTATTAGTAATTGTTTTATAAATTTGGGAGTTCCAGTGTCAGGTGTTTTAAAAATTGGGGAGCGTCATATGTTTAGGATTGTGATATTTTCCTGTTGGACAAGGTCTTTTCCCATTACATAATGTCCCTCTTTGTCTCTTTTAACTGCTGTTGCTTTAAAGTTTGTTTTGCAAACTTTATATGAGAATAGCTACCCCTGCTTGCTTTTTGTGTCCATTTGCATAAAATGCCTTTTTTTCACCCCTTTACTTGAAGTTTATATGAGTCCTTACGTGTTAGGTGAGTCTCCTGAAGGCAGCAGATGGTTTGTTGGTGAGTTTGTATCCATTCTGTGGTTCTGTATCTTCTAAGTGGAGTATTTAGGCCATTCGCATTCAATGTTAGCATTGAAATATGTTAGGGTTGCATTCATCATGCCCTTTGTTGTCTGTGTACTTGGGTTTTTTTTTGCTTTTTGTTTTTGCTTTTTAACTTGTATTTTTGTTTTATAGGTCCTGTGTGATTTATGCTTTAAAGAGATTCTGTTTTGATGTGTTTCCAGGATTTATTTCAAGATTTAGAGCTCCTTTTAGCAGCTCTTGAAGTGGTGGCTTGGTAATGGTGAATTCTCTCAGTATTTGTCTGAAAAAGACTACATTTTTCCTTCATATATGATGATTAGTTTCACTGGTTGCAAAATTCTTGGCTGATAATTGATTTTTTTTTTGAGCAGGCTGAAGATAGGGCCCCAATCACTTCTTTGTGCCTAGGCAAAGGTCTTTTTGTGTTGAATTTCCTGGGTGTTCTTTGTACTTCTGATATTTGGATGGCTAGGTCTTTAGCAAGGCCAGGGAAGTTTTTCTTGATGTTCCCCCAAATATGTTTTCCAAGCTTTTAGAATTATCTTCTTCCTCAGGAACAATGATTATTCTTAGGTTTGGTTATTTAACATAATCCCAGACTTCTTGGAGACTTTGTTCATATTTTCTTATTCTTTTTTCTTTATCTTTGTTGGACTGGGTTAATTCAAGACTATTATAGCTCTGAATTTCTTTCTTCTACTTATTATTGAGAGTCACAGGCCTCACTCAGCTCCCACTCAAGTGGAAGGGCTGGTCTCTCACTCCCACAGTGCCCCTGCCAACAGCCCCCAGTCTGTTTCCAGGCAGAGTACAATAGGGGCTTGAAAACCTGCCCCAGGCTATTTGCCTCCCAGCTGCAAAAGAAAAGGGCTTGGTTCTTCCCCAACCTGCAAAGTCTGCACACTGGATTTGCACTCTCCCCCAGGTACTGGCCAGGAGGCTTCTCAAGCATTCAAATTGTTACAAAGTTTTACTAGAGAGTTCCTTCTCCCTGTGTGGTTTTAATCTCTGCTCCTCTCCTGTTGGATCCCTGTGGTGCCAGGCCCGTGGGGACCCAGTGAGTGCCCAGGGACTTTTTGCTGCTTCCTCTACCCCTGTATTTCACTTGGCTCTCCAAATTGATTCAGCTCCAGGTAAAGTTAGAAACTTCTCTTCCAAACAGACCTTTAGTTTCTCCAGTCGGGGTGTGTGTACGGGAGAGGAGGGTCTCCCATTCCCACTTCCACAGTTGAGGGACTCAGTTTTCAAGGTGGTTTCCTAGGTCCTGCAGGAGCAGTCTGTTTCTTTCAGAGGGTCTGTGGGTCCTCTTGGGATTGCTGGTTTGTTCTTGCAGTCGATCTGGAGCTAAAATTCACAGTGAGAATCCCCACATACTGCTCTGTCTGGAGCTGCAGTCTAGTCCTGCCTCCCGTCTGCCATAATCCACAGTATCCCAGCTTCTTTTACTTTGTAAAGTTCTTCCACTCAGCCCCTCTGTTAACCCCTCAGCCACCACCATCTTGAAATCTCCAAAACTATACTTTTTATGTTTAGGAACTATTTACCAACATTTCTATATAATTATGTTGTTTTGAGTATGTGCTAATAATTGTAATCATAATTAAACCTAGAAAAAAATTTGTCATCTAGAATTAAAAATTAAAGCAAAAATTTTAAATGAAGTAAAAAAATAATGAAGTTAGATTGTACTTTCCTAGTCTTGGAATTAGCCATTTCTCAAAGAAACTCTGATTCATTTTGTGGAGAATGGCATTTAGAAACAAAGATATAAAAACTAAGTGAGATTCTTGATTTTGGGATGTCACTGCTGGTTGTCTAAGGAATCAGAATTACTTAACACACACACACACATTCATACAATCTGTATCTATGCCTCTATCAATCAAAAACCATGAATTCATATTTGGTTTTCAAAATCCAATGCAGTTTCACAGGATTCATTCTAACTTCTCCCATTCCATATTTGTAACTCTCTTCTCCCATAGTGAGCTCCATCTCCCAGTGTATTTATTCTTCCCTAGAATACGCAGAAGCCTTAAAAGATGAAATTCAACCTCACCAGTAGTGAAATAAACATCTTTTGTCTCTGATATAGTGACTGTGAAGGATTTAAAAATGCCTAACCTGAATCTTCTGAATTTAGTACGATTACAATGTTGATTAGTGCATAATCAAAATAACACAATCATAATAATAAAATCTATGTAAATTATTATTAAATAAAAAATGTAATTTTTTGGAAAAGCCTCCCTAACTTAAGTAGATTGGGCATAGCAGTTGTGGTGGGAGAAAAAGTTATTTACATGTTCTTAAAGTATATTTCTGCAAATTACTTATGTACAAAAGGAAAAATAGTAAATTGACACAATGAAGAAAACTAATAGATACCACTTAGCATAATGATCAAAGAAACAGATGGTCTAAAATTTTTCTTTTGCTACATAGGACATCACTGAAAAAATTAGCAAAATCTGATTAATATCTGTATATTAAATATATAACAGCATCCATGCTAATCTCTTGATTTTATAATTTTCTCTGATTTTGATATTTGTACTATGGTTATAAAAGAAGATGTCCTTATTTTTAGAAAAACACAAGAAAACAAGAAAGTACTTGCCTATTTTAAAAAATTATTTGGATAAAGTGGACAGCACGTTTCAACTTTTGAGTTGAGAGAAGAAAATGGCTGTGAGAGAATCATTTCAGATGTTATGTAAATGCCATGATTGAAACAAAATAGAAAACATATAAATGTACATTCTCTTCCCAATCCTTTTATATAAGGCAAAATGATCCCTTTTTATTGGTTTGACAGACTGTGGTTCTGTCCCCTCACTCTTGAATAATCTTATATATAAAGCATTATCTAAGATAACTAACTTCAGATTCTTTAGAGTCAGAGCTTAAAAGACATGTTTCAGGCAATCTCTGTGTAGGAGTTGTCCAGCTTTTTAGGATCTTTTATAATATTTTCAAATTTTCTTATATACATTTAATCTAATTACTTTTTAGTGACTCATTTTCCTGAAATACTCAATCTTTATAAAACAGCTCTTAATTTAATTCATATTTGATCAATCAGTGACATTTTATTTATTTAACTATGCACAAGACAATTCCTAGAAGGGTAAATGATCTAGAATATATCAACTTGTGTTGGCTTCTCTAGATAAACACATTTGCAAGGAAGTGCAATGAGATATTATTAATTATAGTATTTAAAATATTAAATATTAGTAATGTTCCAAAAAGAAGAGTAAGCTGCCATGATGTGTGGGTCTCTTCATTATCTCCCACCGAATGTTAGCACCAATGAACAGCATTTGTTGTTCAATGTGACGGAAAACTTGTTTATGAACTACAGTGACTGGAGTACATGCTACTAACTGATTTAGAAAAAGTAACTGACTCTCATTAGTCTACTCAAAAATATGTATGAAGTATTTTTCTAAGTGCTTGGAACATACCAGAGAACAAAATCCCTACTCGTCCTGGAGCCTATTTTCAGATATGAAATGTGGAGAAGGGGAGAGATGTATCCTCAGGCAAAAATAGACCAAATAAATAAATAAATTATAGTATGTTAGAAAATGAAAATTCTAGAAACAAAAAGAAAAGTGAATACAGTAATAGAGTTATAAAAATGGGGAAAATAAAAAAAATAATTATGGAAAAGACTCACAGAGAAGCTGAGTTAAGATTTGAAGGGGTTGGGGACATTAGCTAGGTGGATATTTGGGGGACCAATATTCAAGAAAAAGGGAACAGCCAGTGCAAAGGCCCTAAAGCAGGACTAGAACTGGGGTGCTTGAGAACAGCAAGATGTCCAGTGTGGGTGGAAATTAATGAGTAGGGACATAGTAAAGAAGATTCAGAGAGGTAAGTAGAATGGTGGTAGTGGTGGGGTGAGCTGGTTACTTTCCTTTAGATTGGCCATTTTAAGTAGCTTAGCTTTTATTCTGAATGAGATAGGGACCCTTTGAAGGATTTTGAATTAACCAGTAACATGATCAAACCTAAAATCTAAAAAGTTTACCCTAGTTATCTTGATGAGAATAGATACTTGGGAGAGGCAAAGGTAGTTAGGAGGCCGGAGCAGGATTCCAGGCAGGGGATGATGGTGACCCTGCTGAGGATGATGGTAATGGATGTAGATGTATTTTGGAAGTGGTGCAAATAGGATTTCCTGAAGAATTGGATATGGAACGTGGAAGTAAGAGAGGGATTGAGGATGACCCCAAGAATTTTGCTGTGAACACTGAAAACTGGTGGTGTTGCTATCAATATGCCTTTCATGTATGTGATGGTGAAAACCTAGAATTTATATTGGTAATACATGGATTTTCCCCATTTATATCTTGTAATGTCTAATTATATATAGATTAAGAAAGTTGTTCTGAGAGATTTTACTGCCTGTTTCAGGTTGCCTTTTTAATTTTCTTTATGGAGTGGAGAAAGGATTAAAGCTGAGTTCTAATCTGAATTAGAATCAGTCCCCAGAAATACCCCATTCAGACTTACATAGCCATCCATCTTGGCATATTTCTTAAGTCATTGCTCATACTGGCTAACAATTTTTCTCTTAGCATCTAAGTCACATTTTTAACTTAGTGGTCAAAATGACATATATCATTTATATTGTTCATAAAAACTGTCACAGAATAATAACTCACTTGTCTTCAATAACAAATATCCTTTTTTAAAAAATATATATTATTTTTAAAAAGATGGGGTTTCACCATGATGGCCAGGCTGGTCTTGAACTCCTGATCTCAGGCCATCCACCCACCTCGGCCTCCCAAAGTGCTGGGATTACAGGCGTGCGCCACTGCGCCCAGCCTAACCAATGTCTTTTTAACCTACCTGCCACATTTTTTCTTTTCTTTTCTTTTTTTTTTTTTTGAGACGGAGTTTCACTGTTGTTACCCAGACTGGAGTGCAATGGCATGATCTCGGCTCACCACAAACTCCGCCTCTTGGGTTCAAGCAATTCTTCTGCCTCAGCCTCCCAAGTAGCTGGGATTACAGGCGCACACCACCATGCCCAGCTAATTTTTGTATTTTTAGTAGAGATGGGGTTTCACCTTGTTGACTAGGATGGTTTCAATCTCTTGACCTCGTGATCCACCTGCCTTGGCCTCCCAAAGTGCTGGGATTATAGGCGTGAGCCACCATGCCCTGCCACATTTTCTCTTTTTGTCAGCTGACTCTTGGTCATTACTGTTGGGCACTTGTTTTTCTGCCTATTTGTTCATTGAATTTATTTGTAAGTCATGAATGTATGAATGAGTCTTCTCTTTTTTTTTATCCATTCTCTAAAGACTTTCACTTTCTTTTTAAAGTGTCTCTCTATAATGCCAGACAACTGGGGATTGACTTTTTCAGAATAATCTTAAATTCATATTGAACTCTAAAATGCTGTGTGCCCAAAACTTGTGTACCAATATTTGTAACCACATTGGAGAGTCCTCAAATCTTCTCCTCCAACCTAGTTGCTTGGCAGAAAATCTGGAGGTCATCCGCACCACTCCGTTAGTGCCTGCATCCGTTAACCAAGTTTATTTACTTTGTTATTCTTATATCTATTAACTCTCTTCCCTGATGTGCCCTTGAATTAACTCAGGCTCTCATCATTTCTTTCTTGAACTACTCCTGTACCACACACAGCAAAAATTACTGATTTATAAGCTCTTTCTAGTTACAGAATTGCAGGTCATTATTTAGGGACTCATTTGTTTGGGAGAACTCCTCAATTATCCTTGGTTATGCCAGGTAAAAACAGCCAAAACTAGGAAGAACAGCTCTGCAAAATAAAGCAAAATGATTATTTTTGTTGGTGTCAAGTTTACTGTATGTTAAATAATGACAGATTATTGTTTTTTGTTTTTACTTATTGGAGCCGTGGTAAAGAAGTCATAACAAAGAGAGGCCTCTGCTTTGAGTAGAAGCAACTTCCAGAAACATGAGAAGATTGGGGCTAAAAAGGGAGTTGCTGGTTCTCCACCCAAGAACCTCTGTGACAGGGCAGTGTTAATGGTCACACAGCATGGATGATCTGATATTCACTTTTAAGTTTTCTGTTTTGTCTTGTTTTCCTAATAATTCTTTAAATCTTCATGAAGGGTTATTAGCAGGAATATTAGGAAGAAAAATGTGTAAGAGAACAGAAGTGACCCTAGAGAAGGGAGAAGAGGTACTTTGAGAAGTGATCAAATCATGTAAACATCCACAGGAGAGTTTTGGAGATTTTAGGCATAAGGACTGAATTCTCTTCAGGACCACAGGATAAGGACTCAAATTATAGATAATTTGCTATTAAGCTGAAGATTTTTAGTTTTTATTGTTGTTTGTGGGTTTTTTTTTTTTTGAGACGAAGTTTCGCTCTTGTTACCCAGGCTGGAGTGCAATGGCGCAATCTCGACTCACCGCAACCTCCGCCTCCTGGGTTCAGGCAATTTTTCTGCCTCAGCCTCCTGAGTAGCTGGGATTACAGGCACACGCCACCATGCCCAGCTATTTTTTTTTTTTTTTTGGTATTTTTAGTAGAGACGGGGTTTCACCTTGTTGACCAGGATGGTCTCTATCTCTTGACCTTGTGATCCACCTGCCTCGGCCTCCCAAAGTGCTGGGATTACAGGCGTGAGCCACTGCGCCTGGCTGTTTGTGGGTTTTTAATTTTTTTGGAGACACCGTCTTGCTCTGTCACTCAGGTTGGAGTGCAGTAGCACAATTATGATTCACTGCAGCCTTGAACTCCTGGGTTCAAGCAATCCTCCCATCTCAGCTGCCTAAATAGCTAGGACTACAGGAGCACAGCACCACACCTGGCTTTTAAAAAAAATTTATTATTTTTTGTAGAGATGGGATCTCACTGTATTGACCAGGCTGATCTCAAACTTCTGGCCTCAGCAATCCTCCTGCCTTGGCCTCCCAAAATGCTGGGATTATGATGAGCCACTGTGCTCAGCTAAACTGAAGATTAACTTTAGATATCAGGAGATTTCATATCCACTTGGGATACACACTTTGTTTTTTATTCTCCTGAGTTTTCTTTCTGTATTTCAAATGTAACCGTATTTCCCTGATAAATCATACATAGGGAGCCATATGTTATTTTAAAAAGTTATTTCTTTACTTTTAATATAAAATAAAATATATAGTACAGGTCAGTCAGAAATAGGTAAAGTATAATTCACTTTTTATCATTTCAGACCTTTTAATATATGCATAGATATGTGTAAAAATATAAACATGTAGATATCTGTAAAATGTGATTATATATTTTAATGTTCTGTAAACTTCCTTTCCAACTTATAAAATAATACTGATTTTCTATGTCAGCACATAGTGACATTAGCATCTTTAGTAGCTGCATAATAGTCTACTGAACTTATGTCCTAAATTTATTGAAAAATTTATCTTATTGAATACACATTTATTTCAAAATTTTCACTACTATAAATAACTCTGCATATTTATCTTGTTCACTTGTTTCCTTAGCAGCTATACCTATTAATGACTTCTTAAATATTTTTGACTTAAGGATTTAATAATAAGCACATGGGGAAAATCTATGCTTTGTACATTTTGTACTCAATTTTTATTGTGGATGTAAAAGGCTGAGGTTTTCAGCAAGTAACTGAATGTGCTGTTTCTGGGTTTTGCAAGCAGCTGCTTTTTAAAAAGGGAAGCATGTTACACTCTTCCTTAAAAAATCCATTTATGAAAACCCTCATACTGTGCTGACAAACTTTAAAGAAACTTAACAAGGATGAACTTAAATCTCGCATACTACTTTTGGAATTCAGTAGAAAGAACAAGTTTGATTGTTATCTGACTTATTACTCCTTTCTTTTCTATAGAGAATAAGGGAAAAGATTCTATATTATAAATAAGTGGTAATATTCTTATACTTGGAACATTGACAATAAAGAAAAGATAAAAATATTTCTGAAACCTACCAAGTTACCTTTGACCATTTGTACTGGCACTTTTATTGTGGATTTCAGTTTTTCTTAGAGTTTACATTTTTTCTTTTTTCCAACGTCTTCAGCCTAAATGAAAATTTCTGGTCTCTGAGATTGTGTTCATGATGAGAATTCATTGTGCAGTTTGCTTTCCTTTGCCTTAAAGTTTTCTGGGACCTTTATATAAAAGCGTTTTCTAACCCTAACATAGACTATGTTTAAATGGAAAGGAAAACAGGCATGGAGTCAAAGTGTCACTGTTTCAGTCCTTGTTCTTCTACGTAACACAGTGCTGAGAAAAGCATTGAACTTATTTAAACCTTGGCATTCTTATCCGCAAGATGCAGAAATTATTAATGATTTTACAGAGTAGCTGGCAAGATGAGAGGAGGCCATGTGCTTGAAAATGCACAGAACATCCCCTGGGTAAACAGGATTGGCTTGTTCGACAGGATTGGCTTGACTTCTGCACAGGCCTTATTTCCTTTATTTGGTTCTTTTATATGTTAGAATTTGATATTTGTGCTTCTTCTTTGCTCCTGAAGCTATATTTTCCTTTTTCATGTTTAATACCTGATATATATATATATATATTTTCTCTGAGTCTTGCTCTGTCGCAGAAGCTGGAATGTAATGGTGTGATCTCAGCTCACTGCAACCTCCGCCTTCCGGGTTCAAGTGATTCTCCTGCCTCAGCCTTCTGAGTAGCTGGGATTTACAGGCATGCGCCACCATGCCTGGCTACTTTTTGTATTTTTAGTAGAGACAGATCTCACTGTGTTGGCCAGGCTGGTCTCAAACTCCTGACCTCACGTGATCTGCCCGCCTTGGCCTCCCAAAGTGCTGGGATTACAGGCGTGAGCCACCGTTCCCACCCCAATACCTGATTTTTAAAGTGACTTCTTAATTTTTAAAGGTCTAATGTTCTACAAGTTTGATACATACTTTCCAGACTTTATGATTTTGAAGAAGTAAAAAGGCTTCTGCAATGCCCATTTTCTCTCCTGAATATTCTCTCATGTTGGCCATCATTGAAAACACAAACTCACGTTTGCAATCCGGCATTCTTGTACGAGAATAGCATCAGCATTTTGATGAACTAAGAGGTTTGCCATCTTCTCCTACATTTTTGCCTGATCACTACAACTGGGCTCCACTCCTGCCTCATATCCTGTTTCTATTTTAACACTGAAGGAAACATTCTCTTGTCCTAAGCAGTCTCTATAATCTGATCAGTCTGTGCTTTCCCCCGACTTCAGTCATTCTAATTCCGTCACTATTTACTGGACCTATTTTTAAATAGTCTACTTTTATATCCTGCTTTTTTGTTCTTTTAACTTTAAATTCTTGGATTTAAAGTGCATTGCAAATTGAACTCTTATTGTGTGCCACTTGGACCGTGAAATGATTCAGTTGCTAAAGCCAAACACAAACAAACAAAAAACATGGTTTAGAAAACACCTTTGAAAATGCAGTGAAACCACCATGGGGGTGAGTGGTCTCTGAGGGTAGTTTATAATATAACACTATCCTCTGCTTAAATACTTACAGGTTTGTTTTTTCCTGTATCACTTCTTTACTTATATAAGTATTTAAAATAGGATTATCTGACATTATTGAACTGGAATTTGTTTTGAACCTTCAATTAGAGTACCAAGAACAGAGTTAATAGGTTCTTTTTTATATATACTCATAATATCATTCTTAGTGTAAATCTCATAACATCCTTTGTAACTGTCTAGTCTTCAAACAAGACAGTAAATTCTTTGAGGGCAGGGATCATACTTATTTTATTCTTTGCACTTGTCACAGTTTCTAGCATGCCTTAACTAAGCTGCATTAACTAAGTTAAAGAATGAATGGAATAATGCTTTAAATAAAAATTGTCTCCATGGTACACCCAGACGTTATTTTAGAGCAAGAGTCAAATGAGCGGAGGTGTATAAAATACCGTTTGAACAAAATATTCTAAAACTAAAGTGGATTCTTTTTTTTTTTTTTTACAATTGGCACAAAAGTCCAGTCATTTAATAACGAATGTTCCCCCCACCCTCACCCCATCACAGCACCCTGAGAATCATGGGTCCAACTGTGTGGGAGTGGGCTGTGGAAAGCCAGCGTGAATACGGGCAGCAGGTAAGGGGCTGGGTGGGCCCCTGCACCTCATGTCACTGGCTCCTGGGAACACAGAATCAGGCTGGGCACAGAGGCCTCTTCTCTGCTCAGGCAGAAGCAGGGCAGTTCCATCCAAGAGAGGGCCAGGGCTGCCCACTGGCCCAGCCAGAGAGCTTGAGGGATCAGGGCTGGCTGGAGAAAGAAGAAAAGAAATGACTCTGGTCCATCACACTTAGGTACTCTGGCCTGCCTCTGCCACGTTCAGCTGCTAGGAGCTGGCCTTAGCCCTGAGGGGCCGCCAGCACTCACTCCGGCCTTGCCTTCTTGGCCTTCTTCTCAGACTTCACCGTCTCATCATGGGCTTTCCACTTCTCCGCCAGCTTGTTGGCCTCTCTGATTTTTTGCCACTTGCCAAACATGATCTTCTGGTGCAGGTACTTCTCCTGCTTCTTCATCATGATGGCCAAGGACGTGGCCTCACTCTCTTCCTCCTGGGCCAGCCGCTGCTTATCCTCCAGCTTCAAGGTGCCTGCCATCGCCCTGGCTTCCCCTCCATCCTCTGCTCCTCCAGGGCTGCCAGCCCGGCTTCCTCCTCCTTTTCTGAACCAGACTCTGCATCTTCCTCCTCCTCCTCATTTTCTCCTGCTCCATCACCATCACCTTCGTTGTCATTGTCTTTTTCCTCCTCTTCTTCCGACTCATTGAAATTTCCTGGGTCCTCTCCCCACTGCAGAGCCAGCAGCTTCAGCTTTTCAGGTGGGACGTAATCTCCTTCCTTCTCAGTCACAAAGGGTGAAAGGTGTGGGGGCAGCTGCACCCCAGGAAGTACTCTGCCACGGGGAGGAGGAGCCTAGCGTTCACTGAGTCAAACGCCCACTGGGGCTGCACGTAGCACCTGCCTATGAGGGAGGTCTGCTGCCCAGGCCAGTCGACAATCTGGTGAGTGATGCGGGAGTCCGTGACTTCGTAGGTGGCCCCACTGCACAAAGACTTGTCCCAGGACACTTCCCCCTCAAAACTCCTGATGACAAAGGCCAGGGCCTCGCAGGGCACCTCTCGGTTCAGGAAAAACTTCAGGCCCTCAGAAAGCTTCTTGTGCTTCTCCTGCGCCTCCCCCCTCTTCCTGCTGTCTTCCTTTTGCACCGACATCTCCCCATTGGGGGTAAACTCATCTCCTCTTCTATATGGCAGGCACCACCACGCGGGCCAGGCTGGCACTGAGGGCTGCCAGTTTCTCCACAGAGCTCTCAGAGTCCAGCGCGTAGGTGCCCTCACAGGCCTTCACCTCTGCTTGGGCATGTCCCTTGAGCTTTGGGGGGTAGTGGAGGTTGAGCGACTGGTAGAGGCAGAAGTTGACGAAGCCCAGCAGGGTGGTGTAGAACTTGGTGAAGGTGGCCATGACTGTAGTCCACGTCTGTCGGGTGGTCATGGGAGAAGACATAGGGAATGATCCACACTATGGCTGCCCCAGCACCTCGGCCTGGTAGTAAATGCCTTTGATGGACAGGGAGACCTTGCTCAGGGCACAGGAGGCAATGATGTATGCATGAACTCCACGGTGAGCCAGCGGCATGGCTGAATGGTCTGCACGTGACACTTGCCAGTCCGTGGGAAGATGGAAAAGAGGAAGCACATGGAGAGGGTGTAGTCCAGGTCCCGCAGGGCATCAGTGAATGTGGGGTACTGTTCCTTGATGATGGGGTCAAGTTTGTAGTTGGGCTTATTGTCCTTTAGACGCTCTACAGTGTTCCACTGGCTCTTCCCATAGGCCTTCTGGAGCTTCCGGACCAACACCTTGAATTCCCAGAGCTTGTCGACGATGGGTTCATGGAGAGAAACCTGATGTCTTTGATAAGGTAGAAAGTTCGGGCTGCTGTAGAACCCTTGTTAACCTTCTTCTTGTGTTTGGGTTCATGGGGATAAATGCCCTTCAGAATGCACAGCCGCCTAAAGTCAGCCAGGCTCAGCTGGAGCTTCTTCTGAGCTTTGTGCTGGGTGATGTAGTTGATGGCTGAGCCTCGTTCACACTTCTTCT
The DNA here is from genome assembly GCF_049354715.1 of Callithrix jacchus. Classification (NCBI taxonomy): domain Eukaryota; kingdom Metazoa; phylum Chordata; class Mammalia; order Primates; family Cebidae; genus Callithrix; species Callithrix jacchus. Next base: position 22,411,583 of record NC_133510.1, on the reverse strand, counting down.
CAAGGCCTCCCATCGCTCCAAGTTGAGTAGCAGACAAGGACTGCACGGACAGACCTAAAGTAGATTCTTTCATTCAGTGCTTAGTATTATGTTCCAGGCTTAATATTATATGGCACATGGAATAATTGGTAGTTTTATCCTTTGAATTATTTTATAAATTTAAATTTTGTTTTTCATAGCTTTATTCTAGGTTTCAGGCTCTAGGTGTCTGTTGGTATTTTATATCCCTTGCATTTCTCTTAGGGACCTTCATGACAGGATCCTATTTTCCTCTATATTTCATTTCTAAATTTCTGACTTTTTAAAACGGTGCTTTCCTTTGCCCTCCCCATGAGTTTCACAAGCTTTTGATAACTTATTTGGTAAAAAAAAATCTCTGTTAGATTATTAATATATATTAATGAGCTCATATATTGTTACTCTGTGATATAATGTTTCTGTTATCTCAGAAATAGCTCACTAGATTTTCCCCAATAATATTTTATCATTCTGATATCATTTTCCCTGGGCAGAGTTACTTTCTGGGCATAGATACGGTACTCTTGTGTATGAAAAGGTGAAATCTGATGCATATTTTACAAATAATTTCATCTAGATGGTTAAATTTTGGAAATATCTTCTCACCCAAAGGTGAGGTTTTCAATACTTAAAAGTAATTGTCTAAACTGTTGAAAATACATTTTTTTCTATTTAAATTTTAATTTTTCTTGCTGGAATTAGACTATAAAACAAAATTTTGTGTGTTTATCTTTTACCTGTAATTTTACTAAACTGAATTTTATTTATAGTATTTAAAAAAATATACTTTAAGTGCAGAATGTGCAGGTTTGTTATATAGGTAGACATGTGCAATGGTGGTTTGCTGCTTCCATTAACCTGTCATCTACATTAGGTATTTCTCTGAATGCTATCCCTTCCCACCCACCCCACCCCTCCAACAGGCCTTGGTGTGTGATGTTCTTCTCATTGTTCAACTCTTACTTATGAATGAGAACATGCGGTGTTTGGTTTTCTGTTCCTGTGTTAGTTTACTGAGAATGATGGTTTCCAGCTTCATCCATGTCCCTGCAAAGGACATGAACTCATCCCTTTTTATGGTTGCATAGTATTCCATGGTGTATGTGTGCCACATTTTCTTTATCCTGTCTATCATTGATGGGCATTTGGGTTGGTTCTAAGTCTTTGTAATTGTGAACAGTACTGCAATAAACATACATGTGCATGTGTCTTTATAATCCTTTGGGTGTATACCCAATAATGGAATTGCTGGCTCAAATGGCTCAAATGGTATTTCTGGTTCTAGATCCTTGAGGAATCACCACACTGTCTTCCACAATGGTTGAACTAATTTACACTCCCACCAGCAGTGTAAAAGTGTTCCTATTTCTCCACATCCTCTCCAGCATCTGTTGTTTCCTGATTTTTTAATGATCACCATTCTAATGGGTGTGGGATGGCATCTCAATGTGATTTTGATTTGCATTTCTCTAATGACCAGTGATGATGAGCTTTTTTTCGTGTGTTTGTTGCCTGCATAAAGGTATTCTTTTGAGAAGTGTCTGTACATATCTTTTGCCCACTTTTTGATGGGGTTGTTTGTTTTTTTTCTTGCAAATTTGTTTAAGTTCTTTGTAGATTCTGGACACTAGCCCTTTGTCAGATGGATAGATTGCAAAAAATTTCTCCCACTCTATAGATTGCCTTTTCCCTATGATGATAGTTTCTTTTGCTCTTTATCCAATTTGCCAGTCTGTGTCTTTTAATTGGGACATTTAGCCCATTTTCATTTAAGGTTAATATTGTTATGTGTGAATTTGATTCTGTCATTATGATGCTAGCTGATTTTTTTTTACATTCTTTTTTTTTATTGCATTTTAGGTTTTGGGGTACATGTGCAGAACATGCAAGATAGTTGCATAGGTACACACATGGCAGTGTGTTTTGCTGCCTTCCTCCCCTTTACTCACATTTGGCATTTCTCCCCAGGCTATCCCTCCCCAGCTCCCCCGCCGCTGTCCCTCCCCTATTCCCCCCAACAGACCCTAGTGTGTAGTACTCCCTTCCCTGTGTCCATGTGTTCTTATTTTTCATCACCCACCTATGAGTGAGAATATGTGGTATTTCATTTTCTGTTCTTGTGTCAGTTTGCTGAGAATGATGTTCTCCAGATTCATCCATTTCCCTGCAAAAGACACGAACTTATCATTTTTGATTGCTGCATAATATTCCATGGTGTATATGTGCCACATTTTCCCAGTCCAGTCTATCATCGATGGGCATTTGGGTTGGTTCCAGGACTTTGCTATTGTAAACAGTGCTGCAATGAACATTCGTGTACATGTGTCCTTATAGTAGAACGATTTATAGTCCTTTGGATATATACCCAGTAATAGGATTGCTGGTTCAAATGGAATTTCTATTTCTAAGGCCTTGAGGAATCGCCACACTGTCTTCCACAATGGTTGAACTAATTTACACTCACACCAACAGTGTAAAAGCGTTTCTATTTCTCCACATCCTCTCCAGCATCTGTTGTCTCCAGAATTTTTAATGATCGCCATTCTAACTGGCCTGAGATGGTATCTCAATGTGGTTTTGATGTGCATCTCTCTGATGACCAGTGACGATGAGCATTTTTTCATATGATTGTTGGCCTCACATATGTCTTCTTTCGTAAAGTGTCTGTTCATATCCTTTGCCCACTTTTGAATGGGCTTGTTTGTTTTTTTCCTGTAAATCTGTTTGAGTTCTTTGTAAATTCTGGATATCAGCCCTTTGTCAGGTGGGTAAAGCGCAAAAATTTTTTCCCATTCTGTTGGTTGCTGATTCACTCTAGTGACTGTTTCTTTTGCCGTGCAGAAGCTGTGGAGTTTCATTAGGTCCTATTTGTCTATTTTGGCTTTTGTTGCCAATGTTTTTGGTGTTTTGTTCATGAAGTCCTTGCCTACTCCTATGTCCTGATTGGTTTTGCCTAGATTTCCTTCTAGGGTTTTTATGGTGCCAGGTCTTATGTTTAAGTCTTTAATCCATCTGGAGTTAATTTTAGTGTAAGGTGTCAGGAAGGGGTACAATTTCTGCTTTCTGCACATGGCTAGCCAGTTTTCCCAACATCATTTATTAAACAGGGAATCCTTTCCCCATTGCTAGTTTTTGTCAGGTTTATCAAAAATTGTATGGTTGTAGATATGTTGTGTTGCCTCTGATGCCTCTGTTCTGTTCCATTGGTCTATATCTCTGTTTTAGTACCAGTACCATGCTGTTTTGAATACTGTAGCCGTGTAGTATAGTTTGAAGTTCGATAGTTTGATGCCGCTCGCTGTGTTCTTTTTGCTTAGGATTGACTTGGCTATGTGGGCTCTCTTTTGGTTCCATATGAAGTTCATGGTGGATTTTTCCAGTTCTGTGAAGAAAGTCAATGGTAGCTTGATGGGGATAGCATTGATTCTGTAAATTACTTTGGGCAGTATAGCCATTTTCACGATATTAATTCTTCCTAACCATGAACATGGAATGTTTCTCCATCTGTTTGTGTCCTCTCTTATTTTGTTGAGCAGTAGTTTGTAGTTTTCCTTGAAGAGGTCCCTTACGTTCCTTGTAAGTTGTATTCTTAGGTATTTTATTCCTTTTGTAGCAATTATGAATGGCAGTTCATTCTTGATTTGGCTCTCTTTAAATCTGTTATTGGTCTATAGGAATGTTTGTGATTTTTGCACATTGATTTTATATCCTGAGACTTTGCTGAACTTGCTTATCAGTTTCAGGAGTTTTTGGGCTGAGGTGATGGGGTCTTCTAGGTATACTATCATGTCACCTGCAAATAGAGACAATTCGGCTTCCACCTTTCCTATTTGAATACCCTTTATTTCTTTTTCTTGCCTGGTTGCTCTGGCTAGAACTTCCAGTACTATATTGAATAGGAGTGGTGAGAGAGGGCATCCTTGTCTAGTGCTGGATTTCAAAGGGAATGCTTCCAGTTTTGCCCATTCAGTATGATATTGGCTGTTGGTTTGTCATAAATAGCTTTTATTACTTTGAGATACGTTCCATCGACACCGAGTTTATTGAGGGTTTTTAGCATAAAGGGCTGTTGAATTTTGTCGAATGCCTTCTCTGCATCAATTGAGATAATCATATGGTTTTTGTTTTTGTTTGTGTTTATGTGGTGAATTATGTTTATAGACTTGCGTATGTTGAATCAGCCTTGCATCCCCTGGATGAATCCTACTTGATTATGAAGGATAAGTTTTTTGATATGCTGTTGCAATCAGCTTGCCAGTATTTTATTGAAGATTTTTGCATCTATGTTCATCATGGATATTGGCCTGAAGTTTTCTTTTCTTGTTGAGTCTCTGCTGGGTTTTGGTATCAGGATGATGTTGGTCTCATAAAATGATTTGGGAAGGATTCCCTCTTTTTGAATTATTTTGAATAGTTTCAGAAGGAATGGTACCAGCTCCTCTTTTTGTGTCTGGTAGAATTTGGCTGTGAACCCATCTGGACCTGGGCTTTTTTTGTGTGGTAGGCTCTTAATTGCTGCCTCTACTTAAGACCTTGTTATTGGTCTGTTCATAGTTTCGGCTTCCTCCTGGCTTAGGCTTGGGAGGACACAGGTGTCCAGGAATTTATCCATTTCTTCCAGGTTTACTAGTTTATGTGCATAGAGTTGTTTGTAATATTCTCTGATGATGGTTTGAATTTCTGTGGAATCTGTGGTGATTTCCCCTTTATCATTTTTTATTGCATCTACTTGGTTGTTCTCTCTTTTCTTTTTTATCAATCTGGCTAGTGGTCTGTCTATTTTGTTGATCTTTTCAAAAAACCAGCTCTTGGTTTTATTGATTTTTTGAAGGGGTTTTCGTGTCTCTATCTCCTTCAGTTCAGCTCTGATCTTAGTTATTTCTTGTCTTCTGCTAGGTTTTGAGTTTTTTTGATCTTGCTCCTCTAGCTCTTTCAATTTTGACGATAGGGTGTCAATTTTGGATCTCTCCACTCTTCTCATATGGGCACTTATTGCTATATATTTTCCTCTGGAGACTGCTTTAAATGTGTCCCAGAGATTCTGGTATGTTGTGTCTTCATTCTCATTGGTTTCGAAGAACTTCTTTATTTCTGCCTTCATTTCATTGTTTATCCAGTCAACATTCAAGAGCCAGTTGTTCAGTTTCCATGAAGCTGTGCGGTTCTGGATTGGTTTCTGAATTCTGAGTTCTAACTTGATTGCACTATGGTCTGAGAGACTGTTTGTTATGATTCCAGTTGTTTTGCATTTGCTGAGGAGTGCTTTACTTCCAATTATGTGGTCAATTTTAGAGTAGGTGTGATGTGGTGCTGAGAAGAATGTATATTCTGTGGATTTGGGGTGGAGAGTTCTGTAAATGTCTATCAGGTTTGCTTGTTCCGGGTCTGAGTTCAAGCCCTGGATATCCTTGTTGATTTTCTGTCTGGTTGATCTGTCTAATATTGACAGTGGAGTGTTAAAGTCTCCCACTATTTTTGTGTGGGAGTCTAAGTCTTTTTGTAAGTCGTTAAGAACTTGCCTTATGTATCTGGGTGCTCCTGTATTGGGTCCATATATATTTAGGATCATTAGCTTTTCCTGTGTATTGATCCTTTAACCATTATGTAATGGCCTTCTTTGTCTCTTTTGATCTTTGTTGCTTTAAAATCTATTTTATCAGAGACGAGAATTTCAACACCTGCTTTTTTTTGCTGTCCGTTTGCTTGGTAAATCTTCCTCCATCCCTTTATTTTGAGCCTTTGTGTATCCTTGCATGTGAGATGGGTTTCCTGGATACAGCACACGAATGGATTTTGGCTTTTTATCTAATTCGCCAGTCTGTGTCTTTTGATTGGTGCATTTAGCTTATTTACATTTAGGGTTAATATTGTTATTTGATAGTATTAAAATTTAATACTGCCATTTTGATGCTAGCTGGCTGTTTTGCCCCTTAGTTGATGCAGATTCTTCATTTTGTTGATGCTCTTTAACATTTGGTGTGATTTTGGAATGGCTGGTACTGGTTTTTCCTTTCTATGTGTAGTGCCTCTTTCAGGAGCTCTTGTAAAGCAGGCCTGGTGGTGACAAAATCTCTGAGTACTTGCTTGTTCGCAAAGGATTTTATGTTTCCTTCACTTTTGAAGCTCAGTTTGGCTGGATACAAAATTCTGGGTTGAAAGTTCTTTTCTTTAAGGATGTTGAATATTGGCCCCCACTCTCTTCTGGCTTGCAGAGTTTCTGCCGAGAGATCTGCTGTGAGTCTGATGGGCTTCCCTTTGTGGGTGACCCGACCTTTCTCTCTGGCTGCCCTTAGTATTTTCTCCTTCATTTCAACCCTGGTGAATCTGATGATTATGTGCCTTGGCGTTGCTCTTCTTGCAGAATATCTTTGTGGTGTTCTCTGTATTTCCTTGACTTGAATATTGGCCTGCCTTGCTAGGTTGGGGAAATTTTCTTGGATAAAATCCTGAGGAGTATTTTTCAGCTTGGATTCATTCTCTTCATCAAATTCTGGTACACCTTTCAAACGTAGGTTAGGTCTCTTCACATAGTCCCACATTTCTTGGAGACTTTGTTCATTCCTTTTTGTGTTTTTTTTCTGTAATATTGGTTTCTCATTTTATTTCACTGAGTTTTTCTTCGACTTCTGATATTCTTTCTTCTGCTTGGTCAATTCGGCTGTTGAAACTTGTGCATCCTTCGTGAAGTTCTCGTGTTGTGTTTTTCAGCTCCTTCAATTCATTCATATTCCTCTCTAAGTTGTCCATTCTTGTTATCATTTCCTCGAATCTTTTTTCAAGGTTCTTAGTTTCTTTGCATGATTTAGAACATGTTCTTTTAGCTCACAGAAGTTTCTCATTACCCACCTTCTGAAGTCTGATTCTGTCATTTCGTCACACTCATTCTCCATCCAGCTTTGTTCCCTTGCTGGTGAGGAGTTCTGGTCCTTTGTAGGAGGTGAGGTGTTTTGGTTTCGGGTGTTTTCCTCCTTTTTGCGCTGGTTTCTTCCCATCTTTGTGGATTTATCCACCTGTCGTCTGAGTAGTTGCTGATTTTTTGATTGGGTCTCTGAGTGGATGCCCAGATTGTTGATGATGAAGTATTTCTGTTACTTGGTTTTCCTTCTACCAGTCTAGTCCCTCTGCTGTACGACTGCTGAGGTCCACTCCAGGCCCTGCTTGTCTGGGGTACACCTGTAGCAGCTGTGGAACAGTGAGGGATGCTACCAGTTTTTTTCTGCTATCTTTATCCCAGAATGATGCCCACCAAAGGTCAGTCTCATCAGTCCTTTTTGAGGTGACTCTTTGGATATACAGGGGTCAGGGAGCTGCTTGAGGAGACAGTCTGTACTTTATAGGAGCTCAAGTGCTCAGCTGTGAACTCCGTTGTTCATTCAGGGCTGTTAGGCTGATACATTTAAGTCTGCTGCAGCAGAACTCATGAAACCCCTTTTTTTCCTCAGATGCTCTGTCTCGGGGAGTTAGGGCTTTCTTTATGAGTATCCGTTGCACTATCCTGCCCAGGTAGGAGGCAGTCTAGTCTCTATTTGCCTGCCAGGGCCCCGCCCTGCTGGTGTGGGGTCCGCCCTGTTGCTGTGGGCTCCGCCCTGTGGCGGAGTCTCTCTGTTGTGGTGGGTTGCCTCGGCAATGGCAGGCTGCGTCAGCAATGGGAGTGTACCTCTCAGTAGGGGCCGATTGCCTTGGTAATGGTGGATGCCCCTCCCCCACCGAGCTGCACCATTCTGGGTTCAGCTGTGCCCGCAGTAAAACTCTCAATCCTGACCTTTTCAAATCGCCGTTTTGTTTGTCCCTGTGGGGGTGAAACCCACCGAGCCTGATCACCTGGCTCCCTGCCTCAGAGTGCTTTTTTTTTTTTTAAGTTGAATGGTCGACTCTCTCCCAGGTGTTTCAGTCGCCTGCTGAGAGGGCACTGGGATCTGTGTGATTTCCCATGCAGCAACCCACTGCGCTGGCTCAAATGCCGCTTCCCAGGAATCTCCTGGTCTGGCTCACTGTCCAAGTCCCAGTTAATCAGATGGATATGCTAATCTGCCCTCCCAAATCTCAGATTGCCGTTTATCAGGGCATCCAGACCAGTGCATTTTGTGTGGAGTGCTGCTGCTCTGTGGCGCCGGCGGAAGCGGCCCCTCCTGCCGAAAGAGCTGTGCTGGCATCCTGTGTCTCTCCTACACCTGGGAATTTTCCTGTTCTGTGGGCAACAAAGATCCGTCTGGAAATGCGGCTTTGACTCACCCTCTGCGACTTTACTGAGAGCTGAAATCCTGAGTTGTTCTTACCGCGCCATCTTGAATCCAAACTTTAGCTGATTATTTTACCTGTTGGTTGATGCAGTTTCTTCATAGCATCAATTGTCTTTACAATTTTGTGTGTTTTTGCAGTGGCTGGTACCACTTCTTCCTTTCTATATTTAGTTCTTCCTTCAGTAGCTCTTTTTTTTTATGTCATACAGTTGGGATCATACAATATTTCGCATTTAAAGATTAGTTTCTTTCACTTAGTAATATACATTTAAGGTTCCTACATGTCCTAAAATGACTTCATAGCTTATTTCTTTTTTTCTTTGAGATGGAGTTTTGCCGTCTCCCAGGCTGGAGTGAAGTGGAGCAATCTTGACCCACTGCAACCCCCACCTGCCTTCCCAACCCCAGGTTCAAGCAACTCTTCCCCCCGCCAACCTCCTGAGCAGCTGGGACCATAGGCACCCACCACCACACCCAGCCAATCCCTGCATCCTCAGAAGAGATGGGGTTTCGCCATGCCAGCCAGGCTTGTCTAAAACTCCTGACCTCCACCCGCCCCAGCCTCCCAAAGTGCCAAGCCACAGGCATAAGCCACTGTGCCCAGCCTTGAGTTAATTTTTCCGAAGTCTGTACAGTCTGTATCTAATTTTTTTTCCATTTGGATGTCCAGTTGTTCCAGCACCATTCATTGAAAATAATTTATTTTCTCCATTGTATTTTCTGTGCTCCTTTATAAAAAATTAGTTGACTATATTTCTGTGGGTATATTTCTGGCCTATTGTGTTCCATTGGTCTATTTGTCTATTCTTTTGCCAATAGCACACTGTCTTAGTTAGTGTAGCTTTACAGTAAGCCTTGAGGTTGGGTAGTGTCAGTCCTCCAACTTTGTTCTTCTCCTTCAACATTAGGTTGGCTATTTTGGGTCTTTTGCTTCTCCACATAAACTTTAGAATCAGTTTATCAATATCTACAAAGTAACTTGCTGGAATTTCGATGAGGATGGCGTTTAGTCTATAGATCAAGTTGGGAAGAACTGACATCTTGACAATATTGAGTCTTCTTGCTCTTGAACATGGAATCTCTTCCCATTTATTTAGTTCTTTGATTTCTTTCATAATAGTTTTGTAGCTTTCCTCACATAGAGCTTATACATATATTTTTAAAGATTTATACTTAAGTATTTTATATTAAGGGTGTTAATATAAATGGTATTGTGTTCTGAATTTCAAATTCCACTTGTTCATTGTTGATGTATAGGAAAGTGATTGGCTTTTGCATATTAACACTGTAGCCGACAACTTTGCTATAATTGCTTATGTGTCAGTAGTATGTTGTTGGTTCTTTTGGATTTTCTACATAGATTTTCCCCAACTTTGCCAATGACATGGTCATCTATATAGAAAATCTTTATACATTTTATTTCATTTTCTTGTATTATTGCATTAGCTAGGACTTCCAGTATGATGCTGAAAAGCAGTGGTGAGAGAGGACATCCTTGCTTTGTCCCTGATCTTACTGAGAAAGTGTCTAGTTCCTCACCATTCCATGTAAAATGTTAGCTGTGGGGATTTTTATAGAATTTCTTTATGAAGTTGAGGAAGTTCCTCTCTTTTTCTAGTTTGCTGGGAGTTTTCACCTTGAATGGATGTTGGATTTTGTCACGTGCTTTTTCTGCATCTATTGACATGATCATGTGATTTTTCTTCTTTAGCCTGTAGATGTGATGGATTGCTTGATTTTCAAGTATTGGACCAGTGTTACATATCTGGGATAAATCTCACTGGGTCATGGTGTATACCTCTTTTTATACGTTGTTGGATTTCAATTGCTAATATTTTGTTGAGGATTTTGCATTTATATTCATGAGAGATGTTAGTCTGTAGTTTTCTTTTCTTTTCTTTCTTTCTTTCCTTTCTTTGCTAATATTTTGTTGAGGACTTTGCATCTATGCCCATAAGAGATGTTAGTCTGTAGTCTTTCTTTCTTTAGGATTTTGTGTCTGTGTTCATGAGAGTGTTAGTTTCTTTCTTATGTTCCTTTCTTTCTGACTTTTTTTTTTTTAAATTTTTTATTGGATTTTAGGTTTTGGGGTACATGAGCAGAGCATGCAAGACAGTTGCTTAGGTACACACATGGCAGTGTGCTTTGCTTTTCTTCTCCCCTTCACCCACATTTGGCATTTCTCCCCAGGCTATCCCTCCCCACCTCTCCCTCCCACTGGCCCTCCCCTTTTCCCCCCAATAGACCCCAGTGTTTAGTACTCCCCTTTCTGTGTCCATGTGTTCTCATTTTTCATCACCCACCTATGAGTGAGAATATGCGGTGTTTCATTTTCTGTTCTTGTGTCAGTTTGCTGAGGATGACGTTCTCCAGATTCATCCATGTTCCTACAAACGACACAAACTCATCATTTCTGATTGCTGCATAATATTCCATGGTGTATATGTGCCACATTTTTCCAATCCAGTCTATTATCAGTGGGCATTTGGGTTGATTCCAGGTCTTTGCTATTGTAAACAGTGCTGCAATGAACATTCGTGTACATGTGTCCTTATAGTAGAACGATTTATAGTCTTTTGGATATACACCCAGTAATGGGATTGCTGGGTCAAATGGAATTTCTATTTCTAAGGCCTTGAGGAATCGCCACACTGTCTTCCACAATGGTTGAACTAATTTACACTTCCACCAACAGTGTAAAAGTGTTCCTTTTTCTCCACATCCTCTCCGGCATCTGTTGTCTCCAGATTTCTTAATGATCGCCATTCTAACTGGCGTGAGATGGTATCTCAATGTGGTTTTGATTTGCATCTCTCTGATGACCAGTGACGACGAGCATTTTTTCATATGATTGTTGGCCTCATATATGTCTTATTTCGTAAAGTATCTGTTCATATCCCTTGCCCACTTTTGAATGGGCTTGTTTGTTTTTTTCCTATAAATCTGTTTGAGTTCGTTGTAAATTCTGGATATCAGCCCTTTGTCAGATGGGTAGACTGCGAAAATTTTTTCCCATTCTGTTGGTTGCCGATCCACTCTAGTGACTGTTTCTTTTGCCGTGCAGAAGCTGTGGAGTTTCATTAGGTCCCATTTGTCTATTTTGGCTTTTGTTGCCAATGCTTTTGGTGTTTTGTTCATGAAGTCCTTGCCTACTCCTATGTCCTGGATGGTTTTGCCTAGATTTCCTTCTAGGGTTTTTATGGTGCCAGGTCTTATGTTTAAGTCTTTAATGCATCTGGAGTTAATTTTAGTGTAAGGTGTCAGGAAGGGGTCCAGTTTCTGCTTTCTGCACATGGCTAGCCAGTTTTCCCAACACCATTTGTTAGACATGGAATCCTTTCCCCATTGCTTGTTTTTGTCAGGTTTATCAAAGATTGTATAGTTGTATGTATGTTGTGTTGCCTCCGGTGCCTCTGTTTTGTTCCATTGGTCTACATCTCTGTTTTGGTACCAGTACCATGCTGTTTTGATTACTGTAGCCTTGTAGTATAGTTTGAAATCCGGTAGTGTGATGCCCCCCGCTGTGTTCTTTTTGCTTAGAATTGACTTGGCTATGCGGGCTCTCTTTTGGTTCCATATGAAGTTCATGGTGGTTTTTTCCAGTTCTGTGAAGAAAGTCAATGGTAGCTTGATGGGGATAGCATTGATTCTGTAAATTACTTTGGGCAGTATAGCCATTTTCACGATATTAATTCTTCCTAACCATGAACATGGAATGTTTCTCCATCTGTTTGTGTCCTCTCTGATTTCGCTGAGCAGTGGTTTGTAGTTCTCCTTGAAGAGGTCTCTTACGTTCCTTGTGAGTTGTATTCCAAGGTATTTTATTCTTTTTGTAGCAATTGCAAATGCCAGTTCGCTCTTGATTTGGCTTTCTTTAAGTCTGTTATTGGTATCTATATTTATGAGATGTTAGTCTGTAGCTTGCCTTCCTTTGTTCCTTTCTTTCATTGCCAATATTTTGTTGAGGATTTTGCATCTATATTCATGAGAGATGTTAGTCTCTTTCTTTCTTTCCTTCTTTCTGATTTTGCATCTATATTCACGAGAGGTGTTCGTCTTCTCCCTCCCTTTCTCTTTTTTCTTTTCTTTCCTGTGTACAGTCACTTTTCAGGCACTTAGCATAATTCACCAAACAGAGCAGACAGAAATCGCTGTCTTCCTGGGAGCTTCCATTCCAGCTGGGGGCAGCCGGCTCCACTGGACATCACTGGGCAGGTGCACACAGCACATGCATGTGCTACTCCTGCAGATTTGAATGCATCCTCCTCTGTTGGGGTGGGGACTGCCACAAAGGGCCAGCTGAAAAAGTGCATGGACTTTGGTCTGGTGACCACCTGGGACTAAGGGACGAAGCTGGCCACACACAGGGGCCTCCAGAGCAGGCAATCCAGTAGCTCAGACGTCCTGGCCACACTGGAGAGGTGGGGGCTTCAGTCCACGGGGGCTAGAGGGCCTGCTTTTTTTCCAGAGGGGCCCCAGAGCCGGAGGCGGTCTCCCCTCCTCCCAGCGGTCGCTACCGGGACGCGCGGCGGCGGAGACTGTCTCCCCTGGTGGCTGCTACAGCTCCTCTGGCCGCAGCGAGAACGCTCTGCTGTCGGTTCTCTGGAAATCGGGGTGCGAGAGCACGGATGCCAGCACCTACCTCCTCCGTGCGCCCTGCGTTGAAGGCCCGGCCTGGCCCGAATCTCCTCTGACCCTTCCCACAGGACTAGGAGCATCCTCTCAGCGAGGACCCTGGGGAAGTGGTAAAGCTCTTCCAAGCCGATGCCCGAGCAGGACCTCATAATGAGCGGCAGCGGCGGTTCCGGAGGGGCATGAAGTCCCTCCTCTAGCAGACTCCTGCACCGCGCGCAGCTGTGGGGAGCGCCGCCTGCGGCCCGGCGGGAGTTGTCGACCCAGCTGTGGCTGATGGAGGGCGTGTCATTCTCCCTTCAGTAGCTCTTGTAAGGCAGGCCTGGTGGTGACAAAATCCCTCAGCATTTGCTTATAATAATATCTGTAAATGATTTTATTGTTCCTTCGCTTATGAAGCTTAGTTTGGCTGAATATGAAATTCTGGGTTGAAAATTCTTTTGTTTAAGAATGTTGAGGCCAGGCATGGAGGCTCACGCCTGTAATCCCAGCACTTTGGGAGGCCGAGGCAGGTGGATCACGAGGTCAGCAGATCGAGATCATCCTGGCGAACACAGTGAAACTCCATCTCTACTAAAACCACACACACACACACAAATAGCCAGGTATGGTGGCATGAGCCTGTAGTCCCAACGACTTGGGAGGCTGAGGCAAGAGAATCACCTGAAGTCAGGAGGCGGAGGTTGCAGTGAGCAGAGAGCTGCCACTGAACTCCAGCCTGGGTGACAGAGTGAGACTCCATCTCAAAAAAAAGAAGAATGTTGAATATTGGTCTCCACTCTCTTCTGGCCTGTAGGGTTTCTGCAGAGACACCTGCTGTTAGTCTGATGGGCTTCCCTTTGTGGGTAACCTGACTTTTCTCTCTGAAATGGACATTTTCCCTTCATTTCAACCTTGGGTCAATCTGATGATTATGCGTCCTGGGGTTGCTCTTCTCGTAGAGTATTTCTGTAGTTTCTGAATTTGAATGTTGGCCTGCCTTGCTAGGTTGGGGAAGTTCTCCTGGATAATATCCTGAAGAGTGTTTTCCAACTGGGTTCCATTCTCCCCATCACTTTCAGTTACACCAATCAAACGTAGGTTTGGTCTTTACACATAGTCCCATATTTCTTGGTGGCTTTGTTTGTTCCTTTTCATTCTTTTTTCTCTAATATTGTCTTCATGCTTTATTTCATTAAGTTGATCTTTAATCTCTGATTCATTTATTCTGCTTGACTGATTCAAGTATTGATACTTGTGTATGCTTCATGAAGTTCTCATGCTGTGTTTTTCAGCTCCATCAGGTTATTTATGTTCATCTCAAAATTGGTTATTCCAGTTAGCAATTCCTCTAACCTTTTTTCAAGGTTGTTAGTTTCCTTGCATTGGGTTAGAACATGCTCCTTTAGCTCAGAGGAATTTGTAATTATTTGCATTCTGAAGCCTACTTTTGTCAACCCATAAAATTCATTCTTCATCCGGTTTTGTTTCCTTGCTGGCTAGGAGTTGTAATCCCTTGGAGGAGAAGAGGGGTTCTGGATTTTGGAATTTTCAGCCTTTTTGCCCTGGTTTTTCCTAATCTTCATGGATTTATCCACCTTTGGTTTTTAATGTTGGTGACCTTTGGATGGGGTTTCTGTGTGGATGTCTTTTTTGTTTATGTTGATGCTATTCCTTTCTGTTTGTTAGTTTTCTTTTTAACGTTAGGCCCCTCTGCTGCAGGTTGGCTGGAGTTGGCTGGAGGTCCACCACAGACCCTGTTTGTCTCAGTATCACCAGTGGAGGCTGCAGAACAGCAAAGATTGCTGCCTGTTTCTTCCTCTGGAAGCTTCATCCCAGAGGAGCCAGCCAGAGCTCTCCTATATAGGTGCCTCTTGATTCCTGCTGGGAGGTGTCTCTCAGTCAGAAAGCATGGGTGTCAGGGATTCACTTGTCTGTCTTTTAGTAGAGCTTGAGTGCTATGCTGGGAGATCCTCTGCTCTCTTCAGAACCTGCAGGCAGAAACGTTTAAGTCTGCTGAAGTTGCATTCATGGCTGCCTCTTCTCCCAGGTGCTCTGTCCTAGGGGGATGGGAGTTTTATCTATAAGCCTTACTGGTGCCGCTGCCTTTCTTTCAGAGATGCCCTGCCCAGAGAGGAGAAATCTAGAGAGGCAGTCTGGCTCCAGCAGCTTTGCCAAGCTGCAGTGTGCTCCACCCAGTCCAAACTTTCCTGTGGCTTTGTTTACACTGTGAGGAGAAAACTGCCTACTCAAGCCTCAGTAATGAAGGACGCCCCTTCCCCCATCAGCTTGAGCATCTCAGGTCAACTTCAGTCTGCTGTACTGGCAGTGAGAGTTTCAAGCCAAATAGATCTTAACTTGTTGGGCTCTGTGGGTGGGGGTGGGGAGTCTGCTGAGATAGACCACTTGGTTCCCTGGCTTCAGCCCCCTTTCCAGGGGAGTGAATGTTTCTGTCTTGCTGGCATTTCAGGCACCACTGGGGTATGAAAAAAAATCTCTTGCAGCTAGCTTGGTGTCTGCCCAAATGGCTGTCCAGTTTTGTGCTTGAAACCCAGGGCTCTAGTGGTGTAGATGCCCGAGGGAATCTCCTGGTCTGTGGATGGCCAGGATGATGAGAAAAACATAGTATCTGGGCCAGGATGCATTGTTCCTCATGGCCAAGTCCCTCATGGTTTCCCTTGGCTAGGGGAGGGAGTTCTCCGACCCCTTGCACTTCCCAGGTGAGGCAACCCACCCTGCTTCAGCTCACCCTCTGTGGGCTGCACCCACTGTCTAAACATTCCCAGTGTGATGAGCTGAGCACTTCAGTTGGATATTCAGAAATCACCCACCTTCTGCATTGATCTCACTGGCAACTGCAGACCAGAGCTCTTCCTATTCATCCATCTTGCCTACAACCCTTGAAAATGTATTTTTATATAGAAATAAAGTAAGTTGGCCAGGGGCAGTGGGTCACACCTGTAATCCCAGCCCTTTAGGAGGCCAAGGTGGGTGGACCATTTGAGGTCAGGAGATTGAGACAGGCTGGCCAACATGGTGGAACCCTGTCTCTACTAAAAATACAAAAATTAGCCAGGTGTGGTGACTCATGCCTCCCAAGACTTCAGCTACTTGGGAGGCTGAAGCAGGAGAATTGCTTGAACCTGGGAGTTCAGGTTGCAGTGAGCCAAGATCACACCACTGCACTCCAGCCTGGGTGACAGAGCAAGACTCCATCTCAAAAAAATAGAATAAAAGGAAAAAGTAAGTTGTAGGAAATGCTTTGGTAAAACATGATTAGAAAGAAGTCATGTTTGATTTGTCAACTTTTGAAAAGAGATGAAATAAGGAAAAAAGCAAATAAAAAATCAGTCAAACCATTTTTTATAAATTAAAGATCAAAGTAAGCAACCATATATTCTAAATTATAAGGTTTCCTACATTCTGAGGACTAAGATTCAGAGTTTTGGGGAGTTAATAGAATATACACCTCAAATATAGTTGGGGATTTAAAAGATGTTTTCTTGAGATGCAGATAATTTGAATGCTCTCTCAAATACTGTGGCAGAACAGCAAGGTCCACACTTCTTCTTCCACTTTATCAGTTCAACGTAGCAGGGCCAGAATTCAAACTCAGGTTCATAGAGATTCCATTTACTTTTCAGCAAAGAACATTGGGCAAGTCAATACATTCTTTCTTGTTTTTCACTGTCCCTCTGGAACTATATACAGGTGTGCTGTGATTACGAAGGACTGAAATCAGCACGCAATGTAGGAGCTCTTGTCCATCTGCACTGCTGTTTTTCTCTGCTCTTCTGATGGTAGGTTATGTTAAAATTATCTTTCTTGTCTTTAATTTCTGAGTTGACACAAAGTAAACATTCCTTTAAGAAACATTATTCCTCTTACTGAAAACGCTGACACTTGACTTTCATTTTAGGCAAGCTTTACCGTCTCTGCTTTTGGGAACTGCAGTGAATGGTTAAGAGTACCAGAAGAACTTGTCATCTATAGCATTCCTGTTAGAACATTTCACAGGGACTAGAAATCTTTTTAGACTATAAAAGTGGAATGGAAAGAATAGGAAGTAGCCCTTTCTTAGCAGGGTTGCAGTATTTTGTTTTGAATTATTAAGAATGATGAACTGTTACACAATAATGGGGAAGTTGTGACTGGGTGACCCAGAGAGAAACTATAGCTAAATTTCACTGGGATCCTGTTTTCCTCTGACTGTGATCACTGCTGGCTAAAACAACACAGCTGGGCAGGTAGAAAACATTTTAAATCACTCTCCCTTGTCCTCGCCTGGACCCTCAGTTCATCCGTCAGCTCACTCTACCACAATCTGTACTACATCACTTACTCGTATTTCACAGAAAATAAAAATAGCTTCACTGAAACTCTTCTTACCAAGTTCATTATTAAGCTGCACTCTACAAATCCAAAATACTATTTTTTGAGGTCTATAGTTTATTGTATTGTATAAATGCTAGTTTCTTAGTTTTGGTTATTATATCATTGTTACATATAACATGTTAACATTAAGGGAAGTGGGATGAAGGGTAAATATTTCTTTAAATTAAGTTGTACAGACAGGGTTTCATCATCGTGCCAGGCTGATCGTAAACTCCTGTGCTCAAGTGATCCGCCCAGTTCTGCCTACCAAAGAGCGGGAATTACAGTCATGAGCCTCTGTATCTGGCCAGGAGCTTTGGATAGAGAGAGGAACTTCTTGTAACTCTTTCGTACATTTAAAATTAATGGAGTAAGTTTTTTAACGTTTTTAAAATCTGGAAAGCTTTACAAAACATGGATTTTTGATACTCCTGCCCTTGATACTCTGAGTCAGCAGGTTGGGGGTACAATTCAGAATCTATCTATCTATCTATCTATCTATCTATCTATCTATCTATCTATCTATCTATCTATCTATCTATCTATCTTTTTGAGACAGCATCTCACTCTGTTTCCCAGGCTGCAGTGACTGCAGTCTCCACCTTACAGGCTCAAGGGATCCTTTCACCTCGGCCTCCCGAGTAGCCAGGACCATAGACTTGCACCATCATGCCCAGCTAATTTTATATATATTTTGCAGAGACAGGTCTCACCATGTTGCCCAGGCTACTCTGAAACTCCTGGGCTCAGGTAATCCCCCTGCCTTGGCCTATCAAAGTGCTGGGACCATAGGCATGAGCCATCATGCCCAGCCTCCCTATTTTTTTTTTTTTTTTGAGATGGAATTTCACTCTTGTTACCCATGATGGAGTGCAATGGTGCGATCTCGGCTCACAGCAACCTCCGCCTCCTGGGTTCAGGCAATTCTCCTGCCTCAGCCTCCTGAGTAGCTGGAATTACAGGCACACGCCACCATGCCCAGCTAATTTTTTGTATTTTTAGTAGAGACGGGGTTTCACCATATTGACCAGGTTGGTCTCGATCTCTTGACCTCGTGATCCACCCGCCTCGGCCTCCCAAAGTGCTGGGATTACAGGCTTGAGCCACCACGCCCGGCCCTCTATTTTTAAAAGAGCTACTGATTGGCTGGGTGAGGTGGCTCACATCTGCAATCCCAGAACCTTGGGAGGCAGACACAGGCAAATTACTTGAGGCCAGGAGTTCAAGACCCACGTGGCCAACGTGGTAAAAACCCTGTCTCTACTAAAAATTAAAAGAATCGGCTGCGCGTGGTGGTGCTTTTCCCTAATCCCAGTGACTCTTGAGGCTGAGGCAGAATAATAGCTGAAACAGGGAGGTGAAGATTACAGTGCTGAGATCGTGCCACTCACTCCCAAGTGACAGAGTGAGGCCCCATCTCAAAAAAAACAAAAAGATAATGATGTTATTTTGATTATTAATGGAACTTGATTTAAGGATAATGGAACTGGAGAAATCAAGAGTGGAGGAAAAAATTCGATCTCATTTTCCCCTAAACTATGCATGTGAGATTAGCCATTATTAATTATGATTTTTAAAAACATTATTAAATTTTAATTTTTTAAATTATACTTTAAGCTCTTGGGTACACGTGCAGAAAGTTCAGGTTTGTTACATAGGTATACACGTGCCCTGGTGGTTTGCTGCACCTATCAACCCATCATCTACATTAAATATTTCTCCTAATGCTATTCCTCCCCAAATCCCCCACCCCCTGACAGACCCCAGTGTGTGATGTTCCCCTCCCTGTGTCCATGTGTTCTCATTGTTAAACTCCCACTAATGAGTGAGAACAAGCAGTGTTTGATTTTCTGTTCTTGTGTTAGTTTGCTGAGAATGATGGTTTCTAGCTTCATCCATGTCCCTGCAAAGGACATGAATTCATCCTTTTTGTGGCTGCATAGTATTCCATGGGCTATATGTGCCACATTTTCTTTATCCAGTTTATCATTGATGGGCATTTGGGTTGGTTCCAAGTCTTTGCTATTGTGAACAATGCTGTAATAAACATACATATGTGTGCATGTGTCTTTATAGTAGAATGATTCATAATCCTTTGGGTATATACCCAATAATGAGATTGCTGGGTCAAATGATATTTCTAGTTCTAGATTCTTGAGGAATCGCCACACTGTCTTCCACATGGTTGAACTAATTAACACTCTCACCAACAGTGTTAAAGCATTCCTATTTCTCCACAGCCTCTCCAGCATCTGTTGTTTCCTGACTTTTTAATGATCACCATTCTAACTGGTGTTAGAGAGATACCATTGAGATGGTATCTCAGTGTGGTTTTGATTTGCATTTCTCTAATGACCAGTGATGATGAGCTTTTTTTCATATGTTTGTTAGCTGGATAAATGTCTTCTTTTGAGAAATGTCTTTTCATATCCTTTGCCCACTTTTTCATGGAGTTTTTTTGTTGCAATTTGTTTAAGTGCTTTGTAGATTCTGGATATTATCCCTTGTCAGATAGATAAATTGCAAAAATTGTATCTCATTCTGTAGGTTGCCTGTTGACCATGATGACAGTTTCTTTTGCTGTGCAGAAACTCTTTAGTTTAATTAGATATCCCATTTGTCTATTTTGGCTTTGTTGCCATTGCTTTTGGTGTTTTAATCATGAAGTCTTTGCCCATGCCTATGTCCTGAATAGTACTGCCTAGTATTGATGGGGATAGCATTGAATCTATAAATTACTTTGGGCAGTATGGCCATTTTCACGATATTGATTATTCCTATCCATGAGCATGAAATGTTTTTCCATTTGTTTGTGTTCTCTCTTATTTCCTTGAGCAGTGGTTTGTAGTTCTCCTTGAAGAGGTCCTTCACATCCCTTATAAGTTGTATTCCTAGGTATTTTATTATTTTGTAGCAATTGTGAATGGGAGTTTACTCATGATTTGGCTCTCTGTCTGTTATTGGTGTATAGGAATGCTTGTGATTTTTGCACATTGATGTTTCATTCTGAGACTCTGCTGAAATTGCTTATTAGCTTAAGGAGATTTTGGGCTGAGATGATGGGGTTTTCTAAATATGTGATAATGTCATTTGCAAACAGAGACAATTTGACTTTATCTTTTCCTAATTGAATAGGCTTTATTTCTTCCTCTTGCCTGATAACCCTGGCCAGAACTTCCAATACTATGTTGAATAAGAGTGGTGAGAGAGGGCATCTTTGTCTTGTGACAGTTTTCAAAGGGAATGCTTCCAGTTTTTGTCCATTCATTATGTTATTGGCTGTGGGTCTTTCATAAATAGCTCTTATTATTTTGAGATATGTTCCATCAATACCTAGTTTATTGAGAGTTTTTAGCATGAAGTGCTGTTGAATTTTATTGAAGGTCTTTCCTGCATCTATTGAGATAATCATGTGGTTTTTGTCATCGGTTGTTTATGTGATGGATTACATTTATTGATTTGTGTATGTTGAACCAGACTTACATCCCTGTGTGCAGCTGACTTTATCATGGTGAATGAGCTTTTTGATGTGCTGCTGAATTCAGTTTGCCAGTATTTTATTGAGGATTTTTGCATCAACATTCATCAGTGATGTTGGCATGAAATTTTCATTTTTTGTTATGTCTCTGCCAGGTTTTGGTATCAGGATGATGCTGGCCTCCTAAAATGAGTTAGGGAGGATTCCCTCTTTTCCATTGCTTGGAATAGTTTCAGGAGAAATGATACCAGCTCCTCTTTGTAGCTGTGGTAGCATTCAGCTGTGAATCCATCTGGTCCTGGGTTTCTTTTGGTTGGTAAGCTATTAATTGCTGCCTCAACGTTAGAACTTGTCATTGGTCTATTCAGGGGTTTGTCTGTTTTCTGGTTCAGTCTTGGGAGGATGTATGTGTCCAGGAATTTATCATTTCTTCTAGATTTTCTAGTTTATTTCCATAGAGGTTTTTATAGTATTCTCTGATGATAGTTTGTATTTCTGTGGGATTGGTGGTGATATCCCCTTTATTATTTTTTATTGCATTTATTTAATTCTTATCTCTTTTATATTTTTTTAGTCTGGCTAGCAGTCTATGTATTTTGTTGATGTTTTCAAAAAACCAGCTTTTGGATTCATTGATTTATTTGAAGTGTTTTTTGTGTCTCTGTGTCCTTCGGTTCTGCTCTCATCTTGGTTCTTTCTTGTCTTGTGCCAGCTTTTGAATTTGTTTGTTCTTGCTTCTCTAGTTCTTTTAATTGTGATTTTAGGGTGTCAATTTAAAATCTTTTTGTTTTTTCTTGTGGGTATTCAGTGCTATAAATTTTCCTCTACACACTGCTTTAAATGTGTCCCAGAGATTCTGGTATGTTGTGTCTTTGTTCTTATTGATTTCAAATAACTTCTTTATTTCTGCCTTCTTTTTGTTACTTACCCAGTAATCATTCAGGAGCAGGTTGTTCAGTTTCCAGTTTTGTGGTTTTGAGTGAGTTTCTTAATGCTGAGTTCTAATTTGATTGCACTGTGGTCTTGTGACCAAAATGTGGATGATAGGCTCAGGTTGCTCCCCAATAGGATGTATTCTTCCAGGCCCTTGGTCCCTCACTCACCCAAGAATGGGGGAGAGGACCCCACCAGGTGCAGTGAGCTCATTCAAGTAAATATCAAATCTTAAAGAGTTTTGCAGAAAGTGATTTATTTAGGCAGAGAGAGAGAAAAAGGAATATGTGTGTGTGTGTGTGTATCTATCTATCTATCTATCGAGAAAGAGAGAGAGAGAGAGAGAGAGAGAGAGAGAGAGAGAGAGAGAGAGAGAGAGAGAGAGAGAGACTGATATCTCCCAGGCTGTCATGAGAGGGAATCCAGAGATGGAGTCCGAACAGATGAGAGAGAAGGGGATTTTTAATCTGGGAGTTATTCCCACCTCATTTAAGTTTTTTGTCCTATGAAAGAAGTTTCTTTAAACTTCTGCTGGTGTGATTGATCTTTGATTTCTGGTATCTGATTTGTTGTTTGCCCCACAGTCCTCCCATAGCTTTTCACAGGCTTTTCTAAACAAAGGAAGCTCACCTGGGCAGTCTATGTATCCATGCGTGTGCAAGTTAAACAAAGACCTCTAAGCTCCTGGATGGAGACGTGAGAGAAGGCAGGTTGGGCATGTCACTAGGAAGTTCTTGCCTTTGAAACAATACCGTTTGTGGACCTAGGAAGAGAAGTTAATTACATTCCCTCAGTCTGAGATACTGTTTGTTATGATTTCTGTTCTTTTGCATTTGCAGAGGAGAGTTTTACTGCCAATTATGTGGTCAATTTTAGAATAAGCGTGATATCGTGCTGAGAAGAATGTATATTCTGTTGATTTGGGTTGGAAAATTCTGTAGATGTCTATTAGGTCCTCCTGGTCCAGAGCTGAGTTTACATCCTAGATATCCTTATTAATTTTCTTTCTTAATGATCTATATTGACATTGGGGTGTTAAAGTCTCCCACTATTATTGTGTGGGAGTCTAGGTTTCTTTATATATCTCTAAGAACTTGTTTTATGAATCTGGGTGCTTCTGTATTTGATGCATATTTATTTAAAATAGTTAGCTCTTCTTGTTGCATTGATCCCTTTACCATTATGTAATTCTCTTCTTTCTTTTGATCTTTGTTGGTTTAAAGTCTGTTTTATCAGAGAGTAGGATTGCAACCCATTTTTGTTTCTTTTTTGCTTTCCATTTGATTGGTAAATCTTCCTCCATCTTTTTATTTTGAGTCTGTGTGTGTCTTTGCATGTAAGAAGGTCTCCTGAATATGGTACACCGGTGGGTCTTGACTCTTTATCCAATTTGCCAGTCTGTGTCTTTTAATTGGGGCATTTAGTCCATTTACAATTAAGATTAATATTGTTACATGTGAATTTAATTCTGTCATTATGATGCTAGCTGGTTATTTTGCCCATTAGTTGATACAGTTTCTTCATAGCATTGATGGTATTTATAATTTGGTGTGTTTTTTCATTGGTGGTGCAGGTTGTTCCTTTTCATGTTTAGTGCTTCCTTCAGGAACTCTTGTAAGGTAGGCCTTGTGGTGAGAAAGTTTCTCAGCATTTGCTTGTCTGGAAAGAATTTTATTTCTCCTTTGCTTATGAAGCTTAGCTTGGTGGAATATGAAATTCTGGGTTGAAAATTCTTTGAGAATGTTGAATGTTGGCCCCCACTCTGTTTTGGCTTGTAGGGTTTCTGCCAAGACATCTGCTGTTAGTCTGATGGGCTTCCCTTTGTGGGTAACTCAATCTTTCTCTCTGGCTGTGCCTAACATTTTTTCCTTCATTTCAACCTTGGTGAGTCTGATAATTATGGGTGTTGGGGTTGCTGTTCTCAAGATGTATCTTTGTGGTGTTCTTTGTATTTCCTGAATTTGAATGTTGGCCTGCCTTGCTAGGTTGGGGAAGTTCTCCTGAATAATATTCTGAAGAGTGTTTGCCAACTTGGTTCCATTCTTCCTGTCACTTTTAGGTACACCAATGAAACATAGATTTGTTCTTTTCACACAGTCCCGTATTTATTGGAGGCTTTGTTTATTCCTTTTCATTCTTTGTTCTCTTATATTATCTTCTTGCTTTATTTTATTGTGCTCATCTTTTTTTCTTTTTGAAACAGAGTCTTGCTCTTTCACCAGGTACCAGGCTGGAGTGCAGTGGCATGATCTTGGCTCACTGCAACCTCTGCCTCCTGGGTTCAAGGAATTCTCCTGCCTCAGCCTCCTGAGTAGCTGGGACTACAGGCATGTGGCACCATCCCCAGCTAATTTTTTTATTTTAGAAGAGACAGGGTTTCACCATGTTGGCCAGGATGATCTCCATCTCTTGACCTCGTGATCCACCTGCCTTGGCTGCCCAAAGTGCTGGGATTACAGGTGTGAGCACTGCATTCATCTTTAATCTCTGATATCCTTTCTTCTGCTTGATTGATTTGGCTGTTGACACTTGTGTATGCTTCATGAAGTTCTTGTGCTGTGTTTTTCAGCTCCATCATGCCATTTATGTTCTTTTCTGAAGTGGTTATTCTAGTTAGCAATTCATCTAACCCTTTTTCAAGGCTTTTAGCTTCCTTGCATTGAATTAGAGCATGCTGCTTTAGCTTGGAGGAGTTTGTAAATATCTACCCTCTGAAGCCTACTTCTGTCAATTCTTCATATTTATTCTCCATACAGTTTTGTTCCCTTGCTGGCAAGGAGTTGTGATCTTTTGGAGGAGGAGTTCTGATTTTTGGAATTTTTAGTCTTTTTGCCCTGGTTTCTCCCCATCTTCATGGATTCATCTACCTTTGGTCTTTGATTTTGGTGACCTTTGGATGGGGTCTCTGAGTGGACATCCTTTAGGCTGTTGTTGATGCTATTGCTTTCTTTTTGTTAGTTTTCCTTCAAACAGTCTGGCTTCTCTGCTGCAGGTTTGCTGGAGTTTGCTGGAGGTCCACTCCAGACCCTGTTTGCCTGGGTGTCACCAGTGGAGGCTGCAGAACAGCAAAGATTGCTGCCTGTTCATTCCTTGGGAAGCTTCATCTCAGAGGGGCACCTGCCAGATGCCAGTCAGAGTTCTTCTGTATGTGGTGGTGTCTGTTGGCCCTTATGGAAAGATGTCTATCAATAAGGATACATGGGAGTCAGGGACCTGCTTGAGGAGGCTGTCTGTTTCTTACCGTAGCTCTAACACTGTGCTGGGTGATCCACTGCTCAGAGCTGTCAGGCAGGGACGTTTAAGTTGCTGAAGCTGCACCCACAGCCACCCCTTTCCCCAGGTGCTCTATCTCAGGGAGATAGGGGTTCTATTTACAAGTCCCTGACTGGGGCTGCTGCCTTTTTTTCAGAGATGCCCTGCCCAGATAGGAGGAATCTAGAGAAGCAGTGTGGTGACAGTGGCCTTGCCGAGCTGTGGTGGGCTCTGCCTAGTTTAAACTGGTTGGCAGCTTTGTTTACACTGTGAGGGTAAAACTGCCTGTTCAAGCCTCAGCAATGGTGGATGCCCCTTCTCTTACCCAGCTCGAACATCCCAGGTCGACTTCAGACTACTGTGCTGGCAGTGAGAATTTCCAGCCAATGATCTTAGCTTGCTGGGCTTTGTGGGGGTGGGATCTGCTGAGCCAGACTACTTGGCTCCCTGGCTTCAGCCTACTTTCCAGAAGAGTAAATGGTTCTGTCTCACTGGCGTTCCAGGTGCCACTGGAGTATAAAAAAACTCCTACTACTAGTTTGGTGTCTGCCCAAATGGCTGCCCAGATCTGTGCTTGAAACCCAGGTACCAGAGGGAATCTCCTGCTCTGCTGGTTGTGAAGACTGTGGGAAAAATGCAGTATCTGGGCTGGAATGCATTGTTCTTCCAGGTACAGTCTCTCATGGCTTCCCTTGGCTAAAGGAATAAAATCCCCTGACCCCTTGTGCTTCCTGGGTGAGGCGATGCCCCACCCTGCTTCGGCTTACCTTTCGTGGGATGCACCCACTGTCCAACCAGTCTCAATAAGATGAATTGGGTAACTTGGTTGGAAATGTAGAAATCACCCACCTTCTGCCTCAATCTCACTGGGAGCTGCAGACTGGAGCTGTTCCAATTCAGCCATCTTGCCAGCCAAAAGACTCTGAATCTTTATCTGATGTGTTACTATGATTTGACACATGGGCAATTGTCTCTGTTTTAAATATTTCTTTTTTTGGTTATAGGGTCTGACCTCCTCCAACATTTTCTTACATAGATCTGGTCCTTCCTTTTCTGTTTCTTTTGAAAAGAAAGATCCTGATAGGTGATCTCTTTGACATCCTTGATTTTCATCTGCCATTGAAGACCTGCTTTTGTGATTTTCCTTGAATTTTTGTTCCAGAGGAGGTTGCAGTGGGTGTTTACAGTGTGTCTTTCAGGGACACCTTTTTATCCTGGAAGGCAGCTCAATACCTTAGTGCTTGCCCCTTCACCGGGTGTTCCTCTCACAGGATACTTATGTGTGCTAGCAGATGTTCTTGCACTCTTCTCTGATCTGTGTCCAATTTATTCCTACCGAGACAGCCACTCTCTGAGAGAGCCCTGCCCGGGAGGAGTGTTTAGTTCAGGTTTATTGGTCAGGTGAAAAACAGAGGAGCCAACACAACAAAACACAAGAAATAACAGAAGCAGTGTATTACTTACAGATCCCAGAGATAAGAGAGCAGCAAGAAAAATTCTGAGGTCAAATGTTCATTATTTGAACTCTCTCTAAAAAAAAAAACAAACTCCTACAAGTATGGAGCAAACTCTGTACTTTTTTTTCTGTCTATTTTGAATCTAATAACTCTTCTATTGGTGTTGAGATAAAATGGATGACTTATGGCACTCCAGCCAAGACTCTTTTAAAAAGTCTTAAAGGGCTTTTAACTCAATGGCCTTACAAATTACAACAGCTTCATTATAACCAACAACCTAAACACCTTTTGGAAATGTAAATGTTTAGTTAAGCTTGTCTGTATGTTCAGGGTGATGGAACAGTTAGTTGAATAATTAATATTATTAAAAAACTAGAAAAATGTATACAAAAAGTTAGGCTCTCAGATTAAACAGATAAAAATGTTGAGCTCAGAGTGATAATGTAAACTGTATCTGTCTGCCACCCAGGTTGCTTTGTCTGCCACACAGGGACCAACAGACAAAGGCAAACAAACAAACATAACTTCTAACGTGCTTCCCCGCTGATTGGTCAACCAAACCAGACCAGCAAGCAAAAAATACCTCCTTGCACATGATTTGGAGGAATGCATCACTGCCTTTTGCTTTTTTCTTTTTTCCCCCTTGAAAAGGTGTTTGTTTGTTTGTTTTGATTAGCTGGGGTGATAAGTCTCCCCTTCAGCTTTTTTTGTCAGCTCTTATAACTATTTTTCACCAGTTCTAACTCCTGCTATTATGACCTGATACTAAAATATTTGTCTTTGTATGAGTGCTCATTAACCTAAGACAATCTGAGTAAAATTTCTTTTTTTTTTCCCACGGTTGGATTTTTATGTTTTATTTCTTAGTTCATTTCAAATGACCTGTATCATGAGAGTACAACTGAGACAGGCTGTTTCCTCTTCACAGATTTTCCAGAAATGGCAGGTTTTGGGTAAACTTGAGTTTTGTTCCACTGGGGGGAGGGTCCCCTAAACTCTCCTCACTTCACCACCTCCCACTAAGTCAGTCCTTTCCCTTCCCTAGAGAGGGTCTTCATCTGACCAGGCTTCCAGCTAAGAAGTTGGCTCCTAAACTTCTTTTCGGAGCATCCAATGGATCCCTTCAGTACCAGGAACTTTCCCATTGGATGGAGTTCCATTGTTACGGACACATTTCCTGTTGTGATGTGAGTTTTAAGTGTAAAAGCAGCTTCTACCTCATGGACACCAACTATCAGGACTTCCGCCCCACTGTGCTAGAGGGGCAGCAACATCAGATCCAACGAGGCACAGCTGCCCGGTGCACAGAACACCCACTTGCTCCAAGCCAGATGTTGCACGCTGAGCCAGAGATGCTTTCCCAAGGAAAGATGGGCAGCAGATGCCAGCTGGGCATGATCCCTTGCCACCTGGGTCCCCCAGCTTGAGCAGGAAGTGACAAAGCAGGGTGCCACCAAGCCCTGCTGCAAGAACACAGCACAAGAGACTAAGGGAGCCCCATGGAGCACACCCCAAGGTCTCGACTGTGAAGGTTTCCTCAGGGCAGGCCCTCAGGGTGCAGCCTCTAAACACTGTGCTAGACTTGGTTTGCAGCTGGTGTTCCTTGACAATGAGGAGGGGCCTTTGCCCCGAATGTGCGCCTCCACCCAGATCGGGGAAGAGGGGCTGCGTGGAGGGTGACGGATGCAGCATCCTGGGTGATGGCTCAATGCCCACTCCTCAAGTGACTCAGACCCGATTCCCCACAGGCAAGGGGAGTGGGGTGGACACGTCCCTGGTCTGGGAGGGCTCTTGGAATCCTTAACATTTTCTATATGAGACACCATCAGAGAGCTGCTCTGCAGTTTGTGGATTTCAGCCAGCCCTCCCTCCTGCCTGGATGACCTCAGCACGTCATCAGCATGAGGTTCCTAGGGTAGAGCCAGGGAGGCGGGACCAGGGTTTCAATGGAAAAGCTGCAGAAAGGCACCTGGCCTCCTGGTGTCCCAGTGCTGGGTGAGATTTGCCTGCCTCTCTTGACGAGGCAGGTTGGACTAGAAGGGCGTAGATGGGGGATCCCCGCGGGATTGCTCTGATCCCTGCTTGCACAGGCAGCTGATTAGAAGGGGCATTTTCCATCATGGCTTGATACTCTTTTGTCCTTGGGAGATCCTCTAAGCTGCCCTTACCAACCTGTGAGCACAGATGGGTGTTCAGGGCTGCCCCTTGAGTCAGTGAAAACCTTTATGGCCATCCACAGAAACAGGGTGACCCACTGTCCCCATGTGCCTGGGTCTGAGGAGTTTTCTGGGACAAAGGAACATCCTGGGCAAACTGGGATGGTTGGTCACCCGGCACAGCAGTCAGGGGGACTGCAGGGGTCCTGCCAGAGAGCTGGTGTGCGCGCAGTGCCCAGGGGAGCTACACCAAACTTCTGGTTGTGCAAGGGTGGCGGGAGGCCACCCCTCCTATGGCACTGGCATGCCAGCCCTGCGGCATGATACGGAGTGCAGAGAAAGGAAGCCAGGAAGGATGAGGCTGGCCACCCTGCTGAGCTCCCTCCCTTCGGGGCCCCTCTGCCTACTTCTCTCAGCTGCTGGGCCTTTCTGTGCTTGGCGAAGATTGGTCTGGGCCTCTGCCCATTTTGCCCTGATCCTCCCCCTAGGGTGCTCTCGGATGGAGTCAGGCTCCTGAGTTTTTCATGGGCACACCTGGCTTAGACCTGCCCTTCAGGAACAGGGGAAAGGCAGGAAGCGGGAAAGGGTTCTGGGGAGGATGGTGTGGCCCCTGCTCTTCTCTGTGCCAGCATGTTCCTGTCTACAGGCCCTGGAGTCACTGTGGCTGGCTGAACCCACTGGGTGAGTGAGCTCTGAGGTAGGGTCAGGAAGTATCGGAGGAACCCTGGGGGAGGAGAAGAGGAGGAGGACAGGTGGGCACTGGCATGGTGGGTGACAGGCAGGGGGCAGGCCCCGAGGGAGTGGGGTGCCCAGGAAACACGTGAGCTCTAGCCGCCGTTCTCCTGTGGGTCCGCCCTGGCTGAAAGCTGAATGGGGACTGTGGGAGATATGGGGCTCTCGAGGGGCCCCAGAGGATCTCAGCAGGCAGGGCCTCTGCAAAAAAGATGCTGTTGTCCCTTGGGTACCTGCCTTCTGCGGAAGGAAAACCTCCAGGTGGTACCCAGCCTGTGCACTGCTCACCCAGGCCATGGATGGGGGAGGGGGCAAGGGAGTTAGGAAATGCACATGCTGCCTCTTAGTGGTTTGGTGGAGGTGAGGGGCACTTGCTCCAGTGGTCTCCACTCCCGAAGGGAGTCAGCCCTGGCCCAGGCCTCCACACTACCCATGGAGAAGGAAAGACATACCAAAGAAAAAGCCAGTTACAGATGAGCCCCATGCCCCTGCCCCCCCATCCCCATCCCCCACCCCACTGCACGACAGCCAGCAGCGAGAAACCCCCTCCTCTGGGACAGCTCAGAGCTATGATACAGGGGTTGATGGTGGAGGCTGGTGGCTGTTGAGGGCTCCACCTCGGTCTCTCCGTTTGTCTGTCTGTAGGTGGGCATGGTCTGTGTGCAGGGCCATCAGAACTTGGCCTCCAGCATCTCCAGGAAGAGTTTGTGCATGGGCACCTTGCCCTGCAGTTTGACACTGTAGAAGTGCCGCACGGCCTTGGCGGCCGTTTGCCCCAGCAGGGGCAGCGTTAGCAGCAGCTTGCCCGTCCTCCGGGGCTCCTAGTGGCGCTGGCTCAGCTCGTAGTCCTGCAGCGCCTCATGCAGCAGGTCCTGCAGCTTCTGGTCAGCCTCCAGATCCTTGATGTACATGGAATCAGAGTTGGCAAAGGCCAGGGCCTTGAGTGTCACAAATTCCTCCTCCACCTTGAGCTTTCTGTACCTGCGCACCAGCTACAGGATGGCCCTGTAGAGCTACAGCAGCCCCGCAAGACGGGAGTGCTCCTTGCCCATGATGTAGTCCTCAGCATACACCAGTTTGTCGTCATAGGGCAGCGAGCAGTACAGGATGCCCAGGCACTCTGCAGCAGGCTCATCTGGTCCCCCAGGGAGAGGTTCAAGAAGCCTGGGATGTGTTTGGCCCAGCCAATGAGGACCACAAGCTCCCGGTCTGCCAGGTCACAGAGAGTGGTCAGGGCCTTGATGTCCCCCTCAGGCATGCCAGGGGGAGGCATGGCATAGAGCTTGTCCGGCTCAGCCACCAGTAGGTATGAGACAATCTTGACCAATGGCTTTTTAGCAGGTGGAGAAATTTGTAAGCTCAGATATGGGCTGCTCTCTGAGTCCAGCCCATCGCTTGTATTATTGGCAGCCTCCACGCACTCGATCAAGGCGCACACCTTCCTTCGGCATCCCCACTTTGAGGCATTTCATGAAGCGGCAGGCCTGGCAGGACTTGTGCCTCCGTTTGGTGATCTCGTACTCGTTGGTGGCCGGGCAGCTGTACTGGATGTTCCCTTGAATGGTCCTCTTGAAGAAGGCCTTGCAAGCCTTGCAGGAGGCCACGCCATAGTGGTAGCCAGTGTCAATGTCCCCGCACACGAGGCACAGGTGCTTGGGGATGGCATTGAACATGTACTCACACTTGATGGCCGAGTCCTCCATGATGCCGGTGGGATGGTCCTCATAGCTCTTGCGGCACGGGGTGCTTCCCAGCCCGGCGCCTGCAAACATGGGTGGTGAGTCCAGACTATTGGTGTGGGTGCCGAGGGCCAGGCCAAAGCCGCTGCTGGTGTCGGACGAGCCACTGGGCTGTTGTGGCTGAGGGCATCGATGCCGGAGGATGGGCTGGACGGCTCAGTCTTGATGAAGGAGCAGCAGCTGGAGCCCAGGTGCCTGTCATCCGAGGACATTCTGTTCAGCAGCCTGTGGACACCGTAAAATTTCTTAAGAGATTTCTGGTTGAGTATATTATATTTTACCATGTAAACACAATATATGACATAATACATGTACATATGGATAAACACACGTAAACACACATATATGCACAAATATAGCTTTTATTTTAGAATTTTAGCCATGAGGCAGTAAAACACACTGAATTACAAAGGCAGTTAGCTTTTAAAAACTGAGTATTGTGGCTCATGCACGTAGTCCCAGCTTCTGAGGAAACTGAACTTGTGTCCAGTAGTTTGAGTCCAGCCTGAGCAACATAGTTAGATCTTTTCTCACAAAAAACAAAAACAATAAAGGCACTTGAATCCAAATTATATTTCTGGCAAAATGGGGCCCGTTCATATGGCTAAACATTAGTTGTCCCAATAGATAAGTAAATGGGCCAAAATTTGGGGTAAAGCAGATTTCATAGCAGTTTGATTTTTAGAAGCCTATTTTTATGCTTTTTTCAATTTAAACGACTGTTCTGTGATTCCTTTTCTGTTTTTTTTTTTTTTTTTTTGAAAAGAAAGATCCTGGTAGGTGATCTCTTTGACATCTTCAATTTTTAACTGCCATTGAAGACCCAGTAAGTCTCCTCTTCACATTTTTGTCAGCTCTTGTAACTGTTTTTCTCCAGTTCTAACTCTGCTGTTATGGCCTGATGCTAAAAGGTTTGTCTTTGTATGAGCACTCATTTACCTCAGACAATCGAGTAAAATTTCCTAAGAGATTTCTGGCTGACTATATTAGATTTTAGGGTTACATTTTTAATGTTTACATTTTAGCTAGAACTGGCTGAATTGTATAAGAAAGCCAAAATCTCAAAGTTTTTCCCCAATTTGATTCAGTACTATTGGATTTTTAAAATGTGTTTAAATTATTCCATCTATCCAGGATACTTCCCACGCTGTTCTGAAAAGCCATGTATTCCCCTGCTCAAGATAACAGTTTTCTTGTTTATATTCCTCTATAATATGTGGTACACTGATAGATTTGGACTTCACTGTTCCCACGTATGATTAAAATCAAGTGCCCTTTTCATCAGGCTCAACCTCAAGGATATCTATATGGGCTTCCCTAAGGAGAAGCAGTCACAGCGAAGGAGTTTTTGTTTTAGTTTAGTTTCTTTTTAAATTTAAATTTAAATTTTTTTTTTTACTTTTTTTGTAACCAGCCTAATAAAAAAGAATTTACGTTTTATGAAGATAATTTTCCAGTGTCATCTTTCTCAGTTTTTTAAATTAGGAAAACAGAACTTTGAGACGTTTGAGTTTTTTAAAATCCATGTAACTTTCTTTAATGCTTTTGAAGTCTTTTTATTGTCACTACGGCTTAATAAATGACTACTATTTTACAGTGACCTATGATTCTGTTTTGAGCAAGTGTTTTGAACCTTTTGATATCTTTGGCAGGATTCCCAAGGACCAGAATTCTAGATTAAGTCTTTTTGAACTAAAATTAACTTTGAAATTTTTTTCTAGCTGAGCCCCTAGAGAGCCTCAAGAACACATCTCTCATCCTGAAGATATTAAATGATTAGGGTTATTTGGTAAATGATATAAAAAGCATAGTCAAATAGTAAGTAATACTAGATCTTCTTTTAGTTATATTTATGGATAAATTATTGAGATGAATATTTCAAAAATCATATAAGTTCATAAAAATCTAATATGTTAGTCATAATTTTGGTTGTCAGGTTAAATCTTTTAAGTTATATTTTTATGGATATGTTATTGGTCTAAGTATTCTAAAGATTAAGTGACATTTATAAAAGTCTGATAGACCTGTTATGAGCTGGCAGTCATGATTCTGGTTGTTACCTTAAAATGTTGTAAAGAAATGACAAGAAAATTAAATTTTCTTTTCAACTGTGACTTTCATCATATTTTAACCACAGCTATTCTAAAGTCTTTGTCATCCATAGTTATTATTTTTATTTTTCTCTAAAATTATTTATAATTGGCTATAGTCTAAAATTGCTTTTCTTAAAGACTATAACAAGTACTCTTAAACTCATATTTATAATAATTTAAAGATTAATAAACTAAAAATTTCCAAAATTCTGATGAAGAAACTAAGGGGCTCAAGAAACTGCTAATCAAGATCAAGCAAACAAAATTTTAATTACATGAGAGCTGCTGCCCCTTCCCTCTCCTCTCACTTCTCCCCACGAAGCCTACCTCCCTTCCCCTCCTTCTCTCTCTCCTCCCCTTCCCTCCTCACGCTCTTCTCCGCTCCCTCCTCCCCTCCCCTCGGCCGTCCCTCCTCCCTCCTCCTGAAGAGCGCCGCCGCTTGGGGGACCGACCGGTTATTTCCTCCAGCGACTGACGAGCGCGGTGTCGCTCCTCCAGCCCCGAGCTCCCGGAGCCGCCGGGCCCGCGTCCGGCCTCCCCGATCGTCTCCGGCCCGCGCCCGCGCCCTCGCCCTCGCCCTAGCCCGGCGCACACCCAGCAGCCGCTGGCCGGGAGCAGCTACCGCCCCAACCACGCAACAGCCCTGCCCGCAGCTGCTGGATGAATGATTTCGGAATCAAGAATATGGACCAGGTAGCCCCTGTGGCTAACAGTTACAGAGGGACACTTAAGCGCCAGCCAGCCTTTGACACCTTTGATAGGTCCCTGTTTGCTGTTTTCCCTTCTCTCAGTGAAGAGCAAACACTACAAGAAGTGCCAACAGGCTTGGATTCAATTTCTCATGACTCGGCCAACTGTGAATTGCCTTTGTTAGCCCCACGCAGCAAGGCTGTGATGAGTCAAGCCTTAAAAGCTACCTGCAGGCCGGGCGCGGTGGCTCAAGCCTGTAATCCCAGCACTTTGGGAGGCCGAGGCGGGTGGATCACAAGGTCAACAGATCGAGACCATCCTGGTCAACATGGTGAAACCCCGTCTCTACTAAAAATTACAAAAAATTAGCTGGGCACAGTGGCGCGTGCCTGTAATCCCAGCTACTCAGGAGGCTGAGGCAGGAGAATTGCCTGAACCCAGGGGGTGGAGGTTGCGGTGAGCCGAGATCGCGCCATTGCACTCCAGCTTGGGTAACAAGAGCGAAACTCCGTCTCAAAAAAAAAAAAAAAAAAAAGCTACCTGCAGTGGCTTTAAAAACGAGCAGCGGCCTCGGCATTCCAAAGAACCCTGGCTGTGGAGTGAGCAGCAGGTATGCCAGTGGCTTCTCTGGGCGACCAACGAGTTCAGTCTGGTGAACGTGAATCTGCAGAGGTTCGGCATGAATGGCCAGATGTTGTGTAACCTTGTCAAGGAACGTTTTCTGGAGCTGGCACCTGACTTTGTGGGTGACATTCTCTGGGAACATCTGGAGCAAATGATCAAAGAAAACCAGGAAAAGACAGAAGATCAATATGAAGAAAATTCACACCTCACCTCAGTTCCTCATTGGATAACAGCAATACATTAGGTTTTGGCACAGAGCAGGCGCCCTATGGAATGCAGACACAGAATTACCCCAAAGGCGGCCTCCTGGACAGCATGTGTCCGTCTTCCACACCCAGCGTACTCAGCTCTGAGCAGGAGTTTCAGATGTTCCCCAAGTCTAGGCTCAGCTCCGTCAGCATCTCCTACTGCTCCGTCAGTCAGGACTTCCCAGGCAGCAACTTGAGTTTGCTCACCAACACTTCTGGGACGCCCAAAGACCACCTCTCCACCGAGAACGGTGCAGACAGCTTCGAGAGTTCAGACTCCCTCCTCCAGTCCTGGAACAGCCAGTCGTCCTTGCTGGATGTGCAGCGGATGCCTTCCTTTGAGAGCTTCGAAGATGACCGCAACCAGTCTCTCTGCCTCAGTAAGCCGACCATGTCTTTCAAGGATTACATCCAAGAGAGGAGTGACCCGGTGGAGCTAGGCAAGCCAGTTATACCTGCGGCCGTGCTGGCTTCACAGGAAGTGGACCTATTCAGCTGTGGCAGTTTCTCCTGGAGTTGCTATCAGACAAATCCTGCCAGTCATTCATTAGCTGGACTGGAGACGGGTGGGAGTTCAAGCTCGCCGACCCCGATGACGTGGCCCGCCGGTGGGGAAAGAGGAAAAATAAGCCCAAGATGAACTACGAGAAGCTGAGCCGGGGCTTACCCTACTATTATGACAAGAACATCATCCACAAGATGTCGGGGAAGAGCTATGTGTACCGCTTCGTGTGTGACCTCCAGAACTTGCTGGGGTTCACGCCCGAGGAGTTGCATGCCATCCTGGGCATCCAGCCCGACAAGGAGGACTGAGGCTGCCGGGACCTCCCTGAACCGGCCCAGGCTCGTGGACTGAGTGGGAAGTCCATCCTGACCAACTGCTTCGAGGACCCAGGAAAGGCAGGAATGAAAACGCCCAGGAAAGTCGCCAAGAAGCAGTGGCCTTATTGCCTCCCAAACCACGCCTCTTGACCAGGCTGTCTCCCTGGTGACAGCGGCAGCACCGCTATGTCTCCTCACAGTGCTTTTAAGTGAAAATGGTAGAGAAAGAGGCACTGGGAAGCCATCCTGGCTTCTGGCAGGCTGTGGACGGGATGGCTCTGGCTGTTTGAGACTCTCAAAGGATCGAGCATGTCGCAGACACACACACACACACACACACACACACACACACAATTTTTAGATTTTCTTTTGCCTTCTGCAACCAGGAACAGCAAATGCCAAAACTCTTTGAGAGGGGTAGGAGGGTGGGAAGGAAACAAACTTGTCCTTTCAGAAGTTAGTGTGTATATATTATTGTAATCTTACAATTGTTCTCAAAATCCCCTAACAGTTCTATTTATCAGAAATTATATATTGTAATTTAAAATAATTATATAACTGTATTTGAAATAAGAATTCAGACATCTAAGGTTTTATTTCATTCTTCAACAGCACATATGGAATTTTGCAAAGATTTAATCTGCCAAGGGCCAAATAAGAGAACTTGTAAAGTATGTGTCATTTACATTTAATAGACTTACAGGGATAAGGCCTCTGCAGGGTAATCCCCTCTTTTTGTGTTTTTTGTTTTTGGGGGTTTTCTTGCCTTGGTTGTCTGGCAAGGACTTTGCACATTTAGGGATTTTTATGAGAAACCTAAATGTTATTATCTGGGGTTATATCTGGCCTCTGCTTTTTCCTTTAATTGTAGTCGAAGCTATAAAGCAGTATTTTTCTTGACAAATGGCATGTTTTCCACTTGTGCATGCCTTTCAGTCAGTTTATACACAAAATAGACTTTGTTTTTTAGTTTAACTGCGTTTCTCCAACAGCTCACCTCTCCCTGACCAACCAGCCATTTCCTTCCTGTGCTCCACGTTCTTCTGTATGATTAAAATAAGAATACTAGTTTTGGAAATAGGCAACTCCTTTTCAGAGATCAGGAGGGATTTATGTAGCAGCTATTTTTACTGCAAAAGTAATTCACTGGAAAAAAAATGTAATTTGTAAAAAAGCTTTATTTTTATCTCAGCTCCATGTAAAGTTAAACTTACTGTACAGAGCTGAAGGACGGTGGGCAGTGGGGGTCTCAATGAGACCTCTTCAAGGAAGCACGGTTTGTCCCATCTGTCTTCACTTGCGTGTCTCAAACCATCTGAATAGCATGCTGCCCCTTTCTGCTCAGTGCCCACAGTGCCCTTATTCTTGTTTTCTTGGACTCAGAATGTTCTGAGGCACAGAGCAGGTACTTAAGATGGGAAAGAGAACGCATCGGAGCCATTCGTTCGGAGAAATTGTTTTGATCGAGATGGAGACTTTTGTAGTCATTTCAAAAGAGTACCTGAGTCATGTGTATTCCTGGCCTTTATAAATGACCTGGTCAAGTTGGTTTCAAAGTCTGATGGGCTTGACTGTTTACTAGCTGTGTGGCCTTGGACCGGTGGCTGACATCTGTAAAGAATCCTCCTGTGATGAAACTGAGGAATTGGGTGGCCTGGCAAGCTGGGAAGAGCAAAACCAGAGCTGCAAAGCCTAAATACCCACAAAAGAACATTTCCAGTATACTTAAACACAGGATGTTTTTCTCAAGAGGAACGTGTTTATCACTCACACATTTGTTTATAATATAAACAGATGATATATCTGTTTTTGATATAAACAGACACGTGACTGGGAACATCTTGCTGCCAAAAGAAGAGAAGCCATTGGCTCATTGGATGTGAGGTTGAGCCATGCGAAATTGTCAATATTAGACTGGTTTTTATCTAAGGAGTTTCATGGGGTTCAACCTAATAGCTATGGAAACTAAAGTCCTTATAAACCATTGGCATGGTAATGAACGGATCTTAAGTATAAAAGTTTTGTAATTGGGCCTTTACTCTCTCAGTAATAAAGTATTTTGTTTATATATAAAAAAATTACATAAGATTGAATAATTGATGAAAATATTACTTTTATAACTTTTATTTTAAACATTGCAAGAGGGAGAAAACAAAGGAGAGAACAAGAGTCTCTGCCTAGTAATACAGATAATTCTCACAGATCTTGTCCAAGACCATCAGTGTGACACATCTACAAGTTTGCAAGAAGCACAGTATTACTGGGCTTGAGGTGCTCCCTAAAGCAAATACAGCTTAGATCACAACACTCAAGCCCTGTGGAATATCTGGAAAGCCTTCCCAAGAAGGATGGGTACAAATAAGCCAAGACAGTGAAGACTACAGTAATTCCTCCATGGCTACAAATCAAAGAACATCTATGAGCATCAACGCCATCCAGAAAACATCACTTCCCCAAGTAAATTAAATAAAACACCAGGAACCAATCCTGGAGATACTGAGATATATGACCTTTCAGACAGAGTATTCAAAATAGCTCTGTTGAGAAAATGCAAAGAAATTTAAGATAGCACCAAGAAGAAATTCAGATTTCTGTTAGATAAATTTAACAGAGATTGAAATAATTAAAAAGAATCAAGCAGAAATTCTGGAGCAAATAATTGCAGTTGTCATACTGAAGAACACAATATAATCTTTTAATAGCATAATTGATCAAGCAGAAGAAAGAATTAGTGAGTCTGAAGACAGGCTATTTGAAAATACACAGTCAGAGGAGAAAAAACAACAGCAACAATAGCAAAGCATGCCTACAGAATCTAGAAAATAGACTAAAAGGGTAATTCTCAGAGTTATTGGCATTAAAGAGAAGGAGAGAAAAATATAGAAAT
This sequence comes from Callithrix jacchus, assembly GCF_049354715.1. Lineage (NCBI taxonomy): Eukaryota > Metazoa > Chordata > Mammalia > Primates > Cebidae > Callithrix > Callithrix jacchus. The sequence goes on along the minus strand of NC_133510.1, from coordinate 22,373,229 downwards.
AGAAAGTTTATTCAAAGAAATAATAATAGAGAACTTTTTTTTCAAAGTGATAAGAACAGAGAACTTCTCTTAAGAACCTAGAGAAAAGATATTAATATCAACAATACATCAAGCAACTTTAACCCAAAGAAGACTACCTCAGGCATTTAATAATCAAAATTCCAAAGTTTAAGAAAAAAGGATTCTAAAAGCAGCAAAAGAAAAGAAGAAAATAACAAACAAGGGACCTCCAATACATCTGGCAGCAGACTTTTCAGTGGAAATTTTACATGCAAAAGAGAGTGGAATTACATATTTGAAGTGTCAAGAGAAACAACAACTTTTACCCTAGCTTAGTGTATCTGGTGAAAATATTCTTCAGACACGAAGAAGGAATAAAGACTTTCCCCAAACAAACCAAACTTGAGATGCTTTATCAACAGTAGACCTGTCTTATAAGAAATGCTAAAGACAGTACTTCAATCAGAAATAAAAAGACATTAATGAGCAATAAGTAATTATATGAAGGTATAAAACTCACTGGTAATAGTAAATACACAGAAAACCAGAATATTATAACACTGCAAGTGTATTTTGTACACTACTTAGGATAACTAAGTAGAAAGACTAAGCAATGAACCAATAAAAAATGATAACTACAAGACATAGTTAACTTTTCAAGACATAGTTAAGACAAAAAGATATTGATAGAAACAAGAAAAAGTTAAAAAGTGGAAGGATGAAGTTAAGGCATAGAATTTTTTTTCTGTTTTGTTTGTTTATGCAAACAGTGGTGGGTTATCAGGTTAAAATAATGGGATATGGTCTAAGAAGCAGCTTCTCCGCTCCTTCTGGAATCTCTCCCTAGTTCAGCCCACCTATCTCCACTCCTGCCTCTACCATGTCCATCAGGGTGACCCAGAAGTCCTACAAGGTGTCCACCTCTGGCCCCGGGGCCTTCAGCAGCTGCTCCTTAATGAGTGGACCCAGTGCCCGCTTGAGCTTCTCCCGAGTGAGCAGTAGTGGCTTCTGGGGTGGCCTGGGTGCAGGCTATTTTGGGGCCAGCGGCATAGGCATGGGAGGTATCACCACCGTCACCATCAACCAGAGCCTGCTGAACCCCATTAAGGTGGATGTGGACCCCAACATCCAGGCCGTGCGTACCCAGGAGAAGGAGCAGATCAAGACCCTCAACAACAAGTTTGCTTCCTTCATCGACAAGGTGCGGTTCCTGGAGCAGCAGAACAAGATGCTGGAGACCAAGTGGAGCCTCCTGCAGCAGCAGAAAATGGCTAGGAGCAACATGGACAACATGTTTGAGAACTACATCAACAACCTGAGGCGGCAGCTGGAGACTCTGGGCCAGGAGAAGCTGAAGCTAGAGGCGGAGCTTGGCAACATGCAGGGGCTGGTGGAGGACTTCAAGAACAAGTATGAGGAAGAGATCAATAAGTGTACAGAGATGGAGAATGAATTTGTCCTCATCAAGAAGGATGTGGATGAAGCTTACATGAACAAGGTAGAGCTGGAGTCTCGCCTGGAAGGACTGACTGACGAGATCAACTTCCTCAGGCAGCTGTATGAAGAGGAGATCCAGGAGCTGCAGTCCCAGATCTCCGACACATCTGTGGTGCTGTCCATAGACAACAGCCACTCTCTGGACATGGACGGCATCATTGCCGAGGTCAAGGCGCAGTATGAGGAGATTGCCAACCACAGCCGGGCTGAGGTGGAGAGCATATACCAGATCAAGTATGAGGAGTTGCAGATGCTGGCTGGGAAGCACGGGGATGACCTGCGGCGTACGAAGACTGAGATCTCCAAGATGAACCGGAACATCAGCTAGCTCCAGGCTGAGATCGAGGGCCTCAAAGGCCAGAGGGCTTCCCTGGATGCCGCAATTGCAGATGCTCAGCAGTGCGGGGATCAGGCACTCAAGGATGCTCATGACAAGCAGAAGGAGCTGGAGGCCGCCCTGCAGCAGGCCAAGCAGGACATGGCAAAGCAGCTCCGTGAGTACCAGGAGTTGATGAATGTCAAACTGGCCCTGGACATCAAGAACACCACCTACCACAAGCTACTGGAGGGCGAGGAGAGCCGGCTGGAGTCTGGGATGCAGAACATGAGTATCCACACGAAGACCACCAGCGGCTATGCAGGTGGACTGAGCTCTGCCTATGGGGGCTTAACAAGCCCCAGCCTCAGCTACAGCCTGGGCTCCAGCTTTGGCTCTGTCATGGGCTCCAGCTCCATCAGCCGCATCAGCTCCACCAAGGCTGTGGTTGTGAAGATTGAGACCCGCGATGGGAGGCTGGTGTCTGAGTCCTCTGACGTCCTGCCCAAGTGAACAGCTGCAATAGCCCCTCCCAGCCTGCCCCTCCTGAGGCTGCCCCAGAGCCCAGGAGGGAGGTTGCTGTGCAGAGGAGCGCAGGGAACAGGAGACCCACCTGACCCTCAGCCCTAGCCCTCAGCCCACCAGCAGGGAGTTTACTGCCTGGGGACCCCCCTGGCCCATGCCTCCAGCTGCAAAACAATTCAATTGCTTTTTTTTTTTGGTCCAAAAATAAAATCTCAGCTAGCTCAGAAAAAAAAATAAAATAATGGGTTATAAGAGTATTTGCAAGCCTCATGGTAACTTCAAACAAGAAAACACACAAGCAATAAAAAAAAAAAAGGAAGAAACCTTCACTAAAGGAAAGAAAGAAGGAAGAAAAAGCCACAGATAATCAGAAGACAATAAAATGGTGGAGTTAGTTCTTACTTATTAATAATACATTAAATGTAACTAGACTAAATTCTCCAATTGAAAGAGACATAGACTGGCTGAATAGATGAAAAAGCAAGATCGATTGATTGGCTGTCAATAAGAAACACATTTCACCTATAAAGACACCAAAGGACTGAAAATAAAGGGATGGAAAATGAGATTTCAATTCAATGGAAACCGGAAAAGAGCAGGAGTAGGTAAAGTTATACCAGAAAAAATAGATTTCAAGACAAAAACTGAAGAGAAAAATAAAGTCACTATAGGAGGACAAAGTGGTCAATTCAGCAAGAGGATATAAAAATTTAAAATATATGTACACCCAACATGGGAGTACTCAGATATATAAAGTAAATATTATTAGCACTGAAAGGAGAGAGAAGCTCTAATACAATCATAGCTGGAAACTTCAACATCCCATTTTCAGCACTGGACAGATATCCAGACAGAAAATCAACAAAGAAACATCAAACTTAATCTGCACTATAGACCAAACATTTCATCCAACATAGTAAATGAAAACTTAGAAAAACTGAAATAATACTAAGTGTCTTTTTGTCCACAATGGAATAAAACCAGAAATCAATAACAAGAGGAATCTTGGAAACTATATAATACATACAAATTAAGCCATGTGCCCCTTAATGACTAGTGGGCCAATGCAAAAATTAAGAAAATGTAAAAATGAAAAAAAAAAAAAAAGACATTTGAAAAAGGAAAAGGCGAACAACCCAGGATTGGAGCTCTCCTTGAATCCGTGGAGAGGTGAGTCGGAGCTGCATTTCCAGACTGATCTTTGTTGCCCACAGAATGGGGAAATTCCTAAGTATAAAGGAGACGCGGGACGCCTGGCAGTACCTCTGCCTGGCAAAGCCGGCAGCCTGGGTGGCGGCGGCCGGCCCTACCCATCGCTCCCCACAGGGCGCGCTTGTCAGGGTGCCCTGTTGAACCAGCAACCTGAGACTTGAGAGGGCTGGACTTGAGACTGAACGAGACTTGCACAGTGGGCCAGCCCAGGGGATTGCAGGGACAGAGCGTTTGGGCTAGCCCAGTGGGACGAACAAAACCGCGATTTCAAACGATCCCTGTGCAGTTGGTCTGAGACGCTCTGTGGGGGAGGGGCATCCACCATTACCGAGGCAACCCGCCCCAACTGAGATACACGCCCACTGCTGATGCAGCCAGCCGTTGCCGAGGCAACCCGTCCCTACTGAGATACACGCCCACTGCTGACGCAGCCTGCCGTTGCCGAGGCAACCCGCTACAACAGAGAGACTCCTCCTCAGGGCGTGGCGGAGACCACAGCAGAACAGCAGAGCCTGCCCCAACAGGGCGAGCCCCACAACAGCAGGGCGGAGCCTCGGCAGGCAAACAGTGGCTAGTCTGCCTTCTAGCTGGGCAGGACACCTCAATGAACATCCAAAAATAAAGCCCGAACCCCCCACCACAGAGCATTTGAGAAACAAAGGGTTTTTAAAATGAGCTCTGTTGCAGCAGAATCAAACATAGCAGCCTAACAGCCCTGAATGAACAACAGAGATCACAGCTCAGCAATTGAGCTCCTATAAAGTACGGACTGTCTCTTCAAGCAGCTCCCTGACCCCCTCTATATCCAAAAGACTGACACTTTGCAGGCATCATCCTGGGACAAAGATAGCAGAAAAAGAAACTGGTAGCATCCCTCACTGTGCCACAGCTGCTAGAGGTGCACCCCAGACAAGCAGGGCCTGGAGTGGACCTCAGCAGTTGTACAGCGAAGGGGCTAGACTGGGAGAAGGAAAACCAAGTAACAGAAACACTTCATCAACAATCTGGGTGTCCACTCAGAGACCCAATCGAAAAGTCAGCAACTACGCAGATGACAAGCGGATAAATCCACAAAGATGGGAAGAAACCAGCACAAAAAGGAGGAAAACAACCAAAACCAGACCACCTCGCCTCCTAGAAAGGACCAAAACTCCTCCCAGCAAGGGAACAAAGCTGGACGGAGAATGACTGTGACGAAATGACGGAATTAGACTTCAGAAGGTGGATAATGAGAAACTTTTGTGAGCTAAAAGAACATGTATTAAATCAATGCAAAGAAACTAAGGAACTTGAAAAAAGATATGAGGAAATGATAACAAGAATGGATAACTTAGAGAGGAATATGAATGAATTAAAGGAGCTGAAAAACACAATACGAGAACTTTGCGAAGCAAACACAAGTTTCAATAGCCGAATTGACCAAGCAGAAGAAAGAATATCTGAAGTCGAAGACCAACTCAATGAAATAAAACGAGAAACCAAGATTAGAGAAAAAAGCGCAAAAAGGAATGAACAAAGTCTCCAAGAAATGTGGGACTATGTGAAAAGACCTAACCTACGTTTGATAGGTGTACCAGAAGGGGACGAAGAGAATGAATCCAAGCTTGAAAATACTCTTCAGGGCATCATCCAGGAAAATTTCCCCCACCTAGCAAGACAGGCCAACACTCAAATACAGGAAATACAGAGAACACCACAAAGATATTCCGCAAGAAGAGCAACCCCAAGGCACATAATCATCAGATTCAACAAGGTTGAAATAAAGGAGAAAATACTAAGGGCAGCCAGAGAGAAAGGTCGGGTCACCCACAAAGGGAAGCCCATCAGACTCACAGCAGATCTCTCATCAGAAACACTACAAGCCAGAAGAGAGTGGGGGCCAATATTCAACATTCTTAAAGAAAAGAACTTTCAACCCAGAATTTCATATCCAGCCAAACTGAGCTTCGTAAATGAAGGAAACATAAAATCCTTTGTGAACAAGCAAGCACTCAGAAATTTTGTCACCACCAGGCCTGCTTTACAAGAGCTCCTAAAAGAGGCCCTACACATAGAAAGGATCAACCAGTACCAGCCATTCCAAAATCACACCAAATGCTAAAGAGCATCAACATAATGAAGAATCTACAGCAACTAACAGGCAAAACAGCCAGCTACCATCAAAATGGCAGGATCAAATTCACACATAACAATATTAACCCTAAATGTAAATGAACTAAACGCACCAATCAAAAGACACAGACTGGCAAATTGGATAAAAATCCAAAACCCATCAGTGAGCTGTATCCAGGAAACCCATCTCACATGCAAGGATACACAAAGGCTCAATATAAAGGGATGGAGGAAGATTTACCAAGCAAATGGAGAGCAAAAGAAAGCAGGAGTTGCAATTGTCATCTCTGATAAAATAGACTTTAAAGCAACAAAGATCAAAAGAGACAAAGAAGGACATTACATAATGGTAAAAGGATCGATACAACAAGAAGAGCTAACGATCCTGAACATATATGGACCCAATGCAGGAGCACCCAGATACATAAGGCAAGTTCTTAATGACTTACAAAGAGACTTAGACTCCCACACAATAATAGTGGGAGACTTTAACACTCCACTGTCAATATTAGACAGATCAACCAGACAGAAAATCAACAAGGATATCCAGGGCTTGAACTCAGACCTGGAGCAAGCAAACCTGATAGACATTTACAGAACTCTCCACCCCAAATCCACAGAATACACATTCTTCTCAGCACCACATCACACCTACTCTAAAATTGACCACATCATTGGAAGGAAAGCACTGCTCAGCAAATGCAAAACAACTGAAATAATAACAAACAGCCTCTCAGACCATAGTGCAATCAAGTCAGAACTCAGAATACAGAAACCAACCCAGAACCGCACAGCTTCATGGAAACTGAACAACTGGCTCTTGAATGTTGACTGGGTAAACAATGAAATGAAGACAGAAATAAAGAAGTTCTTTGAAACCAAGGAGAACGAAGACACAGCATGTCAGAACCTCTGGGACACATTTAAAGCAGTCTCTAGAGGAAAGTATATAGCAATAAGTGCCCATATGAGGAGAATGGAGAGATCCAAAATTGACACCCTATCGTCAAAAGTGAAAGAGCTAGAGGAGCAAGATCAAAAAAACTCAAAACCCAGCAGAAGACAAGAAATAACTAAGATCAGAGCTGAACTGAAGGAGATAGAGACACGAAAAACCCTTCAAAAAATCAATAAATCCAAGAGCTGGTTTTTTGAAAAGATCAACAAAATAGACAGACCACTAGCCAGATTGATAAAAAAGAAAAGAGAGAACAACCAAGTAGATGCAATAAAAAATGATAAAGGGGAAATCACCACAGACTCCACAGAAATTCAAACGATCATCAGAGAATATTACAAACAACTCTATGCACATAAACTAGTAAACCTGGAAGAAATGGATAAATTCCTGGACTCCTGTGTCCTTCCAAGCCTAAACCAGGAGGAAGCTGAAACTATGAATAGACCAATAACAAGGTCAGAAGTCGAGGCAGCAATTAAGAGCCTACCACTCAAAAAAAGCCCAGGTCCAGACGGGTTCACAGCCGAATTCTACCAGACACACAAAGAGGAGCTGGTACCATTCCTTCTAAAACTATTTCAAACAATCCAAAAAGAGGGAATCCTTCCCAAATCATTTTATGAGACCAATGTCATCCTGATACCAAAACCCGGCAGAGACCCAACAAGAAAAGAAAACTTCAGGCCAATATCCATGATGAACATAGATGCAAAAATCTTCAATAAAATATTGGCAAGCCGATTGCAACAGCAAATCAAAAATCTTATTCATCATGATCAAGTAGGATTCATCCTGGGGATGCAAGGCTGGTTCAACATACGCAAGTCTATCAACGTAATTCACCACATAAACAGAACCAAAAACAAAAACCACATCATTATCTCAATTGATGCAGAGAAGGCATTCGACAAAATTCAACAGCCCTTTATGCTAAAAACCCTCAATAAACTCGGTATTGATGGAACGTATCTCAAAGTAATAAAAGCTATTTATGACAAACCAACAGCCAATATCATACTGAATGGGCAAAAACTGGAAGCATTCCCTTTGAAATCTGGCACTAGACAAGGATGCCCTCTTTCACCACTCCTATTCAATATAGTGCTGGAAGTTCTAGCCAGAGCAATCAGGCAAGAAAAAGAAATAAAGGGTATTCAAATAGGAAAGGTGGAAGCCAAATTGTCTCTATTTGCAGACGACATGATAGTATACCTAGAAGACCCCATCGCCTCAGCCCAAAAACTCCTGATACTGATAAGCAGCTTCAGCAAAGTCTCAGGATATAAAATCAATGTGCAAAAATCGCAAGCATTCGTCTACTCCAATAACAGACTTTAAGAAAGCCAAATCAAGAACGAACTGCTATTCACAATTGCTACAAAAAGAATAAAATACCTTGGAATACAACTAACAAGGAACGTAAGGGACCTCTTCAAGGAGAACTACAAACCACTGCTCAACGAAATAAGAGAGAACACAAACAGATGGAGAAACATTTCATGTTCATGGTTAGGAAGAATTAATATCATGAAAATGGCTATACTGCCCAAAGTAATTTACAGAATCAACGCCATCCCCATCAAGCTACCATTGACTTTCTTCACAGAACTGGAAAAAACCACCATGAACTTCATATGGAACCAAAAGAGAGCCCGCATAGCCAAGTCAATTCTAAGAAAAAAGAACACAGCGGGGGGCATCACACTACTGGATTTCAAACTATACTACAAGGCTACAGTAATCAAAACAGCACGGTACTGGTACCAAAACAGAGATATAGACCAATGGAACAAAACAGAGGCACCGGAGGCAACACAACATATCTACAACTATACAATTTTTGACAAACCTGACAAGAACAAGCAAGGGGGAAAGGATTCCCTGTTTAACAAATGGTGTTGGGAAAACTGGCTAGCCATGTGCAGAAAGCAGAAACTGGACCCCTTCCTGACACCTTACACTAAAATTAACTCCAGATGGATTAAAGACTTAAACATAAGACCTGGCACCATAAAAACCCTAGAAGGAAATCTAGGCAAAACCATCCAGGACATAGGAGTAGGCAAGGACTTCATGAACAAAACACCAAAAGCATTGGCAACAAAAGCCAAAATAGACAAATGGGACCTAATGAAACTCCACAGCTTCTGCACGGCAAAAGAAACAGTCACTAGAGTGGATCGGCAACCAACAGAATGGGAAAAAATTTTTGCAGTTTACCCATCTGACAAAGAGCTGATATCCAGAATTTACAAAGAACTCAAACGGATTTACAGGAAAAAAACAAACAAGCCCATTCAAAAATGGGCAAAGGATATGAACAGACACTTTACGAAAGAAGACATATATGAGGCCAACAATCATATGAAAAAATGCTCATCGTCACTGGTCATCAGAGAGATGCAAATCAAAACCACATTGAGATACCATCTCACGCCAGTTAGAATGGCGATCATTAAAAAATCTGGAGACAACAGATGCTGGAGAGGATGTGGAGAAAAAGGAACACTTTTACACTGTTGGTGGGAGTGTAAATTAGTTCAACCATTGTGGAAGACAGTGTGGCGATTCCTCAAGGCCTTAGAAATAGAAATTCCATTTGAGCCAGCAATCCTATTACTGGGTATATATCCAAAAGACTATAAATCGTTCTACTATAAAAAAGTGGCACATATACACCATGGAATATTATGCAGCAATCAGAAATGATGAGTTTGTGTGGTTTGTAGGGACATGGATGAATCTGGAGAACATCATCCTCAGCAAACTGACACAAGAACAGAAAATGAAACACTGCATATTCTCACTCATAGGCGGGTGATGGAAAATGAGAACACATGGACACAGAGAGGGGAGTACTAAACACTGGGGTGTATTGGGGGGAAAAGGGGAGGGCTAGTGGGAGGGGGAGGTGGGGAGGGATAGCCTGGGGAGAAATGCCAAATGTGGGTGAAGGGGAGTAGCAAAGCAAAGCACACTGCCATGTGCATACCTACGCAACTGTCTTGCACGCTCTGCTCATGTACCCCAAAACCTAAAATCCAATAAAAAATAAAAAAAAAAAAAAAAGAAAAAGGAAAAGGCAAAAAAAAAAAGAAAATGTAAAAATTTCTTGAAACATGATAATAGAAACACAGCACACCAAAACCTATGGAATACAGCAAAAATGAGAACACATGGACACAGGGAGGGGAGTACTAAACACTGGGGTCTATTGGGGGGAAAAGGGGAGGGCCAGTGGGAGGGGGAGGTGGGGAGGGATAGCCTGGGGAGAAATGCCAAATGTGGGTGAAGGGGAGAAAGGAAGCAAAACACACTGCCATGTGTGTACCTACGCAACTGTCTTGCATGTTCTGCTCATGTACCCCAAAACCTAAAATGCAATAAAATATAAAGAAAAAAAAAAAGAAAAGCTATAAAGTACTTATTATTAGATTGTAGCTCTGTGCATTATTTTTGAGTTCTTGTTATTTAACTATGGACTAGAATAGATCCTGAATTCTTTTAGATTCCTCTAATCCAGCTTTCTTTTTCTTTTCTTTTCTTTTCTTTTTCTTGAGACAGAGTTTTGCTCGTTTCCCAGGCTGGAGTGCAACGGCACGATCTCCACTCGCTGCAACCTCTGCCTCCCAAGCGATTCTCCTGCCTCAGCCTTTTAAATAGCTGGGATTACAGGTGTGCACCACCACACCTGGCTAATTTTATGTTTTTAGTAGAGATGGGGTTTCACCATGTTGGTCAGGCTGGTTTGAACTTCTGACCTCAAGTGATCCACCTGCCTCTGCCTCCCAAACTGCTGGGATCACAGGCTTGAGCTACCAGGCCCAGCCCAAACTAGCTTTCTTTCTTGTTTTCTAAAAATGAGAACTGCTCTGTTCCTGAACTCCAGCAAGCTGAAACTAGATGAATTTTAAGGAATAAGTCTCATGCTTGATGCTTGGGTCACAAAAAAGTTACCAAACCACCCAATTCCATAATTCCATCTACAAACCAGGATAAGAAGTTGATGTTTCCATGCTGTCAACAGCTTTTCTGAAGGTTTCACAATAAGACTCTATGTCATAATGAGACTCCTTACCCCTCTTAATGCCCACCTTTTTTACTTGAGAAGATATGGTTACTTGATTTGTTCAATTCATCATTTTAAACCTGGGTTCATGGTTCAAAACCATCATGCAAACTCGGATTATGATCTTAGTATGAATTTTACTTTGTATTTTCCCTTTTAAAACTTCTTATCTGTTACTTGTCATTTTTTTTTTCAGAAGTACAATTCCTGGCAAAATAATACTGGCCTAACACTTTGAGATAATAACAAAAAACTATGAAATAGACAAAATTAAATTTTATAATGGACTTCATCCAGATAGACAGCCTGAGAGTCATCTCCTTCAAAACTTCCTTGTTGCTCAAATGTTACTAAAAGGACTTTGATACTGTTAGCCTCCATTTACTTCCTCCAATGTGAGATTAGATCAGCAACCTAGAACAGGTTCATCCCAGCACTGAGGGACATCAAAACCTAACTACAAGCGGGGCACTGTGGCTCATGCTTGTAATTCCAGCACTTTCAGAGGCTAAGGCAGGATTACCTGAGGTTGAGAGTTTGAGACCAGCCTGATCAACATGGTGAAACCCTGTCTTTACTAAAAGTACAGAATTAGCCATGTGTGGTGGTGCATGCTTGTAATTCCAGCTACTTGGGAGGTTGAGGCAGGAGAATTGCATGAACCCAGGAGGTGGAGGTTGCAATGAGCCGAGATCGTGCCATTACACTCCAGTCTGGGCAACAAGAGTGAAACTCTGCCTCAAAAAGAAAAAAAGAAAATCTAACTATGGGATGATTGATCAATGATGCTTTTGGAGAAAGATCTTGATCAAAAGGGGCAAATTAGAAAATTCTTAGAATCAAAATGGAGTCACTAGTTTTTTTTTGCAAAAACTAAAACAAACCCTGACAAATGGAGCTGGGGAAATCTGTGAAGAGAGTTCTCATGCATAAATGCCTGATGACAAAATTATCACAAAAAACTGCAAAAAACACAAGGCCATCACGGTCATATACACACAAAAAAATACTTCTGCAAGAACATCTGTCCAGCAATTTCCTGTCCAACCTTGAATTGGTATCACTGCTGTTATTGATCTTTGTAGCCAGGAATAATTATATCAAAATAATCAGGTAATACTCCTCATTTTTTCTTTAAACGCCTTTGCCTTGGGCTGGGGGTGGGAGGGATAGCATTAGGAGAAATACCTAATGTAGATGACGGGTTGATGGGTGAAGCAAACCACCATGGCACATGTGTACCTATGTAACAAACCTGCACATTCTGCATACATACCCCAGAACTTAAAAAAAATATATATAAAACCTTTGTCTTTCTTCCCTGAACATGTACATAGTTAACGATGGCATGTGTATTCTCAACGAAATGCCTTATTCCTGAAGAAATGTCATTTTCTTCTAGAAAGCATCTGTTATTTAGGTTGACACACATATATTTTTATTTTCTGTTTTTTCTACTTTTGGATTTCAAGTGGACATAACTGAATCCATGATAATTTTTGGGACATGGAATATTATTATTATTGGTACATGTATATACTTTATTTGGCCAGATAGGCAGTCATTTATTCTAGTAATAATTAAACACCGGTGAGCCCACCTCTGTATTCTATTATTTCTATCATTTAGTCATTGTCACTAAACACTATATGACCCTTCTATAAGGCATTATTACATCTACTTTTGCCCTTTGCAAGCTCTCTTTTATATCATATCACAGTCATTGTTGAAACAGAAATTTGATTATATCATTACGCTGTTTGCAATCTTCCTTATTACCCTGTGTTCTATTTCCATAAATATTTTTTGGAAAGCAAGACTCACAGTCATGAATCACCCCTTGATCTGTAGAGACAGTCAAGGCAACAAGGGAAATATAAGTGAATCATATGAAACAAATTCCTGGAATTGGTACTTCACACAAACTTTGTCACAAGGCACAAACAAAACGGAAATCCAATTACTAGAACCAGGCAAAAAAACCAGAACATTTTGAAATCAAAGCTAACCATTAGTCAGTAAGAGGCCCACAGTGAATGCAGTAGGCAATACGCATATGCTGTATGAGTTTCCAAATGCATAGCTTAAATTTGTGTTCAGCATGCCAGAATACTAAGGGGGAAAAATCTGAGATAATGAACAAAACTGAGTTAATTAAAGTAAAGAGTATAGAGGAGTCAGAAGACACTGTGCTATGGGGTTTTGGTGGGAAAAAAATCAGATATGAGAGATGAAGAACTTTAAAAAATGACTAAAAAATGATAGTTGAAGAAATTGAAACCATAGTTCTAACGCTGTAGCACAAAGGATAATTAAGTCTAGATGGCCGTTCTCCCTCACCTGCAACAGATGGCTGGACACTTAAATGTATTCAATGATTAGGCTGGGCGTAGTGGCTCAGGCCTATAATCCTGGCACTTTGGGAGGCCGAGGCAGGGTGGATCACTTGAGATCAGGATCACTTGAGGTCAGCCGGGTCAACAGGGTGAAACCCTGTCTCTACTGAAAATACAAAAGTTAGCAGGGTGTGGCGGCACATGCCTGTAATCATGTTGAGATGAGAATAGCTTGAACCTGGAAGGTAGAGGTTGCAATAAGCTGAAATCATGGCACTGCACTCCAACCTGGGCAACAGAGTGAGACTTTGTCTCAATAATGATAATAATAATAAAAAATAATGAAATAAAGCAAAGACCTGGAATCAACCCAAATGCCCACTGATAATAGACTGGATTGGAAAAATGTGGCACATATACACCATGGAATATTATGCAGCAATCAGAAATGATGAGTTTGTGTCGTTTGTAGGGACATGGATGAATCTGGAGAACATCATCCTCAGCAAACTGACACAAGAACAGAAAATGAAACACCGCATATTCTCACTCATAGGTGGGTGATGAAAAATGAGAACACATGGACACAGAAAGGGGAGTACTAAACACTGGGGTGTATTGGGGGGAAAAGGGGAGGGCCAGTGGGAGGGGGAGGTGGGGAGGGATAGCCTGGGGAGAAATGCCAAATGTGGGTGAAGGGGAGAAGGAAAGAAAAGCACACTGCCATGTGTGTACCTACGCAACTGTCTTGCATGCTCTGCTCATGTACCCCAAAACCTAAAATCCAATAAAAAATTAAAAAAAATAAAATAAAAAATGAATGCAGCTTTAAAATATGTTTTATATTCTGTGAATTTACTGAATTCATTTATTAGTTCTAACAGCTTTTTTTTTTTTTTGGTAAAGTCTCTAGAGTTTACTGTATATTCAAAAAAACATTATTCAATGATTGGTTAAACCTAAGAAAAAGAAAAAGTTGAACTTGAGTTTGCTCAGTATTCCAAAGAGGCTATATATTGGACAAATTAAGAAGACAGCAGAGATTCTGTCTTGGATGGTAGAAAACTGAGTGAGAAAAAGGCACGGGTTTGTTCCAGAATTCATATAATAATATCATACACTTACAATTTATATCTAGAGATTTTCAACACAGCAATACAGAAACTTAGTTCACAATTAAAAACCTATCTGACTTTGACAAAATTAGTGACTTTATTCAGAAAAGGGACACAGTGAGATTACTAACAAGCCTCAAATCTATTCCAAAAGTCAAAACAAGTTTCAAAATCTGATACCACCCCCTTTATTTATTCCTCTTCTTTTTCTTATTCCCTGTGAATATGCCCACATAAAAATGTCACAGATTTCTGAGTAAATTATCTGCTAACTTCCAGGTCCACTCAATTATTTTATTTCTTCAGCTTCCCCCAAGCCTGGCCCTTCTTGGAGGCTTTGGTCTGTACCATAATTTTTGTAAACCTTAAAGACGGAGCTGCTGCAGAGGCTTATGAACTGCAATTTACTTCTCTGTTTTGGAGGCTGGGAAGTCTGCTGGCAGATTAAGTGTCTGGTGAGAGTTCACTTCCGGGGTTATAGATTACCATCTTTTAGCTGTGCTTCCCATGACAAAGGGATCAGACCGTCTCTCAGGGATCTCTTTCATGAGGGCAATAATCCCATTCATAAAGGCAGAGCCCTCACGACCTAATTATCTCCCAAAGGCCCTACCTACCTGCTAATACCTTGGGGGTTAGGATTTCAACATATGAATTTTTTTTAATGAGAAATCTTGTTTTTAATTTTACACATATATCATAAAAAATCTTGTTTTTAATTTTACACACATATATCATAAAAAATCTTGTTTTTAATTTTACACACATATATCATTAAAAAATCTTGTTTTAAATTTTACACACATATATCATTAAAAACAGCTTGAAACATTTTTACAAAATGCATACACTATGAACCCAGGGCCCAGTGATGGAAGAGTGGGAACAGCCTGGACACTCTCTCTTTTTTTTTTAATTCTCCCTTTCAGTCACTATTCCCAAGAGTGACTTATATCCTAGCTTTTAATTATTTTATTTGAGACAGAGTCTTGCCCTGTCACCCAGGCTGGAGTGCAGTGGTGCGACCTTGGCTCACTGCAACCTCCACCTCCTGGATTCAAGTGATTCTCTTGTCTCAGCCTCCCAACCAGCTGGGATCACAGGTGCCCACCACTATGCCCAGCCAATTTTTATATTATTTCAGTAGAGATGGGACTTCACAATATTGGCCAGGCTGGTCTCAAACTTCTGACCTCAGGTGATCCACTGGCCTTGGCCTCTCAAAGTGCTGGGATCACAGGCATGAGCTCCCACACCTGGCCTGATTTTTAATACAATAAATAAGATTTGCCTGTTTTTGAACTTTAAATAAATAGATTAAAACAATAAGTTCTCATTCTTGGTCATCTTATTTTACTCAACGTTGTGAAATTGATCTCTGTTGATGTCTGTAGTTGTGCTTTATCCACATTTATTGCTCTCCACTGTGAGGTGATATAAATACACTACGATTTGTTTATTGACTGTTCATAAACATTTTGGTGATTTTTCAGATATTTTAGTGTTTCTATAAACTGTCTCGGGCATTTTTATTTTATTTTATTTTATTCGTTATTTTCTAAGATGGGGTTCACCATGATGGCCAGGCTGGTTTTGAACTCCTGACCTCAGGTGATCCACCCACCTCGGCCTCCCAAAGTTCTAGAATTACAGGCGTGAGCCACCTTGCATTTTTGGTAGAGACGGGGTTTCACTGTGTTAGCCAAGATGGTCCCGATCTGCTAATCTGGTGATCCATCCACCTCAGCCTCCCAAAGTGCTGGGATCACAGGCGTGAGCCACCAAGCCCCACTCACAGCTCTGTTTCTTAACACAGGATTTCTCGGTCAGATTTTTTTTTCTTTTTTTGACCATTCTAAGTCAGGGTCACTTTTTAAAAAAGATACTGTAACCAAGCAGGTGCAATTTCAGCACAGATTTGAAAAAGATAGGCCTTGGCTAACCAGGTAAGCTCTAAGCAATTGTAAATCACTACCTTGTAATGATGTATAATTACCAGCCTCTGTGGCTCACGGGTGTAATCTCAACACATTGGGAGGCCGAGGCAGGTGGATCACTTCAGACCAGGATTCTGAGAGAAGCCTGACCAACATGGTGAAACCCCAAAAATTCAAAAATTAGCTAAGTTGTTGGTGGAAAACGAGGCTACACCTATTATTTTATAATGGTATAACTGTACTTCAAATAATCAAAAATAAAATTATTATCAAATACAGCAATTCCATTTATGAATCTATATATAAAACATGCAACGTGGGACCCTTGAAGACATATTTAATACAATGGAATATTATTCAGTCTTAAAAAAAATCTTGTGACATTTAAAGATACACTTTGAGAATATATTTCAAGTGAAATAAGCCAGTAACAAAATGATGGATATTATAATTTCACTTATATGAGATATAAAATAGTCACACTCATAAAAACAATGTGAAATGGTGTTTGTCAAGGGTTCAAGACAGCATAAAATGGGTAAATGTTATTTAATGCATATTGAGTTTTAGTTTTACAAGAAGTAAAATTTCAAGAAGTGTATTGTGTAATGAGGTGAATGCAGTTCACATGCCTGAAATATACAGTTTTGTTTTTTTTTGAGACAAGGTCTCAATCTGTCACCCAAATTTGAGTGCAATGGCACAATTATGGCTCACTTCAGCCTCACACTCCCAGGCTCAAATAATCCTGCCCCTCAATCTCTCAAGTTGCTGGGACCACAGGTACACACCACCATGCCTGGTCATTTCTTATAAAAAAATGTTTGTAGAGAGGATGTCTCCATATTTTGCCCAGGCTGTTCTCGAACTTTTGGCCTCAAACAGTCCTCCTGTTCTGGCCTCTCAAAATCCTGGTTTTACAGATGTGACCCACCACCATGTATTCTCCTGACATGTACATTTAAATCAATTTAAGAAGGAACTAAGGGCCAGGCGTGGTGGCTCATGCCTGTAATCCAAGCACTTTGGAGGTCAGGGCAGGCAGATCACCTGAGGTTGGGAGTTCAAGACCAGCCTGACCAACATGGTGAAACCCCGCCTTTAAAAAAAAAGGGGGGGGGAAAAGAGAAGGAAATTATATATTATGTCTTTACAATTTTTTTAAACTTGAAAAAATACAGATTTATAAATCTTTTTAAAAATTACCTTAAATTTTGGGATGTCGTGGCTCATGCCTGTAATACCAACACTTTGGGAAACTGAGGTGGGTGGATCATGAGGTCAGGAGTTCAAGACCATCCTGACTAACGTGGTGAAACCCCCATGTCTACTAAAAATGCAAAAATTAGCCGGGGGTGGTGGTGTTGACTGTAGTCCCAGATACTTGGGAGGATGAGGCAGGAGAATTGCTTGAACACAGGAGGTGGAGGTTGCAGTGAGCTGAGATCGCGCCATTGCATTCCAGCCTGGGTGACAGAGCAAGACTCCATCTCAAAAAAAAAAATTACCAAGGGGGTTTTCAAGATGGCACAGTGAGAACAACTCGGGATTGCAGCTCTCAGCGAATGCTCAGAGGGTGAGTCAATGCCGCATTTCCAGATGGATCTTTGTTGCCCACAGAATGGGGAAAGTCCCAGGTGTAGGAAAGACACGGGATGCAAGCGCAGCCCTTTCGGCTGTTGCGGCTGCTTCAGCCGGTGCTGCAGCACAGGCACTCCCCAACAATTCGCACAAAACACATGGGCCTGGGTGCCCTGCCAAACTGGCAATATGAGGTTTGGGAGGGCAGATTAGCATATCCATCTGATTAAACAGGACTTGGACAGTGAGCCAGACCAGGAGATTCCTGGGAAGTGGCATTTGAGCCAGCGCAGTGGCTAGCTGCATGGGAAATCACACAGATCCTGGTGCTCTAACAGTGGGCGACTGAAACACCTGGGAGAGAGCCATTCGTTCAACTTAAAAAAAAAAAAAAAAAAGAAAGGTGCTCTGAGGCAGGGAGCCAGGCGAGCGGGCTCGGCGGGTTTCACCCCCACAGGGACAAACAAAACGGCAACTCAAAACGCTCTGGGTGGAGAGTTTCACTGCGAGCACAGCTGAACCCAGGACGGTGCAGCTCCGTGGGGGAGGGGCGTTCGCCATTACTGACAATATCCGCCCCTATGGAGGTACACTCCCATTGCTGACGCAGCCTGCTGTTGCTGAGGCAACACGCCATAACAGAGAGACTCTGCTGCAGGGCGGAGCTGGTGGCAGCAGGGCAGAGCCTGCCGCAGAGTCCGCGGCTGCAGGGCAGAGCCCGCAGCAACAGGGCCCATGCCACATCAGCTGTGCAGAGCCTCGGCAGGCAAATAGTGACTAGACTGCCTCCTAGCTGGGCAGGATAGTGCCACGGACACTCATAAAGACAGCCCCAACCCCCCTCCCTGAGACAGAGCATCTGAGGAAAAAAAAGTGTTCTAAGACTTGTGCTGCAGCAGAATTAAATGCACCTGCCTAACAGCCCTGAATGAACAACGGAGCTCACAGCTCAGCACTTGAGCTCCTATAAAGTACAGACTGTCTCCTCAAGCAGCTCCCTGACTCCTGTATATCCAGAGTCATCTCAAAAAGGACTGATCAGACCGACATTAGGCGGGCATCATTCTGGGACAAAGATGGCAGAAGAAGAAACTGGTAGCATCCCTCACCGTTCTGCAGCTGCTACAGGTGTATCCCAGACAAGCAGGGCCTGGAGTGGACCTCAGCAGTCGTACAGCGAAGGGGCTAGACTGGGAGAAGGAAAACCAAGTAACAGAGACCTCATCATCAACAATCTGGGAGTCCACTCAGAGACCCAATTGAAAAGTCAGCAACTACTCAGACGACAGGTGGATAAATCCACAAAGATGGGAAGAAACCAGCGCAAAAAAAAGGAAAACACACGAAACCAGAACACCTTGCCTCCTAGAAAGGACCAAAACTCCTCACCAGCAAGGGAACAAAGCTGGATGGAGAATGAGTGTGATGAAATGACGGAATCAGACTTCAGAAGGTGGGTAATGAGAAACTTCCGTGAGCTAAAAGAACGTGTTCTAAATCAATGCAAAGAAACTAAGAACCTTGAAAAAAATTCGAGGAAATGATAACAAGAATGGATAACTTAGAGAGGAATATGAATGAATTGAAGGAGCTGAAAAACACAATACGAGAACTTCAAGAAGCATGCACAAGTTTCAACAGCTGAATTGACCAAGCAGAAGAAAGAATATCAGAAGTGGAGGATCAACTCAATGAAATAAAATGAGAAACCAAGATTAGAGAAAAAAACGCAAAAAGGAATGAACAAAGTCTCCAAGAAATGTGGGACTATGTGAAGAGACCTAACCTACGTTTGATAGGTGTACCAGAAGGGGACGAAGAGAATGAATCCAAGCTGGAAAATACTCTTCAGGATATTATCCAGGAAAATTTCCCCCACCTAGCAAGGCAGGCCAACTCTCAAATTCAGGAAATACAGAGAACACTGCAGAGATATTCCACAAGAAGAGCAACCACAAGGCACATAATCAGATTCACAGGGTTGAAAGAAAGGAGAAAATGCTAAGGGTAGCCAGAGAGAAAGGTCGGGTCACCCACAAAGGGAAGGTCATCAGACTCACAGAAGATCTCTCAGCAGAAACTCTACAAGCCAGAGGAGAGTGGGGGCCAATATTCAACATCCTTAAAGAAAAGAACTTTCAACCAAGAATTTCATATCCAGCCAAACTGAGCTTCATAAATGAAGGAAACATAAAATCCTTTGTGAACAAGCAAGTACTCAGAGATTTTGTCACCACCAGGCTTGCTTTACAAGAGCTCCTGAAAGAGGCACTACACACAGAAAAGAACAACCAGTACCAGCCATTCCAAAATCACACTAAATGCTAAAGAGCATCAGCATAATGGAGAATCTACATCAACTAATGGGCAAAACAGCCAGCTAGCATCAAAATGGCAGTATCAAATTCACACATAACAATATTAACTCTAAATATAAATGGACTAAATGCACCAATCAAAAGACACAGACTGGCAAACTGGATAAAGAAACAAAACCCATCAGTGTGCTGTATCCAGGAAACCCATCTCACATGCAAGGATACACAAAGGCTCAAAATAAAGGGATGGAGGAAGATTTACCAAGCAAATGGAGAGCAAAAAAAAAAAAAAAAAAAAACACACACACAAAAAAAACAACAAAAATAAACACAGGAGTTGCAATTCTCATCTCTCATAAAACAGACTTTAAAGCAACAAAGATCAAAAGAGACAAAGAAGGTCATTACATAATGGTAAAAGGATCGATACAACAAGAAGAGCTAACGATCCTAAACATATATGGACCCAATACAGGAGCACCCAGATACATAAGGCAAGTTCTTAATGACTTACAAAGAGACTTAGGCTCCCACACAATAATAGTGGGAGACTTTAACACTCCACTGTCAATATTAGACAGATCAACCAGACAGAAAATCAATAAGGATATCCAGGGCTTGAACTCAGACCTGGAGCAAGCAAACCTGATAGACATTTACAGAACTCTCCACCCCAAATCCACAGAATATACATTCTTCTCAGCACCACATCACACCTACTCTATAATAGACCACATAATTGGAAGTAAAGCACTCCTCCAAAAATGCAAAACAACTGAAATCATAACAGTCTCTCAGACCATAGTGCAATCAAGTTAGAACTCAGAATTCAGAAACCAACCCAGAACCGCACAGCTTCATGGAAACTGAACAACTGGCTCTTGAATGCTGACTGGATAAACAATGAAATGAATACAGAAATAAAGAAGTTCTTCGAAACCAATGAGAATGAAGACACAACATGCCAGAATCTTTGGGACACATTTAAAGCAGTCTCCAGAGGAAAATATATAGCAGTAAGTGCCCATATGAGGAGAATGGAGAGATCCAAAATTGACACCCTATCGTCAAAATTGAAAGAGCTAGAGGAGCAAGATCAAAAAAACTCAAAACCTAGCAGAAGACAAGAAATAATTAAGATCAGAGCAGAACTGAAGGAGATAGAGACACGAAAAACCCTTCAAAAAATCAATAAATTCAAGAGCTGGTTTTTTGAAAAGATCAACAAAATAGACAAACCACTAGCCAGATTAATAAAAAAGAAAAGAGAGGACAACCAAATAGATGCAATAAAAAACAATAAAGGGGAAATCACCACAGATTCCACAAAAATTCAAACCATCATCAGAGAATATTACAAACAACTCTATGCACATAAACTAGTAAACCTGGAAGAAATGGATAAATTCCTGGACTCCTGTGTCCTCCCAAGCCTAAACCAGGAGGAGGCTGAAACTATGAATAGACCAATAACAACGTCTGAAGTTGAGGCAGCAATTAAGAGCCTACCACACAAAAAAAGCCCAGGTCCAGACAGATTCACAGCCGAATTCTACCAGACACACAAAGGAGTTGGCACCATTTCTTCTGAAACTATTTCAAATAATCCAAAAAGAGGGAATCCTTCCCAAATCATTTTATGAGACCAATGTCATCCTGATACCAAAACCCGGCAGAGACTCAACAAGAAAAGAAAACTTCAGGCCAATATCCATGATGAACATAGATGCAAAAATCTTCAATAAAATATTGGCAAGCCTATTGCAACAGCATATCAAAAAACTTATCCATCATAATCAAGTAGGATTCATCCTGGGGATGCAAGGCTGGTTCAACATAGGCAAGTCTATAAACGTAATTCACCACATAAACAGAACCAAAAACAAAAACCACATCATTATCTCAATTGACACAGAGAAGGCATTCGACAAAATTCAACAGCGCTTTATGCAAAAAACCCTCAATAAACTCGGTATCAATGGAACGTATCTCAAAGTAATAAAAGCTATTTACGACAAACCAACAGCCAATATCATACTGAATGGGCGAAAACTGGAAGCATTCCCTTTGAAATCCGACTCTAGACAAGGATGCCCTCTTTCACCACTCCTATTTAATATAGTACTGGAAGTTCTAGCCAGAGCAATCAGGCAAGAAAAAGAAATAAAGGGGATTCAAATAGGAAAGGTGGAAGCCAAATTGTCTCTATTTGCAGACGACATGATAGTATACCTAGAAGACCCCATCGCCTCAGCCCCAAAACTCCTGAAACTGATAAGCAACTCCAGGAAAGTCTCAGGATATAAAATCAATGTGCAAAAATCACAAGCATTCCTATACACCAACAACAGACTTAAAGCCAAATCAAGAACGAACTGCCATTCACAATTGCTACAAAAAGAATAAAATACCTAGGAATACAACTCACAAAGAACGTAAGGGACCTCTTCAAGTAAAACTACAAACCACTGCTCAACGAAATCAGAGAGGACACAAACAGATGGAGAAACATTCCATGTTCATGGTTAGGAAGAATTAATATTGTGAAAATGGTTATACTGCCCAAAGTAATTTACAGAATCAATGCCATCCCCATCAAGCTACCATTGACTTTCTTCACAGAACTGGAAAAAACCACCACGAACTTCATATGGAACCAAAAGAGAGCCCACATAGCCAAGCCAATTCTAAGGAAAAAGAACACAGCGGCGGGTATCACACTACTGGATTTCAAACTATACTACAAGCCTACAGTAATAAAAACAGCATGGTACTGGTACCAAAACAGAGATATACACCAATGGAACAAAACAGAGGCACCGGAGGCAACACAACATATCTACAACCATACAATCTTTGATAAACCTGACAAAAACAAGAAATGGGGAAAGGATTCCCTGTTTAATAAATGGTGTTGGGAAAACTGGCTAGCCATGTGCAGAAAGCAGAAACTGGACCCCTTCCTGACACCTTACACTAAAATTAACTCCAGATGGATTAAAGACTTAAATATAAGACCTGGCACCATAAAAACCCTAGAAGAAAATCTAGGCAAAACCATCCAGGACATAGGAGTAGGCAAGGACTTCATGAACAAAACACCAAAAGCATTGGCAACAAAAGCCAAAATAGACAAATGGGACCTAATCAAACTCCACAGCTTCTGCATGGCAAAAGAAACAGTCACTAGAGTGAATCGGCAACTAACAGAATGGGAAAAAATTTTTGCACTTTACCCATCTGACAAAGGGCTGATATCCAGAATTTACAAAGAACTCAAACGGATTTACAGGAAAAAAACAAACAAGCCCATTCAAAAATGGGCAAAGGAAATGAACAGACACTTTACAAAAGAAGACATATATGAGGCCAACAAACATATGAAAAAATGCTCATCATCACTGGTCATCAGAGAGATGCAAATCAAAACCACATTGAGATACCATCTCACGCCAGTTAGAATGGAGATCATTAAAAAATCTGGAGACAACAGATGCTGGAGAGGATGTGGAGAAAAAGGAACACTTTTACACTGTTGGTGGGAGTGTAAATTAGTTCAACCATTGTGGAAGACAGTGTGGCGATTCCTCAAGGCCTCAGATATAGAAATTCCATTTGACCCAGCAATCCCATTACTGGGTATGTATCCAAAGGACTATAAATCGTTCTACTATAAGGACACATGCACACGAATGTTCATTGCAGCACTGTTTACACTAGCAAAGACCTGGAACCAACCCAAATGCCCATTGATGATAGACTGGACTGGGAAAATGTGGCACATATACACCATGGAATATTATGCAGCAATCAGAAATGATGAGTTCGTGTCATTTGTAGGGACATGGATGAATCTGGAGAACATCATTCTCAGCAAACTGACACAAGAACCGAAAATGAAACACCGCATATTCTCACTTATGGGTGGGTGATGAAAAATGAGAACACATAGACACAGGGAGGGGAGTACTAAACACTGGGATTTATTGGGGGGAAAAGGGGAGGGCCAGTGGGGGGGGAGCTGGGGAGGGATAACCTGGGGAAAAAATGCCAAATGTGGGTGAAGGGGAGAAAGGAAGCAAAACATGCTGCCATGTGTGTACCTATGCAACTGTCTTGCACGTTCTGCACATGTACCCCAAAACCTAAAATGCAATAAAAAATTAAAAAAATTACCTTTAAATCATAAAAGTGTTTTTCTTGCACAGAGGATATACATATTTATCATTAAACGCATGGTTAAAATAATACTATTTCCAAGGCTACTCACTTAGACAAGATAAAACCAACACTGAAAATGAGCTAAGGGACTAGGCAAGGTGGCTCATGCCTGTAATCCCAGCACTTTGGGGTACCGAGGCAGGTAGAACACCTAAGGTCAGGAGTTCAAGATCAGTTTGATCAACATGGGGAAACAGTGTCTCTACTAAAAATAAAAATTAAAAATTAGCGGTGCATCGTGGCACATGCCTATAATCCCAGCAATGTGAGGCTGAAGCAGGAGAATGGCCGAGATTGTGCCATTGCACTCCAGCCTCAGCAACAAGAGCAAAACTCAATTTCAATGAAAAAATAAAGAAAACGACCTAAGAAATAATATATACAAGATAAGGTATAACCAGAATTGGGGTCATATCTGTAGATATAAACACGCACATATATATAATCTGATGGTGATATACATATGGCTAATTTCTCTTTTAATTAAACCCCACATTAACTTAAAGTATACAAACAATTGTAAATTATCTAAAATTATAATACATAATTAAAACCAACAGACACAATAAACTGATGTTAAGAAATTACACTAAAAAAACACACTAATATAGAACTTCAAGACAATAATAACAGAAATGTTTACTCATAAAATCTAGTTTGCAACATTAATGTACATTAACAATAGGCCCGTCACGGCAGCTTACGCCTGTAATCCCAATAATATGGGAGGCCAAAGTGGGCAGATCAGCCGAGGTCCAGAGTTTGACACCAGCCTGACCAACACGGAGAAATCTTGTCTCTACTAAAAATACAAAATTAGCTGGGTGTGGTGACACATGCCTGTAATCCCAGCTACTTGGGAGGCTGAGGCAGGAGAATCGCTTGAACTTGGGAGGCGGAGGTTGTTGTCAGCCTAGAACCTGCCACTGCACTCCAGCCTGCACAACTCCATCTCAAAAAAATAAATATTTTGTCTAGATAACTGCAATGTTTGACTGTCACTATGCATTTGGGGAAGGCAGGGATTTTAAATTACTGGCATCTATTGTATAGCAATAAAATTTCAGGGAAAATGCACTACAATCAGAAATAGGAGATGCTAATGAGAAACTTTACTTGATAAGCATTAAAAAAAACTAGTGTCAATTTTTAAGTTTTAAATATATACCATTTTTACACAAAATAAAACTACTCCAAGTTTAGAAGCAAAGAATAGCCTTGCACTGCTAAGATATATATACAGACACATATTTAGCAGAGTATGGTAAGAGTCTCATATAAAAAACAAATATTTGGGGAATAAATCATCTTCTTTAGATATAGGCTAATGGAAGCACTTTAAAATTTTATAATTCCTTTTTGCCTGCCTGCATACTAATTATCTAATTTAATTCAGGCACAACATGTAAATTCTAGTATATTGCCATAAATGTCTGAATCCAAAATTACAGACAAATTTGAAGTAGAAAATAAAAAGTAAAAATTCATATGGACAGTGACATTAATAAGACAAGAAAGTAAAGCTTGCTGTATTTGCTTATCTTCTGACACCAAGAAAATCTGTCACTGATTCCTGAAAAAATCCCTTTATGAGAGAACCAGGCATCATGGTTCACACCTGTAATAATAGCTACGTGATACATTAAAGTTGGAGAATTGCTTCTGGCCAAAACACTAAGATCTGCTTGGGTTATGTAGCAAGACCCCATCTCAAACATAAGTCCCTTTTTTTTTTTGACAGACTTTCGCTCTGTTGCCCAGGCTAGAGTGCAGTGGCACTATCTCGGCTCACTACAACCTCCACCTCCCAGGTTCAAGCAGTTCTCAGCCTCCTGAGTAGCTGAGATTACAGGCAGGCATCACCATGTCTGGCTATTTTGTATTTTTTAAAATTAATTTATTTACTTTAGGTGCATACTATATCTGGCATTTCTCCCCATGTTATCCCTCCCCACCCTTTCCTCCCTCCCCAACCCCTGCTGTCTCTCCCTACCCCCCTCAACTGCCCCCAGTGTGTGATGCTCCTCCCCCTGAGTCCACGTGTTCTTGTTGTTCAACACCCATCTATGAGTGAGAACATACGGTGTTTGGCTTTCTGTTCCTGTGTTAGTTTGCTGAGAATGATGGTTTCCAGATTCATCCCAGTCCCTACAAAGGACACAAACTCATTTTTTATGGCTGTGTAGTATTCCATGGTGTATATGTACCGCATTTTCTTTGTCCAGTCTATCATTGATGGGCATTTGGATTGATTCTACGGAAGTCTAATATTTCTTTTTTTTTTGAGACAGAGTTTCCAGTCAACACTCAGAAACAGGTTATTCAGTTTCCAAGTGGTTGTGCGGGTTTGCATGTGTTTCTTGATTCTGAGTCCTAGACTGACTGCTCTGTGGTCTGATAGACTGTTATGATTTCTGTTCTTTTGCATTTGCTGAGGAGTGATTTGCTTCCAATGATGTGGTCCATTTTAGAGTATGTGCAATGTGGGGCTAAGAAAAATGTATATTCTGTGAATTTGGGGTCGAGCATTCTGTATATGTGTATTAGGTCCACTTGGTCCAGCTCTGCATTCAAGTCCTGGATATCCTTGTTAATTTTCTGTCTCATTGATCTGTCTAATATTGACAGTGGAGTGTTGAAGTCTCCCACTATTATTGTGTGGGAGTCTAAATCTCATTTTAGGTCATTAAGAACTTGCTTTATGTATCTGGGTGCTCCTGTGGCGGGGGCATATGAATTTAGGATACTTAGCTCTTCCTGTTGTATTGATCCTTTTACCATTATGTAGTGTCCTTCTTTGTCTCTTTTGATCTTTGTTGGTTTGAAGTCCATTTTATCAGAGACTAGGATTGCACCCCTGCTTTTTTTTGTTCTCCATTTGCTTGGTAAATCTTCTTCCATCCCTTTATTTTGAGTCCATGTGTGTCTTTGTATGTGAGATGGGTTTCCTGAATACAGCACACCGATTGGTTCTGACTTTTTATCCAGTTTGCCAGTCTTTGTCTTTTGATTGGGGTGTTTAGGCAATTTACATTCAATGTTAATACTGTTATGTGTGGATTTGATTCTGCCATTTTGTTGCTGACTGGTTTTCTTTCCCATCAGTTGACTCATTTTCTTCATTGCATTTTTGGTCTTTGCCAACTGGTTTGCTTTTGCAGTGACTGGTACTTGTTCCTTTCCATGGTTAGTGTTTCTTTCAGGAGCTCTTGTAGGGCAGGAATGGTGGTGACAAAATCTCTCAATAATTGCTTGTTCATAAAGGATTTTATTTCTCCTTTACTTATGAAACTTGGTTTGGCTGGATATGAGATTCTGGGTTGAAGGTTCTTTTCTTTAAGGATGTTGAATATTGGCCCCCACTGTCTTCTGGCCTGTAGGGTTTCTGCAGAGAGATCTGCTGTGAGTCTGATTGGCTTCCCCCTGTGGGTACCTGGCCTTTCTCTCTGGCTACCCTTAGCATTTTTTCCTTCATTTCAACCTGGTGAATCTGACAATTATGTGCCTTGGGATTGCTCTTCTTGAGGAATATCTTTGGGGAGTTCTCTGTATTTCTTGAATTTGAAATTTGGACTGCCTCGCTAGGCTTGGGAAGTTCTCCTGGATAATATTCTGGCCCATGTTTTCCAGCTTGGATTCGTTCTCCCCATCATATTCAGTTACACTGATCAAGCGTAGATTAGGTCTTTTCACATAATCCCATATTTCTTGGAGGCTTTGTTCATTTCTTTTCACTCTTTTTTCTCGTCTTGCCCTCTCTTTTTATTTCATTGAGTTAATCTTCAATCTCTCATATCCTTTTCTCCTTGATCGATCTGGCTATTAAAACTTTTGTTTGCTTCACATAGTTCTTGTGCCATGTTTTTCAACTCCATCAAGTGGTTTATGTTCTTCTCTAGGCTGGTTATCCAATTAGCATTTGAAAAAAAGTTATTTTCAAGGTTTTTGGTTTCTTTGCATTGAGTTAGAACATGTTCCTTTAGCTCAGAAATGTTTGTTATTAGCCACCTTCTGAAGTCTGTTTCTGTCAATTCACCACACTCCTTGGTCAAGTTGTGATTCTGTGTTGTTGAGGAGTTGTGATGCCTTGAAGGAAAAGAGGTGTTCTGGTGTTTGATAGTTTTATCTTTTTTGTGCTGGTTTTTCCCCATCTTTGTGGATTTACCTGGCTGTGGTGTCAGGGAGCTGCTAGATGAGGTTGCTTGTCTGCCCAGGAAGGCCAGGTTTCTTTAGTTCTCTAACATCACATTCCTATATAAATTCTGCTGTGCAGTGTCCAGGCATTGCCACTCCTCCACAGGGAATTCTATGGCCACATCCCTAAATGTCAACGGTTCCATTTCTAGGCTTCCAGGTGATCCTGGCATCTTAGCTGTGGATCTCCAATACCTGCAGGTCACAGGGCCACACAAGCTAGGAGTCTAGGAGAAGAGGACACAGAGAAGTGAAGACGAGACCTTGAGCTGTGGCTCTCAACATATGAATTTTGAGGAGACGCACACATTCAGACCACAGCACTAAGTAATATTTTGTTTAATTCCAGACATTGTAAACTAAGCCTTGCTGAGTTTTAAATTATTTTTCTTCTTTTAGGTATTCTTAAGTTTTAGTCTAGGATGCTGTAATGTTCTTAGAAACAATTTGATTCTTTGGGTCTTGCCTTTAAAATTTGTTAGGTGGGATCCAGTCAACAAGTAGCTAGGACTAATTGCCCACCTCTGTGCTAAGACTCACCTGTGAACTCTGGCCAATACCCCATGAATTGTGAATTTTCTATGTGAACAGTCACTTTTCCTGGCCCTTCGTGTAACTCTAATCCTTTATCATTCTTTCCCCAGGCTCAGGTAATTTCCCCACAGGCACGCACTTATCAACACTCAGCTAAATACTCAAAGGGGACTCTACAGAGATGCAGGTCTATCTCCTTGCCTCCTCCCTACTCTCTCTCCCTCTCTTCTCTCTCTCTCTCTCTCTCTCTTCCTGCAACTCTCTCCTCTATGAGACTATTTCCTGTGAATTCTAGCCACCTTAGTCTCCAGGATTCTCAGTTTCTTCTCCCCAACTCTGGGAATCCTCTGAACATTCTCTGGGTTTCCTATTCCATGGTACCCTGGAAACTATCTAAAGGCAGTAAACTCAGCTTAGCTTCTCATCTCATGGATCATTATCCTTGAGATCCAGGCAACAACTATTCTTGCTGCCTGATTTTCAGTGTCTTGAAAATCATTGCTACACATGTTTGGTTTCATTTTTAGTTGTTTCAGGTGGGAAGCACACTTCCCATTTCTTCATTTTGAATAGAAGCAACGATGTCTTGTTCACCTAGCTTTTTAATTTTCACCAATCTATTTCTTCCATTCTTCTACTGCAACTTTTCAATTGGGCTCTTATGCTACTAGATTTTTGCTATAATATTCTACTTCCTCTGCATTTACTCTTGCTCTGATTTCCATTGTTAGCCTGGCCATAAACCATCCTCAACATCGCCACCAAGATGAGATATGTAAAAGACAAAGCACTTTAATACTCATGTTTTAAACTATTTAATGCCATTACTTGCCTACAGTGTAAAATTACAATCATTTAAAATGGTATATAAAACTCCTCTTTATGTAGCCCTTGTTTACAATAATAACAACATTATCAACAACAGCAACAAAACAGGTAATATTGAGTACTTCCCATCTGACAGGGACAGGTAGATGTCTTTTTTGAAAAAGAGGTAGTTCCTATCCTGATATCTTAAGTCTAGCAAGGAAGATAAATGATAAATACAAAAAAGTATAATTGACAATCCTTATAAGTATAGGCCATCATGAGTGCATACTTTCTGGGGTCATTCAGGGTTAGAGTTATTTCTCCTAGTGAAGTGATGTTTACTGAGAAATAAAGTATATGTGAATAAGAGTTAGCTTAGAGAAAGGTACTGGTAGGGAGGCAGTAAACACAGAAGGAACAATATGTATGACATACCATGAGGCAGGGAAAGATTTGGCAGGCCCAAGAAATGGAAGACAGTCAGGGTGCGTTTGTTGCCTGGGTTCTAGTGACTTTCTTTGTGGAAGGCTGGAGATGCTCCTTTAATTCCCCATTTCAGGCCCATCCCTAACACCTGACTGTATGTATTCCACAATGAACTATTAGTAGTTCTTTTGAGCTTGTATGTTTTATACACAAATATTCATTTGTATGTGCTATTTCTTGTGCCTTAAACTCCTTTATCATTTGTCAATATTCTTTGGCAATATTCTTCTCATCTTTTCAGATACAATTTAAGCCTCTCCTTAGAGAAAAGACTTTTCTGACTGTTCATTCTTTTCTCTCATATGTAGGACTAATTTGTCCATTATTTTTAACCGTGTGCTTTGACCCTATGTTTATCATTGTCATCATATGTGTTTCTCTTACTTGAATCTGAGTTAAATAGAGCTGAAACCATGTTTTGTTAATTTTTGTTTCACCATTTGTAAAATCAGTAATAGTCTTGGCTAATTCTCTTGGTGTATTTCATCCGTTAGAAAAGAAATGACAAATGCTGTGTCTCCACAACTTACACAAAATTACTCATTAGACACATTTGATTATGGAAATAATATTAAAAATGGATACAATAAAACATTATTTTATTATGCTTTGCCTGTTTTGCTTTAGTTTTTTAACATAACTTTTCTACATAACAATTACTACTTTTTTGTGTGTCTTATATATTTGTCCGAAATGAAGTTCAAAAATGTAAACTATTTAATTCAGCAACAGCAGCATATTAGTATTTCCCCTAATTTTTCGAAATCTGTGTGAAGTGTTTCCCAATTTCCTCTGGTTGTTTCATGTCACATAGTGAAGGAAACATGAGTATGAAATGGAACCTCAGCTCTTTCAATGACTTCCCTTTTTGGGTTGACTCCACCTCTATATGTGGGCTTTTCATTTTCATGAGAGTGAAGTGATTTTTAGAATTCTTAGTCCTTTCCTTTAGAAGAACATTTCTATGGAATAATACAAGAAGATTTAGGAAATCACTGAAGTTATAAAACTTTGGAATGAACAAACTCAGAATGATGCTACTTGAAGACTCTGGATCTGCTGGTAAAAGCTTCTCATTCTACATTTCCTCTTTAATGGGTTATACAATTATTATGACAGTTAATGGATGTGATTTAAAAGTGGCACCAGGAGAGTAAGGAGTGAAAAAAGGACATAGACTTATACGGCAGCACCTGTGATCTGCCAGAGATTCAAAATTGAAGACATGATCAGAGTTGGCATTAATTTTGTAAAACTGCTGAGGTAAAATTAAGTCATGAACTAAGGTTAACTGAAATGTATTGAGTATGAAAAAAATGGTTGTTAGAAAATATGAATTTGCAGAAATGAATATTGATAGAGAGTTAATTACATAAAGAAGGTGTCTACTCTGATAAGTGAGTTATCTACTTTAAGACTTACATGGACATGTTAAAATCATTTAGCATTTTTAGTTTCAAATTAGTGTGGGGTTAAAGTAACAAGAAGACATGGGAGTGATAACAGCATTAAAGAGTGTATTATGTGATAATGATATAGGTAGAGATGACAAGGTTTAATATTTGGGTTTTTCAGATATGAGCATCGTCATTTTAGTCCATCAAGGTATTGTTCAGCTAGCTACTATTTGGCAAGCATCAAGCCAGGTACTGATGAAATTATGGTGAATGTGATAGATATAATGCATTTACTCATAGAACTTATCCTCTGTTAGTGCGGCCCAGGTAGACTTGAAGATGGGGGCATCTGTTATTGAATATAGAGGTGGTTAGGGAATATGGAAGTCTCAGGATAGCTTCCCTGTGCCCGCTGGAAGAATTGTCCACTACTAAGTTTCATTGATATTGTTTCCATTTTCTAGGTTTTAAGGGTTGTCTTTGCAATTCTTATTTCCACCACCAACTTTCTTCTCATCCCTTACCTCTAGGTTGCCTATAAACATGAACGTTTTCAAAGCTATTCGCAGAAACTATATGATCCTGGGTATGAATGTTTCCTGCTTGCTTGCAATTTAGAAGGAAGGGTTTTCTGTCTTGGTTTGACCTTTTTTGTTAATTAACCTCTGAAACCCATCTATCTTCTCCAAAGTCTCTTTTTGGGAAGATGCTACTTTTGCCTTCTGTCCTTTTTCACAGACTTCAGAAGACATTTCGTCAATGTGAGTCCCTTCACTATTGCTGTGGTTTTACTTCTCAGTGCCTGTTTTTTCACCAGTTCTCGTGGTGAGTACTTTGTCAAATTTACTTACAGCCTTAGCCCATTCTGACAATGAATGGTTAAAAAGCAAACAATTTTTCTGAAGGCGGAGTAGCATCTAAAAACTAGGTGGCATGTTCCATGCATTCAAAGGATTAGATATTATTAAAAACACACAATAAAAATATAACCATGCAACACCAAAGAAAATAAACTCAGAGGAGAAAAATGAATTTTACTTAAAGATTGGAAATAATGTTGAGCTGAAAAATAGGAAAGAATACAAAGGAAGAGAAACTTCAGAATTATTAGAACAAAAGTGAGTTTGGGGAACACATTAGTAAATTCAAATGCCAAAATTTATCTAAAAATGTTTTGAGAGATGCCAGGTTGGTGGGACCACCAGGTTCCTAAATAAAGCTAAAATATGCCAAGGAGGCAACTGAAATCATCTATCATCTGTGGGTGGGAGCAGAGTACAAAGAGGTTTATTTTATGGAAGAAAATAACAGGAAAATATCTTCATCTTAATTTTTATTTAAGTAGATGAATTTCAGTCAGATTTCAACTAGTGTTTTTAAGATTTATGCTATTTTGCATATATGTATGAAATAAGGGTGAAATTTCTTACAACTAGTCTTTTCATCTTCATAAATTCTCTATCAGCCTTCTTTCTATTGATCTTAGGATTCTGGAGAAACTTGTAAAGCTCATCCCTCTAACATTTTGTAGCAGCTTATTTAACTCAAAAATGCTTCATGTAAATTATATAAATTGCCATTATTAGTACTGTCCAGCCATAAAATAAATATATTAAACACAGTTGTGTTACTTACCTTTACTGGTTATATAGCACTGCTTAATGTGAAGCCAGTGCTACTGACATTTATATATGAATGCCTGTGAAATATCATTTTTCTATTTTATCATGGATAGGACTAGGATGGTTTTCAAATCTGACTTTGAAGGATTAAGTAAGTAATGTAATTTTCTACCTACTCTTTGCAACCTTGGCCAATTACCGTCTTAATCCATTGTTGCAGGAGGAACAGACAAGGAGTTGAGGCTAACTGACGGTGAAAACAAGTGTAGTGGGAGAGTGGAAGTGAAAGTCCAAGAGGAGTGGGGAACGGTGTGTAATAATGGCTGGAACATGGAAGCAGTCTCTGTGGTTTGTAAGCAGCTGGGATGTCCAACTACCATCAAAGCCACTGGATGGGCTAATTCCAGTGCAGGTTCTGGACGCATTTGGATGGATCATATTTCTTGTCGTGGGAATGAGTCAGCTCTTTGGGATTGCAAACATGATGGATGGGGAAAGCATAGTAACTGTACTCACCAACAAGATGCTGGAGTGACCTGCTCAGGTAAGACTTGCATTAGTCAAAGCCTCCACACAAAATCCTTGGTGGGAAAGAAATTATGGGTTAAAACCTAGAAAAAGCCACTTTCCTGTCAACAATCTAGTTCATGTATAAAATTACTCAATCCATTTCTAGAAAGCCATAAAACACAAGCTGATTTTT
The DNA here is from genome assembly GCF_049354715.1 of Callithrix jacchus. Classification (NCBI taxonomy): domain Eukaryota; kingdom Metazoa; phylum Chordata; class Mammalia; order Primates; family Cebidae; genus Callithrix; species Callithrix jacchus. The sequence goes on along the minus strand of NC_133510.1, from coordinate 22,339,283 downwards.
TAATTAAAAAAATTCTGAGCACTGTGATTAATGAGGAAGTGACTGGCTTCAATTTTATCCACAATCGTAGACAAAAGGCCAAGAAATGGTGGCTTAAATTTTATATTCAGTAAGCTTACTGTAGCCTCCTACTCCTGAATCATAAAAATATCATGACATCTAAGTTATTTCCTTGCTTTCCTTCCAAGTCACTTGTTTTGATGTGTTGACCCACAAATTATTACCCTTTTGTCCATTAACTGAGAATCAATTTAGTGAATCAAAAACCAACGATTTCTAGCATTAATATATCATTTCTTGTTGTAGGAAGGATTCTTTGAAAGTTGCTTGATCCACCATACAATGCTATTCATTTCATTTACATTGTGGTTTTAATTTACAAAACATTTTCATATGTTTTATTGCAATTGACACCACAATAACTGAGAAAGTCATGTGTCAGGCTTTTCTGCTGACAAATCTGAAGGGCATGCTTTTGACCCAATTCAGATTCTTGGGCTCCCCATTTCTCCTTGTTTGTTTCATTAATTTTTATGCAGCCTCTCTTGTAGAGACTATCTCTTCCATAAGAGATAGAGAGGACTTATCTCTACCTAGACATCATGATGTGATAAGAAACCCATGGTAATATCTAGAAAAATGCTGAAATAAATTCTCACATAGCTAAAGCATGTATCATATGATTTTGTGCAAGTTGTCAAATCTCTCTAAATTTCAGTTTCTGAGGACTTAATGATATAATACATGTAAAACTACTGGCACGCTGTTTGGTATGTATCAAGTGCTGAAGATCCTCATGGCTCAGTTCTCTTGGTGACTCAGTTCTCTTTCTTCTCTTCCTCTTCCTTCTCCTCCCCCTTTCCTTTTATTTTTAATTACCATGGGAGGTGTGAAATGGGGAATAACAAAAGTAACATTTACAACAAAGTTTAAAATCATCATAAATTTTACCAGGCTCTTACCATAATTATTGCAGTCTAGAGAACTGGCTGTTTAGCTAAAACATCAGTGTAGTACTTTCAGCTCTTCTTTTCTGTTGTTTTATAACTACCAGTGGAGTTAATCAATTTGCTTTTTGAATTTACACACCTAAAGCTTTAACTGGAGCATAGTAATAGAAAAGAACCAACAGCCATTCAAAGACCCACTAATTTCATGTGGTTACAGAGTCTTCATTTCTGAGAGTCTCCTCCCTAATTAATGCTCAATCCTCAGAGCCTCTACCTCTTGGGAGGTTATGTTATTATTACATGCACTGAGGAGTTACAGTCTAAGAATCAAGAGACTCTGGTGCTAGCTAGACTGCCTTTTGCCCTATATCCTATCTATTATTTTCTAGGTATTTGACCCTGTGCCAATTATTTAACCTCATTTTACTTATCCTTGAAGTGGGGATAATGATAATAGCATATAATGCCTAAACTTGTTGTGAGGACTAAATAAGATAGCATGTGTGATGCAGTAAGAACAGCATATCCATATGTTGACTGTGAATTCTTATTCTAATTAATTGTTATTATTTGCTCATAATAAAAATTCTTGTTAAGTAGTGGTCTTTTCCTGGAGTTTAGAGCTCTTAAAATTAAACTCCTGTTTTCAAGAAGAGCTTCTAAACATTTTCTTCAACCACAAAGAGTTGTTTTTTTTCCGGTGTCTCAAAATTTTATCCAAAATTTTCTTTTCTTGGGTATTTTAGGCCTCATGGAGGATCTAAGGGATTGTGTATAGTGAGAAATTTCTTCATGAAAAAGCTACTTGTTGATTAAAAAATGGTACCAGATGCTTTGGGGAGGAAAAAAAGGCTTTGGTTCAAACAGGAAATTGGTAAAAAATGAATATTTTGATCGATTTTTCCCTCAATTTTTAAGAATTTGGTATACCACAAGGTATTTTTGCAAACTATTATGCTTGTTTATGCATTTTGGTCTTTGCTTTTTCTTACTTTCTGATTTCAAATTCAACGTTAGTCAATCATCATGTTTTGAACTATTTATAATAAAGAAAAGCTAAAAGAAATGATCAACTGATGACCAGTTTGTTGTTTTTACTTCCTTGGTGTATGGGCCAATTTTCTTTTTTTAAATAAATAACTTGAGTCAAATTTATCTATTTCTATTTAAAAAGAGTATTAAAAAAATTTTTTTAAATACTGTCCTAGTAATGGAAGGAAACAAAAGAAAACAAAAGAGAAAGTTTAAAACTTTAATTTGTAAAACATTTTCCTTTGTAAGTAGTTATAGATAAAAATCCTAATTGCTTCCCGGATTGTATCATATTAAAATTCTCCACTTTGTGTGTGGAGCTGGGCAATATCTATTATCAGGCACCATTTTAAGGGCAACATCAAATCCCAGGTTTCCAGAGGAAACTGATTTTCTAAAATAACTTCTAAATGAACATAATTTCTGAACTCTGGTCTTTTCTCTGCTCCAGATGGATCCGATTTGGAGATGAGGCTGATGAGTGGAGGCAATAAGTGTTCTGGAAGAATAGAGATCAAATTCCAAGGACAGTGGGGAACAGTGTGTGATGATAACTTCAACATGGATCATGCATCTGTGGTTTGTAAACAACTTGAATGTGGAAGTGCTATCAGTTTCTCTGGTTCAGCTCATTTTGGCGAAGGCTCTGGACCAATCTGGTTCGATGACCTTGTATGCAGTGGAAATGAGTCAACTCTCTGGAACTGCAAACATCAAGGATGGGGAAAGCATAACTGTGATCATGCTGAGGATGCTGGAGTGATTTGTTCAAGTAAGGACTGATCTTGGCTCCTTCTGTTCTCCAGGAGAGGACAAAAGTAGGGGGTCATAAATCTTAAGAGCCTGAACTCTTAACTTCTAGTTCCAGTTCTGATACCTGTGGACTTTTTACCTTGACTGAAATTAGGAGAAATAGGTTAGGGATGAAGGGTGTATAGCGAAACTGAGATCCAGATCATAAGAAAAGAAGAATGTGTTTAGGAAAATCCCATAAATAAAGGGAGAGACTGAAAAGAAAGAGGAAAAAGGAAAGACGGAAGGGCTTTACTAGGAAATTCTGCTCTATGAAGGAGTTTTAAGCGCAAACCACTCCAGTTATCATCTAACCCACAAAAGCCTCCTTTTTCGCTGTATTAACCCAATTCTTCCCAAATCATTTTTCAAGTTCATGGAATCAAATCACTTTTTAAAAATTGATATTGGTTTCCCACTAAAACTTTACTTATACTAGACATGCATTGTGTCTGTCTGGAGACTTTCACACTGTGTACTCAGACTGGGGGCAGGGACAATGGGTTTTTGGGTGCAGTGATACCACTCTTCGTTTTTCAATTGAATTCTTAGTATGAAAGGAGATTGAGTGTGTCCTGAACCCCAGAGAACACTTAGGAAAATAAGAGTAAAAAATCCCTATCTTCACCAGGTCTCTCTCTCTCTCTCTGCAAATAAAGGAACATCCATCCAAATTCATTTAAAAAGAAGAGAATACTGGCTTCCCAAACTGGGAAATCCAGAGGGTATATTTAGCTTCATGCATGGTTGGACTCAGGTTTCGAAAAACGTCATCTGGGTTCTATCTCTTTCTCCACGTCTTGAACAGGCTTTTTCTTGTTGAACAATGTAATCCGCTATAGCCTGAGCCATAATGAATGGAACTCCTAAAGAAAGATAGATTTTATTTGCTGAAGAATGTGAAGAATCGGAGTAGAAAAAGCACAGACTGTACCTTCCATTCTTTTTTACCCATCAAAGTTTCCCCAGGCTCCCAGTCAGCACATGCTGAGGAATCACAATAAATAATATTGTGGGAATGAAAACTGAAGCTGCCAGAGGAATTTTATTACAGAATATTCTTCAGAATTAACAACTGTTCTTTGAAGAGTATTGATTTGGGGAAGGCAATAATTTTAGTAATGAAGTGTTCTTTCTCTTTGCTTTGCTTTTAAACTAAGGAAGTGGTCACAAAAGGTTCAGGTATACAACACAGACTAGATAGTATCAATGGAGAGTGCAGTCAGAGGCAGAAGGGAGTGCTAAGTGTGGAGGCAAACTGAAGGATGTGGGTGCCACCTGAACATATGCAAACATATTTTAACCAGGAAAAGTAAACAGTTTTAAGAAGAACTCTGTGGTGGTCAAATAAGCAGGTCCCTCGATGAGATTCGGCCCATGGATCTCCTGTTAGGAACACTTCCTGTAGTATGTGCTGTCTATACTGGAAAGTCCCATCTTCCTGCCTGATCCACTCCTTCTCCAATCTTGAATGATTTCCAGTGGTAGTATAGTACATCACAGTTTTCTCTGTCTATATTTATATCTCTCCCTTTTTCTTTAACTCATCTCAGGTACAGTTATTTATAGTCTCTTGTTCTTGCTTCCTTATCCCAGACCGGTTGTGTGTCTCTGTTACAGGTGGAGCAGATCTGAGCTTGAGACTGGTAGGTGGAGTCAATAAATGTTCTGGAAGATTAGAAGTGAGATTCCAAGGAGAATGGGGGACAATATGTGACGATGGCTGGGATAGTAGTGATGCTGCTGTGGCATGCAAACAACTGGGATGTCCAACTGCCATCACTGCTGTTGGTCGAGTTAACGCCAGTGAGGGATCGGGACACATCTGGCTTGACAGTGTTTCTTGCCAGGGACATGAATCTGCTATCTGGGAATGTAAACACCATGAATGGGGAAAGCATTATTGCAATCACATTGAAGATGCTGGTGTGACATGTTCTGGTAAGTTAAAACCAAACCAAAACCAAAAAACTAAGCAAAAGGAAAAGCAGAAAGAGAAAGCCCTACACTCCTTAGGAGTAAAAATAGATGTAAGAGGTAGAAACAACTAGGAAATTCCTTGCTGGATTTTTTTTATACTTGTAATCTTTGGCATGTTCTTTATTCAACTAGTTTGGAGGGTTGTGTGATGTTATTCTCTGTAGGAATTATTCAGACTGCTGTTATGGAGCATGCTTCAAACTCAGAATCCACATAGAGCCCAGAGAGACAAAATTTCATAGTACTCTCTTTTTAAAAAATTTTTTATTTACTTAGTTTTTTACTTTAGGTTCTGGGACACATTTGCTGAATGTGCAGGTTTATTACATAGGTATACACGTGCCATGGAGGTCTCCCGCATCTATCAACATGTCATCTAGGTTTTAAGCCTCACATGCATTGGGTATTTGTCCTAATGCTCTCCCTCCCCTTTCCCTCCACCTCCCAACAGCCCCTGGTATGTGTGTTCCCCTCCCAGTGTCCATGTGTTCTCATGGTTCAACTCCCACTTATGAGTGAGAATATGTGGTATTTGGTTTTCTGTTCTTGTGTTAGTTTGCAAGGGTGATGATTTCCAGCTTCATCCATGTCCCTGCAAAAGACGTGAATTCATCTTTTTTTGTGGCTGCATAGTATTCCACGATGTATATGTGCCACATTTTCTTTATCCAGTTTATTATTGATGGGTATTTGGGTTGGTTCCAAGTCTTTGCTGTTGTAAATATTGCTTCAGTAAACATACCTGTGCATGTGTCTTTGGAGTAGAATGATTTATAATCCTTTGAGTATATATCCAGTAATGGCATTGCTGGGTCAAATAGTATTTCTGGTTCTAGATCCTTGAGGAATCACCACACTGTCTTCTTCCACTCCACAATAGTTGAACTAATTTACACTCCCACCAGCAGTGTAAAAGTGTTCCTATTTCTCCACATCCTCTCCAGCATTTGTTGTTTCCAGACTTTTTAGTGATCACCATTCCAACTGGCATGAGATGGTATCTCATTGTGGTTTTGATTTGCATTTCTCTAATGACAAGTGATGATGAGCTTTTTTTCATACGTTTCTTGGCCACATAAATAAATGTCTTCTTAGAAGTGTCTGTTCATATCCTTCACCCACTTTTTGAGGAATCTCTTTTAAAGCTAAATTGCTCATATTTTTCTGCCATTGACAATTTTTATCAACTCTTGAAACTATAGTCCCATTTCTAACAAAAATTTATGGTCTATATTATTGTTTCTTAAAAAGTCGGAAAATCGGTAAGCCATAATTTCCAATCAGAGAAAACGAAAGACAAAAAAAAAAATGGAAGCTAACTTCCATACATATCAATGATTTAAGTTCATGTTTCTTTTGCAGATGGATCAGATCTGGAGCTAAGACTTAGAGGTGGAGGCAGCCGCTGTGCTGGGACAGTTGAGGTGGAGATTCAGAGCCTATTAGGGAAGGTGTGTGACAGAGGATGGGGACTGAAAGAAGCTAATGTGATTTGCAGGCAGCTGGGATGTGGATCTGCCCTCAAAACAGCCTACCAAGCGTACTCCAAAATGCCGGCAACAAGCACATGGCTGTTTCTAAGCAGCTATAATGGAAATGAAAGTTCGATTTGGGACCGCAAGAACTGGCAGTGGGGTGGACTTAACTGTGATCACTACGAAGAAGCCAAAATTACCTGCTCAGGTATGACTTTCAACCAACTTGTTAAGAAGAAGAGTGTAAATTTCCAGTAATACCTTTGAAATTCAAAAGAAACATTGGTCCTTATGGCTAGATCACTCTCAAGAAACTAGAAAATAGCTACACAAATTCCACTGTGAGAGTCAGATAAGTTTATAATCCATGCTGCACTTTGGATAGAAGTCTTTGGGTTTTGCTCACTTTGGTTTTTGAGTAATTTTTAAATCAACAGAGGTATAAGAGATTAAGGAGGATTAAAATTTAAAAAATAGAATTCAATACTTTTTTCACAGGATGTCACCAAAAGATTTAAAAAATAGCTGTTGGATAAACTGACATAACCTTTAGCTCCCTCTATTGTACTGTGAAATAATTTTCTTCTTTTTGAAAACCTGTGGCTATTTCACTGCAACCTCTTTAAAAAGCTCAAAAATGATTTGTGAACTGGTTAGGTTTGTGGATAATCTTTAGTATTTTATGCTAATCATATTTATACAAACGCTAACTGTGTTAAGTGATGCTTTTTAAAATAACTCTAAAGTAAAAGTAACTTTTACTCATGCAACAAAACGGCTTTAGAAGACCCAGTATGTGAGAAAGCCATTAAACATGTAGAGACCTCATAGCATGAAAACTGACATGTGCTGTACTTCCTCTAACCAACGGTATGGCTCCAGATATCTCTCAACCTATGCATGCAGCAAGGGGCATTTCCCTGACGTTACAAACTGTGTTTACCTTTAGTTAAGTGGAAATTATTCTCCGATTGAAAAAAAGGCAATCATTTAAGACATGAATTTAAATTGCCATATTGCTTTTTAAAAACTATTCTTGACTAGGCAATATAATCATATGGTTTAAACTTCAAAATAAAAAAGTATATCCTGTTCCCCCACTACAGTCCAATTCTTTTGCTCACAGACAATTTGTGTGTTTGGAATATTTATATGTTATTTGAGATATTTCATGTAAATACAAGAAAATACAAGCAAATCTCTATATAGCTATCATTCGCTTTTATTATACAAATGGTGTCATGTTTTAGAAATTGTTTTGTACCGTAAGTATTCATTTAGTAAAATTTCTTGATCGTAATTTCACAGTAGTATTTGAAGAGCTTTCTGAAATTACTTCTGTATCTATAACATTTCTCTTCTTATCACTTATTGCCATGTGTATTCATTAACTCTTTTAATTTCTTTTACCTGACAAATTTTCCATTCTTTTGGCTAATTAAAAAAAAAATCATTTGAATTTTAAAAACTTAAATGTTACCTTTATTTGCTTTCAAATTCCTTAAAATTTACTTTTCTTTCTAATAATTCTCTTCAGATTTCTTAAAGTTTGATTTCTTTTTTGCACCTAACTTCTTGAGTTGATTCTTAAGTTTTATTTCTTCTGATTTACTAATATAAATATTTTAGGTTTTAGGTTTTCCTTCTAATTTACAAAGGTTTGTATATTTTCTTATTAATTATATTTCACATTGATTACCATGAAGTTCTGTTGTATCTAAAGAGAAACAAATAATAGTGGCTGAAGAAAGACAAGTGTTAACTTTTTCTCATTTAAAATTAGTCAAATAGGTAAGCAGTTTAAGGCTATTTTGGTGGCTCTGCAGTCATCAAGAAACCTCCAGAATACATTTGCTGCAATAATTACCAAATCCTCCAGGACAGGAAGAATGAGCCACCCTGTGAGCCACCCTGCAGCTCAGTGAGTTCCTTGTAGACAATCTAGTAGACAAGGCGCTGCCATCTGAGAAGGTGTCTTCTGTGCAATGTCCTTCATGGCCCAGTGTTGCTCTCAGGGCAGTTCTACTGGTGCATTATTCTTCCTTGTTACATCCTAGTTTGATTTGGAGAGTATTTCTATCTAATGACAACGCAACTTTCACAACCCACTTTCTGCTAATACCATTTTATGGACCTTTGGATTACATTAAAGATTGACTAATTACTTTAAAGATTGAGCTACCCTCGAATTCAACAGAAAAGTTCTTTCCAAAGGTACTAAGCTTCTAGTCTACTTGCTTTGTAATCCAATGCCATCTGAAAGTAACTATAGTCCAAGAGCATATGAATATACTTTTATCTATGCTGTGACTAGCCATTCTCTTTAATTATTGACCACTGCCTTAAGGCCATTTGAAACTGTGGATTTGGGAGGAAGGACAAGACCTAAATTATGTCTTTGCTGGTAAACTCATTGTCTTTCTATCTGGAGCATCAAATTTTTTTAAAATTGCATTTTAGGTTTTGGGGTACATGTGCAGAACATGCAAGATAGTTGCATAGGTACACACATGGCAGTGTGTTTTGCTGCCTTCCTCCCCTTCACCCACATTTGGCATTTCTCCCCAGGTTATCCCTCCCCAGCTCCCCTCCTCTGTCCCTCCCCTATTCCCCCCAGTAGACCCCAGTGTATAGTACTCCCTTCCCTGTGTCCATGTGTTCTCATTTTTCATCACCCGCCTATGAGTGAGAATATGCGGTGTTTCATTTTCTGTTCTTGTGCCAGTTTGCTAAGAATGATGTTCTCCAGATTCATCCATGTCCCTACAAAGGACATGAACTCATCATTTTTGATTGCTGCATAATATTCCATGGTATATATGTGCCACATTTTCTCAGTCCAGTCTATCATCAATGGGCATTTGGGTTGGTTCCAGGTCTTTGCTAGTGTAAACAGTGCTGCAATGAACATTCGTGTGCATTTGTCCTTATGGTAGAACAATTTATAGTCCTTTGGATATATACCCAGTAATGGGATTGCTGGCTCAAATGGAATTTCTATTTCTAAGGCCTTGAGGAATCGCCACACTGTCTTCCACAATGGTTCAACTAGTTTATGCTCCCACCAACAGTGTAAAAGTGTTCCTATTTCTCCATATCCTCTCCAGCATCTGTTGTCTCCAGATTTTTTGATGATCGCCATTCTAACTGTCATGAGATGGTATCTCAATGTGGTTTTGATTTGCATCTCTCTAATGACCAGTGATGATGAGCATTTTTTCATATGTTTGTTGGCCTCATGTATGTCTTCTTTTGTAAAGTGTCTGTTCATATCCTTTGCCCATTTTTGAATGGGCTTGTTTGTTTTTTTTCCTGTAAATCTGTTTGAGTTGTTTGTAAATTCTGGATATCAGCCCTTTGTCAGATGGGTAAACTGCAAAAATTTTTCCCATTCTGTTAGTTGCCGATTCACTCTAGTGACTGTTTCTTTTGCCGTGCAGAAGCTGTGGAGTTTGATTAGGTCCCATTTGTCTATTTTGGCTTTTGTTGCCAATGCTTTTGGTGTTTTGGTCATGAAGTCCTTGCCTACTCCTATGTCCTGGATGGTTTTGCCTAGATTTTCTTCTAGGATTTTTATGGTGCCAGGTCTTATGTCTAAGTCTTTAATCCATCTGGAGTTAATTTTAGTGTAAGGTGTCAGGAAGGGGTCCAATTTCTGCTTTCTGCACATGGCTAGCCAGTTTTCCCAACACCATTTATTAAACAGGGAATCCTTTCCCCATTGCTTGTTTTTGTCAGGTTTATCCAAGATTGTATGGTTGTAGATATGTGGTGTTGCCTCCGATGCCTCTGTTCTGTTCCATTGGTGTATATCTCTGTTTTGGTACCAGTACCATGCTATTTTGATTACTATAGCCTTGTAGTATAGTTTGAAGTCTGGTAGTTTGATGCCTCCCACTGTGTTCTTGGAGCATCAATTTTATCTTCTGATAAGGCTATGGTTTTACCACCACCTCAATTTGGGGGACAGGATACATAAAGTTTTTTCTTGAATTCTTCAATTTCAAATTGTAGGACTCTTTGCTATATACAACACCTGCAGTCAGACCATACCTCCTTATAAAATTGATATTTTTCCTCTCATTTCTGATTGTACTCTGACTACTTACAGTCTGAATTTCTCATCTCTCCTGTAAATGCTAAAATTGGCAAGGAGGATCCACATCATGCAAACATTCTGATATTTTTTGTAGTTTTTTTCTTGTACTTTGCCCAATAAATTCTGCATTTTTTTTTCTTAAGAAAGAGTCTTGCTCAGTCACCCAGGCAGATGTGCAGTGGCATGATCTCAGCTCACTGCAACCTCTGCCTCCCACATTCAAGCAATTATCCTGCCTCATCCTCCAGAGTAGCTGTGATTACAGACACCCACCTCCACACCTGGCTAATTTTTGTATTTTTAGCAGAGATGGGATTTTACCATGTTGGCCAGGCTGGTCATGAACTCCTGACCTCAGTTGATCCACCTGCCTAGGCATCTCAAAGTGCTGGGATTATAGGCATGAGCCACTTGCCCTGGCCAAACTGCATTTTTTAAGCTTCAGTGAGCACGTGGTTTTCTTTTCAAAGTGAGGTTTGCCCCAAAATTTTACCATGTGTAATAAGACTCATTTGCTTTTTCGCCTCTCATATCTGAGTCATTAGTCCATTCTGCCCATCAACTCCATTCGACCACGCCCATATTTTAGGTTGCATTACTAGATTCCCTTAGTTATGGCAACATGTTCTGAATTATTTGATTCCATTCAGCTGCATATAAGGGAAATCATAAATAATATTAATTTGCCACTTAAGATGGGCTCCTTGCTTCACAGAGCTGTATTTTTATTTGCTATTTGCCATGTGCACTTTTTGCTTCCTTTTGCAAACTCTTTTGTTATATTTCTGTAGGTTTTGGAAGTTCTTCAACTTATGTTGGGGGCATTGGTTTTTAGCTTTTTACATATTTTGTTAGTAATAGAGTTTGTAATTTTGTTTATTTACTTGACACTTTCATTGATGACATGCAGTCTCTTTCAATGATGGACATGCTGCCTCTGTGCCTGCCAAATTCAAACTATGAATCTGATAATCTGTTTAAATTCTTTAACTTTTATATGGCACAGGGCTATATAGTTGGAAAGAACCAGAAGAATTCAACTAAGCAGGACAACTGGAAATAATTTAAGATACATTGTTGACAGAGAAAGGTCCAGGAAATTTTGGTCACAAAATTATTTTGAATCTCAAACATTTTGTGATATCTGTATATGTACTGTAGAGGACATCTGACCTTAAGCAACAGTTCATTTGAGCTGTGCTGTATTTTAATTTAGGATTGAGAAATAATTCTGACATTATGATGATCTATACTTCCTTGGAGTCTGAAAAGCATTAAATGTTGAAAATACATTAGTGCTTCTTTAAATCATGTTGCATATTTTATTTATCAGTAAACAAAAGGAAATAATTCTAGTTAATTATGACTTATTAGCTATTCATTTTTCTAGAGAAAGAAAGAAAAACAGATTTGTTTTCTTATGCCAGAGGAAAACTGAAGTTGTTGATCAATATCGCTAAATCCAGGTGCAAACATTTACTTAATGGCTTTTATATAAAAACACAGTCATAGATTAGCAGAAAAAAATACATTAAAGAGATAAATTTCCAATATTCTAACCATTACTCTGTCTAAAGAGTAATGATACAAGGAAAGCCACCCGTAGGATAGATTAATATGTTACTAGCAGATTCACAAAATAAAGGCTGAGGATGGAGTCTCCAAGTCACTTTCTGAGTGGGAGACTTTCTCCTCTGCCCTGACTCAAATATATTAGAACAAAGAAAACAAGAGAATATAGAAGGGACTTGTTTTTAAATGCTTAATGAGTTTTCACAAGGGAAAAGAAAGTATTTGTTTTTTTGTTTGTTTTTCACTGGTTTTCTTTTACTTTATTTTGTTCAAGGTGGATCCAAATGAAAGAGTGAGATTTTACAAGAAATCAGAATTTGGCTCGATCTAGGCAACTGCCTTTACTTAAAGATTTAGGGCATCCAAAAGGGATTGGGATCATATGAATACTAGTTAATGCTATCTTAAGAGAAATTTCATGCTTGAATAAAGATTCAAAAAGAAGAAATGAAGAACCATCCAACTCAAGGGTCATTAATTGTGTTGTAGAGGTGTTACCTGCTTTAAACTCTGAGCTATGTTCAGAAAGCGACATGTTTTTTCATCTTGAATTTGGATAGGGATTTGTTTTTGCAGATTTAATGGATAATTGGTGAAATTTTGACATGTTAAGGTATTATATATTGCTGTAGTACAGAATATGTCACACCCAAAACATTTTCTTAGACATTTTAGTATAAGGTGTAGGTTTATGGGAGAAGAAAGGATATCAGAGTATGCAGAATGGCAAGGGCTGATGGTGTATCTGTATCGTGGTGATAGTAACACCAAGAGATTACAAAAATTGTTGATATTCGATAGCAGATATCCATGAACAACTTAACCTTTAGAAGGTCTAGTTTTCAATGGCATTTTCTTTATTTCTTTAAAAAATGAGTTAAAAAATAGTTTATATTTCTTAAGTAATTTATATTGCCTCTGAGTATTTTCAAAGAAACTCACTTATCTTGATGGTTGTGTTTCTTAACCTGACAAAGAGCACCTTCATAATATAAATTCCATTTATTATTTCTGGTGTGTCTTTTCTTTATATTTTAAATTTCAGCTACAGTAAGTTACTTAAAATTCTTCGGTGGCACCAGGCTCTTCCATGACCACATTCCTTAAAGGCTGTTTCACACACTGTGTATTTGGCAAACTCCTCATCTTTTTCCAAAACGCAATTTAGATTTATGGTACTCTCTTCTACATAGCCTAAAACAGAGTGGTTTACTCCTTTGTTTGTTAGTTTTATATCTAATACATATTTCTATTTTTGGGTTCATCACTATTAAAATATGTATATCTGCAGTAAACTCTGTTTGTGGAGGAGAAGGCTATTAGTAAGAAGTTGAACAGAAAAGAAGTAGCCTTTTCCTGGGTACATAAGTTAGGGAAATACATTTTAAGTAGAGAGAAAAGTTTCTGCAGAGCCACAGATGCATGAAAATTATGGCATGCCCAAGCATATTTAGGCTGGAGCATCAGATTTGGTTGATAAAATAATAGATGCTGGTTTTTTTTTTGATGGTTCCTTCTTTTGCCTCAAAGAGTGACATTTATTCAAAGAAAAAAAATGACAAGCTGTCCATCCCTTGGCTCCCTTCCCTCCTCCATCCTGCTGCCCTCAGCTCCACCAAGACTGAACTCTGGCTGGGGCTAGGTGGCAGGACAGCCCCTTAGATAAGATCAGCAGGTGTACTAAGGAATTAGTGTTTATCATCTCTCCTTATTTTACCTTTTAGTTGCCGGATGAAATTAGGGAATCTATAAAAGCTCTTTATGCTGCAGTTTGCTCAGAAGAAAAATGGGAATAGTAATAGGGCCCACCTCACAGGAATTACACAGTGAGCTATAAAATCATGTGAGCTAATATGATTATAACTATTGTTTTTAGTATTATCTATCTTCAATGACAGACTGAACTCTGTGGCAGCCTTTTTAACCCACCCATCCTCAAATGCCTTAAGGAGAGTCAGACGACTTACATTATAAGTCGTTACATTGATACTTTTGGATTAATTAATGTATACATAATTATATAAAATTATGTAAGAGATTATTGCATAAATTATAAGGAAACATTGTCATCTAAAGATAAAACATCACATGAAAATATTTGAAATTTATTAATATATGTTTATAATCATGGCATAAATTTCTTGGAGAAAGGAAACAATTTAGGAAGCTATTATAGAGGTCTGCCTGACAGATGATGACAAATCACTTTATGGCAATAAATATGGGGAAGAAGAAATACGCTGGACTGAGATATGGTGGTTTTCTATGTGCGTAATGTATTGTGAGGGTCAACACTGTAGGCTCTGGAATACAGTCTGACTTCAAATTCTGTCCCCTTACTAATTCTGTAGTAATTTGCTGTGTGACCTTAGCAAATCACTACACCCCACCTCTCTATGTTTCAGATTCCTTGTCTATAAAATCAGAATTACATTAACAATTATCTCCTAAGGCAATTTTAAGGATTAAATGAAATAATGTTTGTTAAATGCTCATTGGAATGCCATATATATAATATAATAGATGCTCACTTAATGCTCAATGTTCACTACTATCATTTTTTTCCCCCAGGATAAAGGATTTAATTCAGTATTTATTCCACACTCATGATGGTTCTCTGTAATCAGAATACATGTCATAAGAACAATCTATCAAATAATTTGCTGATAGTCTTAAATAATGCAGCATAGCATTACTTTTAATACTCCTCTTTTCTAGATTAACTTAACTCCAATAGCAATCTCCATAATCAATTTTAAAAGTTCTGAATTTAAAAAAAAAGACACTATATCGAGCTGTTTCATAATTTAAGGATTTTCCACTTATAAAAATGTTTTGGAAGCTTGGGGCTTGAATCTGTTTCTCTACTCATTTGCCCCACTATCTCCCTGAACATGTTAGTACAGGGTTCTGCAAGAATGCTAGGCTTTAGACATTAATTTTTTTCTTTAATGTAGTACTTCAAAATCTGAGGAAGAATTCAAGAAAAAAGATTACATGTCATGTATTTTTTCAAATAAAAAAGGAAAACTAAGTGAATAAATTTTAGGAGTACTAAGTGTCCCTTTGAGGTAAAATGCTAAAAGGACTTTTCATGAAATCACAGCCAAAAAAACCTCTGCATCAGAAACTAACTTCTCATAAATTCTCCCTAAGGGTAGCTGTGGAGAATATTAAGCATAGCATATTAATAAGAGCCTTCCAAGATACTATACAATGGACAAGAATGTTAATCCTACAATGCTGCCTTCCTGTCTATTGACAGCACGTATTTCTCCTATAACAGACATCCAAGATCCATTCTCAAAGTCTTTAGCATTCTATTATGAAAGGCACAGCCATGCTAACTTCAGTACACAAGCCATAATCCCACACCTACAAAACAAAGATAGATTAGTGGCAGTTTTTTGCCTTATACAAATTTGACCAACATGGAAACCATGCCAAAAGAATTAAAACATTTCCGGACATATGTACAGACTGTACCTTTCAAAAACAAGCAATAAAAATGCAAGAACAATCCGTGCATCATGTACCAAACTTAACACTGAGTGAAAACATCAATGCAGTAAATGGAATTACAAAGGCACTTCCCTACACAAAAGAGGAAATGAAAATGCAGCCTACAGGGAGAGCTTGAGGAGTGCGAACTACTGCACAGCCTCAACTTGGGAGAAAAATAGCAGATTTAATCATTTATAGGATTCAATGTGATCCACTTGTACAAAATATTTTCTCAGAGTCTCCTCTTCGTTTTTGTGTTGTTTTTCTTGGCTCTCTCGTTCTATACTTTGGCTCCTTCGACGATCATGTTTGTCTGACTGGTCCTTACTATCACTGTGATCTCGTTTGTGGGAACGTTCTTTGCTTCCACTGCGCTTTGTAGATTTTTCTTTGCTGGGGCTATGTTCCCATGGTTTTGATTTTTCGAGACTGTCAGTTCTTCCTTGACTGCCACTTCTACTTCGTTTATTTGATTTTTCTTTACTTTCATTTTTATGTTTACTTCATTTCTTTTTGCTTCTACTACTTCGTTTCCCTGCATTTCTACTTCGACTCCTACTTCTGTGTTTCCTTTCTCTGCTTCTGCTTCTCCTGTGTTTTTTCTTTCTTGGAATCTTTTTTGTCGTCTCTGTGCCGCCTGTCATCTTTGTCTTCTTTATGTTTCTTGTCTTCTACCTCTCCCCTACTTCTCTGTTCCGTGGACAGTTCTCTTGATCGCTCTCTCTTTCTCGGTCGTTTCCTCTTTCCTTATCATAGTCACGATCTCGTCTTCTACCTCTCTCACTTTCTTTTTCTCTTTCCCGATCCCTGTCCCTTCTATCCCCTTTCCTATCATGACTCCGGCTGCGACTTCTGTGCCTTTTTCTGCTTCTGCTGTTCTAACCCCCGATCAATACCTCGAGATCTTCGGCGTTCTTTCTCCCTTTCTTTGGCTTCACGCTCTAGTCGCTGACGTTCTTTCTCTGTCAAATTCTTTCTAATTCTCTGTCAAAACTAGAAGACCCATGGCCCTCTCAATGATGACTTCTACTTCTTGATCTTCTTGGGGACCTCCGTGGACTCAGAGATCTCCTTGGAGACCTTGAACTTCTGCGTTTAACATGTCTGTCTATTTCCTCAACGCCTTCCTTCCCTTCTTTCTTAATTTTTCTAGGTCGGGTTTTAATCTGTTGATCAATATTCTTTTGAACTGGAACTGGAATTCTTGGAAACAAGGTAGAAAACCGTTCCAGTTTTGTGAGAAAAGATGGTAGCATTTCTCCAATGGTCATCACACAGCCTCCACCAGCCTTCACTTCTAGGTCCTCTTCATCATCAAGGAAGGATTCAAACCAGTCCCATAGATCTGTAGTGGGCTGTGTATATCTTATATACATCAATCCAAGTGCTCTAATATATGGAGGGTCTGTGTGTGTTATAAGACCCATCACTTGCTTTCAGGTTGAGGATAAATAATTTGTATGACAGGCAAAATTCTGTAGAAACAATTCCTCCTGTTCCAACACCTCGAACCCCTCTGCACATCCCTGTCTGGCCCGCTGTTTTCCTGCTTCCTTTCTCCCATGGTTCAACATGCGTGACTGTTTCCCTGTCTGGATCAGATAGTGAGTACCAGCAACATCCGGCCAACACTGTAGTCATTACACGCCCTGGCCAGGCGTGAGTGGGAGAAGCACCAAGTTGGCGCTCAGTAGATCCACGTTAGAAGGAATAATTTTAAAGCTGTAAAGTGGAAAGGTTTCTGTTACTCTTTCTTCCTCTCCCCCACCCTTCCTGCCCAACTTCCCCCAAGGGTGGGCAGGAGGTTGGGGGAGGAGAGAGATCAATCACTGCTATCATTACCGTTATTTGTGGCAAGATAAAGTGGTTCAATTTAGATGAATCTAGTTTGGTCTAGATATCACTAATTAAGTAAATAATACAGTGGACTTGTCGTACAATAATTCATTCAGCTTTGAATACTTTAAGTTCCACATGTCTTAGCAGATGTGTTTGTGAATCTAAAATTAAAGAAAAAAGTATAGATTATTGGCAGTTGAGACATGTCCATTGAGCAGATGAGAAGGTTATGGACAGAACTTTGACTCAAGGAATACATGAAATGTTTTGATAAAGCACTGTCAGAAAGGGAAGAGGAGAAAATGGGAGAAAGAAGGGTCACGTATACCAAGTGTAACAGGCATCAAAAGGAAGAAGTCTGATGTTCATTTTGAAAATTAGCAGCATATTGAAAAACTTGACAGAACAATTCAAAAAGGTTGAGCAAACCCCAGACTGCAGCACATGGAGGAATGAGTGCAAGATTGAGATAGAGATAGTGTGTATATATATATATATTGTTTGTGGTCTCTAATGTTATTATGAATAAATTAAGCAACATGTTTGAAGACCAGAGTTATCATTGGCTCTGAGGATTGTTGACCGCACAAGGTAAATTCTCAGAATCCTCTCAGGTGGACGAGTTCAGCTAGGAATAGGGAGGTCTAGAATTATCCATACCCAACTCCAGGCAGAAAAGCCAAGACAAACAAATGTAGGAAATCACTGAACACACTCCGGTCTCCATTTCCCACTCCTCACCACCTTCCTAACCCTCATCGTGAATGGAAATTTGGAAATCATGTTGTCTCTCACTGAAATGATATTTATTTTTCAGCCCACAGGGAACCCAGACTGGTTGGAGGGGACATCCCCTGTTCTGGACGTGTTGAAGTGAAGCATGGCGACTCATGGGGCTCCGTCTGTGATTCTGATTTCTCTCTGGAAGCTGCCAGTGTGCTATGCAGGGAATTACAGTGTGGCACAGTTGTCTCTATCCTTGGGGGAGCTCACTTTGGAGAGGGAAGCGGACAGATCTGGGCTGAAGAATTCCAGTGTGAGGGACATGAGTCCCATCTTTCACTCTGCCCCGTAGCATCCCGCCCAGATGGAACTTGTAGCCACAGCAGGGATGTTGGAGTAGTCTGCTCAAGTAAGACCCAGATAACATCTTTAATCAGTTCCCATACTGTGAAAGGGATAGGGTTAGGGAGTCATAGTCAACTTTTTCTAAAGCCGTGTCTCCTTGCAGGATACACAGAAATTCGCTTGGTGAATGGCAAGACCCCATGTGAGGGCAGAGTGGAGCTCAAAACCCTTGGGACCTGGGGATCCCTCTGTAACTCTCACTGGGACATAGAAGATGCCCACGTTCTTTGCCAGCAGCTTAAATGTGGAGTTGCCCTTTCTACCCCAAAAGGAGCACGTTTTGGAAAAGGAAATGGTCAGGTCTGGAGACATATGTTTTACTGCACTGGGACTGAGCGGCACATAGGAGATTGTCCTGTAACTGCTCTGGGTGCCTCACTATGTCCTTCAGGGCAAGTGGCCTCTGTGATCTGCTCAGGTAAGAGAATGAAGGGCAGCCAGTGACGGGTCTTAAGAGCAGGTGTACATAGGGATGAAGAACAAAAGTGAAAGATAATGATCCATTTTGAAGGGTCATGAGAAGAATGAATACTGATTCATGCTTCAGAATATTAACCTCATTTGTCTTTTCAGAGAGTGAGCAAACCTAATTTTGATGGAGTCATAGTTATCCAGTGCTTACTCTGTGAAGCCCATCTCAAAGCACCTGATTTATTCCAAACTCGTCCACCTTCCCCTCTCTCTCTCTTACTCTTCCCTCTTTCCCCTCACTCATCCAGATAACCTTCCATCTGACCCCCCAACCTTTTGTATCTTGTATGACTGAGTACTTTGGTGTTTGCAGGAAACCAGTCCCAAACACTATCCCCATGCAATTCATCATCTTTGGGCCCGACAAGGCCTACCACTCCAGAAGAAAGTGCTGTGCCCTGCATAGGTGAGACTCTGTGACCAATCTATGAAAATATTAATAACATGCATTCCAAAGGATTGAGGAATGCATGTTATTAATATTTTCATTTCTCTTTGCAGAGAGTGGTCAACTTCGCCTGGTAAATGGAGGAGGTCGCTGTGCTGGGAGAGTAGAGATCTATCATGAGGGCTCCTGGGGCACCATCTGTGATGACAGCTGGGACCTGAGTGATGCCCATGTCGTGTGCAGACAGCTGGGCTGTGGAGAGGCCGTTAATGCCACTGGTTCTGCTTATTTTGGGGAAGGAACAGGGCCCATCTGGCTGGATGAGATGAAATGCAATGGAAAAGAATCCCGCATTTGGCAGTGCCATTCACATGGCTGGGGGCAGCAAAATTGCAGGCACAAGGAGGATGCAGGAGTTATCTGCTCAGGTAAATTATGCATATAACCTCTGGTCACAATTACATAGAGAAAGGCCTGAAGAAGAGAAGTGAGGGATATTAATCTTAAAGATTTTCCTGAAAAGCAGGTCCAAAAGGAATGAGCTCAGGAGTCAGGATACCAGAAGCTTGAGTTTGATGTGCCAGTGCTACTTCATGTGCAATGTGGTGTGATATTGCAGAGAGAAAAGACCAGAAATGGTCTTGTAGATAATGAAGACGACAACAGAGTTAATAATGAAGGTTTTTAATAAATATGTTTGGAGCTGGATATTAGACAGCGATCAAATGGCACCACTTGATAATTACAGTATTAATAAAGAAGTAGATTTAATGGGACAAGAAGAAATACACATGGTGCATCATTCTACATTAAAAAAAGATAATTACCATGCCCAAGAAATTTTTCATGGCAGATAAATGAGATTTACTTGTCATAGAAACAAAAATTAGCATGAGATTACTGCTAATCTCCATTCTGCTAAAATTCCATTCTGCAGCCCCACTCTCTTGCTTTGTATACATGATGAGTTTTAGAAAACATTCTGAAATTTAAAAATGTACTATTTCATAATATATTGGGAGAAACAGTACTGTGACTCGGTAACTTAAGGAAGTGAAAAACTCTGTATGCCAGAAGTGATTTATTACTATTTTAATGGCATAAGTCTGGTAGAAGACATGCACAGCAAAACTGTGAAGTGTCAGCAAATGAACTATGTCATTTTAAGACATGTAGACAAAACACTGATTTTAGTGCCGAAGTGTCTAACAATTTTAACTATCAAAGACTTGCAAAACAACAACCACCACCAGAGTATTTTTGGGAAAAAAAAATCCAAACTATGTAATTGAAAAAGGCTTTTAGCCTTTGAGATCTGGAAAGCCTCTTAGAATCATTGAGGGTAATCTAAAGAGGTCCCTGAGTACAAAACCTAAGACTAAAAAACTGTGACATATTTGTAGTATAAATACTCTGTTTTAATAACATCTATGAAATTATCCAGAAGTTACTAAAGAATTATTAGTAACTGACATATTGTACCTATTTTTAAAGGCATTCTTACATCACGGTAAAGGGAAGGAGTCTCTAAATCTTCAGGAAAGATGCAAAACTACTAATTCTGTGTTTCACTGCAGAGTTCATGTCTCTTAGACTGACCAGTGAAGCCAGCAGAGAGGCCTGTGCAGGCCGTTTGGAAGTTTTTTACAATGGAGCCTGGGGCAGTGTTGGCAGGAGTGGCATGTCTGAAACCACTGTGAGTGTGGTGTGCAGGCAGCTGGGCTGTGCAGACAGAGGGAAAATCAACGCTGCATCTTTAGACAAGGCAACGTCCATTCCCATGTGGGTGGACAATGTTCAGTGCCCAAAAGGACCTGACGCGCTGTGGCAGTGCCTATCATCTCCATGGGAGCAGAGACTGGCCAACCCCTCGGAGGAGACCTGGATCACATGTGACAGTGAGTCTCCATCGACCCACATGAAAATTCCATTCTGCAGCCCCACTCTCATCTTCTGATAAGGCACATTGGATTTTATTTTTCTATTCTCATACTGGCTTAAGGTGTTAGATCTAATTAAGCAAGGATGGGTAACCTGTGGGTAATATCTATTCTACTTGGATGGTGTAGTTGATTTTATTTAATTTGACCTGTAGATATTCAGGAACAGCGATTATTATTCCAAAGGATATCATACTTCCCATGGTCTGCTGGAAAGATTTTTTTTCAATTGCCTTCTCTGAGGAGGAGAGAATATGTGATTTAATATTTGACTGTTGAATGGTCTACTTTACCTTACCCATTTTTCAAATATTATCTTGTTATACTAATATAAGGAGAAAAGCAGTCAGAAAGATCAGTCCTGAAGTATTTCTACACTCTACATCTTCTTGAAATGTGAGATTTCTATCAACCTGGCAATTTCCCAAGATCTTGTCTACTTGAAAGAAACTGACATCACATATTTATAATGTTAACTTTAATCATTTAACATTTACTGAGTCACACCATGTATCTTACATGCAGGATGAAATACACCTAGTTTGCTGAAATGACAAGTCCTCTCATAAAAGATAAATTTTGTAAAAATAGAAATTTTAAAATGCACATTCAGTAGCATTTTAAATAGTTTTTTTTTTTTAAGTTTCAAATCTCTCTTTTCCCCTGTGAACTCTTGGAAGCTTTTAGAAATCTTAGAAATAGCCTACATGTCTCTCATTTTTCAGACAAGATAAGACTTCAAGAAGGACCTACTTCCTGTTCTGGGCGTGTGGAGATCTGGCATGGAGGCTCCTGGGGGACAGTGTGTGATGACTCCTGGGACTTGGATGATGCTCATGTGGTGTGTCAACAACTTGGCTGTGGTCCAGCTTTGAAAGCATTCAAAGAAGCAGAGTTTGGTCAGGGGACTGGTCCCATATGGCTCAATGAAGTCAAGTGCAAAGGGAATGAGTCTTCCTTGTGGGATTGTCCTGCCAGACGCTGGGGCCACAGTGAATGTGGGCACAAGGAAGACGCTGCAGTGAATTGTACAAGTAAGTGCCAGAAGCCTGCATTGAACTTGTAATCTCTGGCAGCAAAGGGGTTGGGCAGTGATGTGTGTTGTGTAAAAATCAGACGTATCGACACAGGGATCTGGTGGGGATTCTCATTAGAAAAGCATAATGTCTCTACTAAAAGAATGATGAAAATAATTGTTATATACTGGCCTTCACCAAGGAGAAGCATATGACCTCTATCCATTGTGCAGAGAAAAAAAGACTAGAGGACTCTAGTTTTAGGTGGGAAAGAGTTATTTACTTGGTTGAGAGGGACTAAGAATTCAGACAAGGAAATAAAAATGTTTGTTCTATATATTACTCAAAAGAATTAAGCCTCTTTCTCTTTTCTCCTACAGATATTTCAGAGCACAAAAACGCACAAAAGGCCACAACAGGTATATTATGGAGTTTACGATCATGGGACCAGTTATCTGCATACATAGAGTTTTTTTTGTCGTTGTTTAGAAATTTTAGGTCAGAAGAGGTTCTGTGGATTTGACTCAGGGATCCTGTATTTGACCAAAGAGAGAGTCGGTGACTAGGAACCTTGGTATTTTCGATAAGACATAATCCAATCTCTTGATATTTACTTAGGTCACTCATCACGTCAGTCATCTCTTACTGCAGTCGGGATCCTTGGGGTTGTTCTGTTGGTCATTTTCGTCACATTATTCTTCTTGACTCGAAAGCGAAGACAAAGACAGCGGCTTGCAGGTTTGAGTCAAATTAGGGTTTATCTAATGTGTCTACAGGATAAGGAAGTTCTTGGGAAGAAAAAAATATTAGACTTAAGTCTGATGACCAGAAAGATGGAATCTAAAATATTTGAGGTTTGAGCAGTTTCTCAAAATAAAGGGAAGGACCAGGCATGGTGGCTCCCACCTGTAATCCTAGCACTTTGGGAGGCCAAGACAGGAGGATCACCTGAGTCCAGGAGTTCAAGACCAGCTTTGACAACACAGGGAGCACTATTTCTACAGATTTTTTTTCTGTTTTTAAATAGAGGGAATATGATTTCTGAGGAGAAATGGGGCTTTAGGTTGCATTGATGATTCTTGTGCTCTATCTACATGCTTAATTAGAGCATTATAGAATTGAAAGTTCAGAATGACTATCTTGTATATTGTTTAGGATGACATTTTGCCTCAACATTTATTTTCTCTTACTATAATCAATCACCTTATTAGAAATTTTGCTGTTCTGTTGAGCAATGTATTAGGCTCTGAAGATACAGATATAGGCAATAAATCTTGGTGGAACTTCAAGGCTAGTGGTAGAGATACATATGTAAACAAATACACTACAATGTAGCCATTATACTTATACATTAATAGGAATGAGGAGCAGAAGTGGCACAGAGAAGGTAGTAATTAACTGAAAAAGGAGGGGAATTACTGGAGGCTTCAAAGAGGCTTGGGAGACAAATTTTCAACATAGAGGCTCAGAGAATTGGGTGAGGAACATTCTAGAAAAGAAGATGTACAAGTGGAGAGAAGCCTGAAGGATGAAGCATTTCTTTTTTTTTTTTTTTCCTGCGGGGCGGAGGGAGTAAAAGTTGAGTGTAAGGAGAGAGGCTGCTAAGTCTGAAGAAGAGAAAAGGCACAAATCATGAAATTCTTATGTTTCACAGTAAGATTCATAGTCATTAAAGAGTATTATGTAGGGGGGTGAAATGGTCAGAGGTCTTTTAGAAAGATCTTTCGGCAACAGGATGTATGAAGGATTCAAAGAAAACCAAGTGACTGACAGGAATGGCATTTTCTAACAGTTGAGGTGAAAAATGAAAAGTACTAAAACTATAGTGAGAATGGAGGGGAGAGAAAAGACTTTTACAGAGACTTAAGAAAAGCTCCAGTGAGTTATGGAAGACTGCTGGCTTACTTGGGGAAAAAAAGTGGGTTGTTACATTACTACAATGGCAGTGGGGAAGATTTAGCCTTGTGCCTATTTCATTTGAGTGTGTGGCATTATAAGGGAAGAGCGTGGTGGTAGAATGGGGTAGAAACAATAGCGTGGATAAAAATGAGGTATGTTTGCAGCGCTGGGAGAAAGCACACATCCAGGAAAGAAAATTTTTATTATGATGGCTGATATCTAACCTAGGATCTCTGTTGTCAGTTTCCTCAAGAGGAGAGAATGTTGTCCACCAGATTCAATACCGGGAGATGAATTCTTGCCTGAATGCAGATGATCTGGACCTAATAAATTCCTCAGGTCTGTAGGTTCTTGGAGGGTCTGTTGCCCTGGGGTTCAGACCAGTGGCCTCAATTGAGGCCTAGACATTTTACTTTGATAAACAGTTTAAAAAATCTAAACATGTAGTAGGAAGCTTAGATGCACATAAGGGACAAGAATGACTGAAAATTATTCTTAGTGAACATCAAAATTGCAAGCACAGGGAGGCCTTTAGCTTATGAGGCCTGTGATTATTCCTGACCAGAGGTATGCAAAACACCATGCAGCGGAATATTCTGACTTGGTCCTCCTTTTATTAAAATGGATACTAATCTTTATTAATCTTACAAAAGACTGTCATAAGTGACAGTTTAAGTTTTTTCTTTAAATAAATTTTGTGTATATTTAAGGTATCCAACAAGATTTTATGGGATGTATATAGACAGTAAAAAGCTTACTACAGCAAAGCAAATGAACACATCCATCATCTGACATAGTTACTTTTTTGTGTGTTTTTCTTGTGGCAAGAGCCGCTAAAACCTCCTCACTTACCATGAATCCTATATACAGTACAATTTTATTACCTATAATCCTCATGTTGTACATTAGACCTCTAGACTCTTCATCCTACATATCTGCTACTTTGTATCCTCTGACCTGGGTATGTTTTTCACAGTTTCTTGCATTCCCATTTCCTGTTATTTTTTTTCTATAGCTTGATATTTATTATATTTTCCCCAAAAGCCTAAAAGCTTAAATTTTCCATATCTTTATTGCATGAGAAACCATCAAAATCCATAGGACTAGCCTTATTTTTCATCACATCATGCTGCTTTGCTCTTGAACTTCAATTTAGCATGG
Organism: Callithrix jacchus; assembly: GCF_049354715.1. Lineage (NCBI taxonomy): Eukaryota > Metazoa > Chordata > Mammalia > Primates > Cebidae > Callithrix > Callithrix jacchus. The sequence continues at coordinate 22,314,037 of NC_133510.1, read as the reverse complement.
ATGCACTAATTCTGCCTCTGGGCAGCATAAATTTTCAGAGTTGGAAGAAATATCCAAAAACCCACTGTCTTTACTCCATGAAGGGTCCCTGACTTTCTGAGAGAGGGCTTCCTCACTTCCTCAATCCAAAGAATTATGCATCTGCTACTGTGTCAGGGATCACATTTAAGGTATAAGAAACATGTACTGTTACTTTGTCAGGAAACATATTTAAGGAATAGGAGAGACTTTATCTGCCCTCTAAATCACACATGCTTGTGGCTAGTGTTTTTAGTTGCTCAAAGAGGCTCACAGTTACTTGAGGAGAGGTCTGGTTTATTTCCCAGTAATTATTTTCTTCCTTTCAGAAAATTCCAATGAGTCAGCTGATTTCAATGCTGCTGAACTAATTTCTGTGTCTAAATTTCTTCCTATTTCTGGAATGAAAAAGAAGGCCATTCTGAGGCACACTGAAAAGGAAAATGGGAATTTATAACCCAGTGAGGTGAGTGATGAGAATTTATTAGTCCTTGTTCAAAATAGCCACATTTCTTTTGAGGACTGAGAGCTCCTCTGGCATTAGAAAGAAAGAATGTATGTATACATACGTTATATGCTTATGTGCATATATTTGTATACATATATATCTATATTGAGAATATGTAAAAACTTATAAAATGACTCATTCATCTCTTAATTATACATACACACATATATAGTAAGCAATAATACATCCATAGAGCTAAGGAGAAACTGAGTAAATAAATGTAAATAAATCTTTTGAAGACTTACAGTATCATTTAAGGAAAAAGATAAGACATACTATTCATCTGCATTGTATAATACATGCTATGGCAATGATTACTGAAGACACCACAAGAATACAGAAAGTTTGCCTAATAAAATTTGGGGTTGCTGTAAGATGATGAGATATTTAAGGTAAACTTTAAAAATAACTGAAAAATAGACAATTCCACAGAAAGGACACAGTATGTGCAAACTAGAGGCAGAAAAAAGAACCATGCCTTTAGGGAACTATAAGAAGTTTTTTATTCAAGAACATATATTGAACATATTTATGGTAACAAGTAGTGCCTTGAGCACTCAAGAGACAGAGATAAAAGATACTATTGGCAAAGACATGATTGTTTAATAAAAGATGTCATAGGCTATAGGTAGTAATATCAAGAGGTCATGTGGACAGAAATAGGTGGTGAGAATCTAAGCTGAAAAGGCTGCATAGAGCCCTATAATGAATGGTCTTAACTGCTATATTTTATGTTCATATTTCATTTTGGGGTCTGTTGAGGAGGTGGTGAAGAACTTTGAAAGGTTCAAATGAGACAAGATGATTAGAATTGCATTTTACAACTTGCTTTCATGAGAAAAACATAAAAGAGAAAAAATTCAAAATGTGAACAAGATGTATAGTTAAGCTATACATCAAAAGCAAAGGATTGTGAAATGAGTTACTGGATAGATTTCTGTTTTTAAAATGACAATTTGGGGACAACTACATCTAGAATTGAAATGTAGAAGAAGTATTTCTTATAGAAATATTATTTATGGCATATAAGAAATATAGATGAGACAAAGGACAAGAGTTGGAACTCAAAGTATACAAAACATAAATTGTGAGCATCTATAAAATGCAGAGCTAATTTTGCATACTACACACACACACGTATACATGGAGTCTTTATAAACTGTACAGAGCACAAAAGGGTTAATATATATGAATGTAAATTGTGTGTATGTATGTGTATGTGTAACATCCAATGGATAATTGGGCAAAGCTATGAAAAGACAATTTGCACAAAATGAATTTCAAATGACAGATACTTTTAAGTGTCTGGAGGACTGAAACTATAATTAACAATGAGGTATCACTTTATACAAATCAGACTAACAAAAATATAAAATACCATTAATAGTGATTACTGGTGGGAATACAGAGAAAAAGGTCATTTCAAAAACTGCTCTTGGAAGTGTGAGATATGGTAACATTTGGAGAAAGCAATCTGGCAAGAAAGGGAGAGTTGAGAGCAGGGAAATAGGAGACATGGCTTGGCAGGTCCCACCCCGACAAAGTTCAGCAAATCGAAGCCCTCTTGCTAGAGTTTTGCAGCCAGCACATCAGTTTGAACTCCCGCCAGGAAGATGGAGCTTGGTGGGAGGAATGCCGCCCGCCATTGGGAAGGCAGGTCTAACCTCACCAGTGTAAACAAAACCCAGAGGAAGACTACCCAGCAGCCGCAGCCCGAGGCAGCCCAGCAGCGCCTCTTCAGATGGGCTTATCAAGCGGCTTCCAGACAATTGCATAACCAAAAAACCGCCTCATACAGGACAAATTATTTTCAAAGCTTCACAGATCCTTTGACCCAACAATTCCATCCCTGAGAATTTCTTCCAATACCAATAAAGTCACTAGTATGGAATGACAAATACACAAACATTTCTTTTTGCAATGTTGTTGATAGTGGCAAAAAACTGGAAACAAAGTGATTGCTGATTGATGGAGTAATGGCTGGAAAAATTATGATTTATCCAATCAAAAAAGGAAAAATCACCTATAAAATATGACAACATGATTCGATTATATGTTGGCTATAATTAAATATAATGTTTACATGTATAAAATTATGCATTTATATGTGCATAAAGAAGCTAAATATTCTAGCAGTGTTGTAAAATGAGAACTATGAATAAGTTTTGATTTATAATCTGAAGCATATGTTTTCTGATGTGATAAATAATAATCGAAATACTTTTTCCTTAATGAGTAATCACTGCTTAATAACTTCTTCAGAATCACATGAGGTGATTTTGAAAATAATGTTTCTTTTGTTAAAACACTTTACTTTAAGTGATGGGAGACATGCGCAGAACATGCAGGTGTGTTTCATGTGGTTTGCTGCACCTATCAATACATCATCTAGGTTTTAGGCCCCATGTACATTAGGTATTTGTCCTAATGCTCTCCCTGCCTTTACCTTCCAGCCCCTCGCGGGGCCTGGGGTGCGATGTTCCCCTCCCTGTGTCCACTTGTTCTCATTGTTCAACTCCCACTTATGAGTGAGTATATGCAGTATTTGGTTTTCTGTTCTTGTGTCAGTTTGCTGAGAATGATGGTTTCCAGCTTCATCCATGTCCCTTCAAAGAACATGAACTCATCCTTTTTTATGGCTGCATGGTATTCCATGGTGTATATGTGCCACATTTTCTTTATCCAGTCTATTTTTGATGGGCATTTAAGTTGGTTCCATGTCTTTGCTATTGTAAATAGTGCTGCAATAAACATATGTGTGCATGTGTCTTTATCATAGAATTATTTATAATTATTTGGGTATATACCCAGTAATGGGTTTGCTGGGCCAAATGGCATTTCTGGTCTTAGATCCTTGAGGAATTGCTATGTTGTCTTCCACAATGGCTGAACTAATTTACACTGCCACCAACAGTGTAAAAGCATTCCTATTTCTCCACATCCTATTCAGCATCTGTTGTTTCCTGACTTTTTAATGATCGCCATTCTACCTAGCATGAGATAGTATCTCACTGTGGTTTGATGTGCATTTCTCTAATGATCAGTGATGATGAGCTTTTTTTCATATGTTTGTTGGCAACATAAATGTCTTTTTTTGAGAAGTGTCTGTTCATATTCCCACTTTTTGATGGGATTGTTTTTTTCTTATAAATTTGTTTAAGTTCCTTGTAGATTCTGGATGCTAAACTTGTCAGATGCATAGATTGCAAAAATTTTCTCTCACTCTGTAGGTTGCCTGTTCACTCTGATGATAGTTTCTTTTGCTGTGTAGAAGCTCTTTAGATTAATTAGGTCCCATTTGTCAAACGTTGCTTTTGTTGCGATTCCTTTCAGTGTTTTAGTCTTGAAGCCTTTGCCCATGCCTATGTACTGAATGGTATTGTCTAGGTTTTCTTCTCGCATTTTTGTGGTTGTAGGTGTTATGTTTAAATCTTTAATGCATCTTGAGTTAGTTTTTATATAAGCTGTAAGGAAGGGGTCCAGTTTGTTTACTGTATATGGCTAGCCAATCTTCCCAGCACCATTTATTAAATAGGGAGTCTTTTCCCCATTGTTAGTTTTTGTCAGGTTTGTTGAAGACCAGATGGTTGTAGATGTGTGGTGTCATTTCTGAGGCCCCTGTTCTGTTCCATTGGTCTATATCCGTTTGGGTACCAATACTGTGCTGTTTTGGTTACTGTAGCCTTGTAGTATAGTTTGAAGTCAGGTAGTATGATGCCTTCACCTTTGTACTTTTTGCTTAGGATCATCTTGGCTGTACAGTCCCTTTTCTGGTTCCATATGAAATTTAAAGTAGTTTTTTATAATTCTGTGAAGAAAGCCAATGGTAGCTTGATGGGGATAGCATTGAATCTATAAATAATTTTGGGCAAAATGGCCATTTTAACAATATTGACTCTTTTTAACTATAAGCATGAATGTTTTTTCATTTGTTTGTGTCCTTATTTATTTCCTTGAGCACTGGTTTGTATTTCTCCTTGAAGAGGTCCTTTATATCCCTTGTAAGTTGCATTCCTAGTTATATTATTCCCTTTGTAGCAATTGTGAATGGGAGTTCACTCATGATTTTATTCTCTGCTTAGCTATTATTGGTATACAGAAATGCTTGTGATTTCTGCTCGTTGATTTTGTATCCTGAGGCTTTGCTGAAGTTGCTTATCAGCTTACGGAGATTTTGGGCTGAGACAATGGGATTTTCTAAATGTACAAGCATGTCATCCATAAACAGATAATTTGAGTTTCTCTTTTTCTATCTGAATATCCTTTATTTCCTTCTCTTGCCTGATTGCCCCGGCCAAAACTTCCAATATACTCTGTTGAATAGGAGTGGTGAGAGAGGGCATCCTTGTCTTGTGCCAGTTTTCAAAAGGTATGCTTCCAGCTTTTGCCCACTCAGTATGACACTGGCCATGGGTTTGTCATAAATAGCTTTTATTATTTTGAGATATGTTCCATCAATACCTAGTTTATTGAGAGTTTTTAGCATGAAAAAGTGTTGAATTTTATCAAAGGCCTTTTCTGTAACTATTGAGATAATCATGTCATTTCGGTCTGTGGTTCTGTTTATATGATGGATTACATTTATTGATTTTTGTATTTTGAACCAGCCTTGCATCCTAGGAATGAAACCAACTTGATCATGGTAGGTAAGCTTTTTGATGTGCTGCTGGATTCAGTTTGCAAGTATTTTATTAAGGATTTTCCCATCAATGTTCGTTAGCGATATTGGCCTAAAATTTCCTTTTCGTGTGTGTGTCTCTTCCAGGTTTTGGTATCAGGATGATGCTGACCTCATAACAGGAGTCAGGGAGGAGGCCCTTCCTTTATAATTTGGAAATAGTTTCAGAAGGAATGGTATTAGCTTTTCTTTGTACTTGTGGCAAAATTTGGCTGTGAATTCATCTGGTCCTGGGCTTTTTTTGTTTGTTCGTTTTGGATGATAGGCTATTAATTACTTCCTCAATTTCATAACTTGTTATTATTCTATTCAGAGATTCGACTTCTTCCTGATTTAGTCTTGGGAGGATGTGTTGAGGAATTTATCTATTTATTCTAGATTTTCTAGCTTATTTGTTTAGATGTGTTTATAGTATTCTCTGATGGTAATTTGTAATTCTGTGGGATCAGTGGTGATATCCCCTTTATTGTTTTTACTGTATCTATTTGATTATTCTCTCTTCTATTCTTTATTAGTCTGGCTAGCAGTCTATTTTGTCTTTTCAAAAAACCAGGTCCTGGATTGATTGATTTTTTTGAAGGTTTTTTTTCTGTCTCTATCTAGTTCAGTTCTGCTGATCTTAGTGATTTCTTGTCTTCTGCTAGCTTTTGAATTTGTTTGCTCTTGCTTCTCTAGTTCCTTTAATTGTGATGTCAGGATGTTGATTTTAGATATTTCCTGCTTTCTGATGTGTGCATTTAGTGCTATAAATTTCCCTCTTAACACTGCTTTAGCTCTGTCCAGATTCTGGTATGTTGTGTCTCTGTTCTTATTGGTTTCAAAGAACTTCATTATTTCTGCCTTAATTTTGTTATTTACCCGGTAGTCATTCAGGAGCAGGTTGTTCAGTTTGCATGCAGTTGTGTGGTTTTGAGTGAGTTTCTTTTTTTTTCTTGTGTGTGTGTGTGTGTGTTTTGTTGTTGTTGAGTGAGTTTCTTAATCTTGAGTTCTAATTTGATGGCACTGTGGTCTGAGAGACTTTGTTATGCTTTCCATTCTTTTGCATTTGCTGAGGAGTGTTTTATTTCCGATTATGAGGTTGATTTTAGAAAAAGTGCTATGTGGTGCTGAGAAGAATGTATATTCTGTTGATTTGGGGTGGAGAGTTTTGTAGATGTCTATTAGGTCCATTTGCTCCAGAGCTGAGTTCAAGTCCTGAGTATCCTTGTTAATTTTCTGCCTCATTGATCCATCTGATATTGACAATGGGGTATTGAAGTTTCCCACTATTATTGTATGGTAGTCTAAGTCTTTTTATAGGTCTCTAAGATCTTGTTTTATAAACTGGGTGTTCCTGTATTGGGTGCATATATATTGAGGATAGTTATCTCTTCTTGTTGCATGGATCCCTTTACTGTTATGTAATGCCCTTCTTTGTCTTTTTTCATCTTTGTTGATTTAAAGTCTGTTTTATCAGACTAGGATTGCAACCTCAGCTTTTTTCTTGCTTTCCATTTGCTTGTTAAGTCTCCATCCGTTTATTTTGAGCCTATGTGTGTTTTCACATGTGATATGGGTCTCCTGAATACAGCACACTGATGAGTCTTGACTCTTTATCCAATTTGCCAGTCTGTATCTTTTAATTGGGGGCATTTAGCCCATTTACATTTAAAGTTAATATGATTATGTGTGAATTTGATCCTGTCATCAAGATGCTAGCTGGTTATTTTGCACATTAGTTGATGCAGTTTCTTCATAGTATCATTGATCTTTATATTTTGGTTTGTTCTTACAGTGGTGGTACTGGTTTTTCCTTTCCATATTTAGTGCTTCCTTCAGGAGCTCTTGTAAGGCAGGCCTGGTGGTGACAAAATCCCTCAGCATTTACTTGTCTGTACAGGATCTTATTTCTCCTTTGCTTATGAAACTTAGTTTGGCTGGATATGAAACTTTGGATTGAAAATTTTTTTCTTTGAGAATGTTGAATATTGGCCTCCACTCTCATCTGGCTTGTATGGTGTCTGCAGAAAGATTTGCTGTTGGTCTGATTGGCTTCCCTTTGTAGGTAACCTGACCTTTCTCTCTGGCTGCCCTTAACATTTTTTCCTTAATTTCAACCTTGGTGAATCTGATGATTATGGGTCTTGGGGTTGCTCTTCTTTTTTTTTTGAGATGGAGTTTTGCTCTTGTTACCCAGACTGGAGTGCAATGGCACGATCTCGCTCACCGCAACCTCCGCCTCCTAGGTTCAGGCAATTCTCCCACCTCAGCCTCCTGAGTAGCTGGGATTACAGGCATGTGCCACCATGCACCGCTAATTTTTTGTATTTTTAGTAGAGATGGGGTTTCACCATGTTGACCAGGATGGTCTCGATCTCTTGACCTCGTGATCCACACACCTCAGCCTCCCAAAGTGCTGGGATTGCAGGCTTGAACCACTGTGCCTGCCTGGGGTTGCTGTTCTTGAGGAGTATCTTTGTGGTGTTCTCTATATTTCCTGAATTTGAATGTTGGCCTGTCTTGCTAGTTTGGAGAAAGTCTTCTGGATAATACCCTGAAGTGTATTTTCCAACTTCATTCTATTCTCCCTGTCACTTTTAGGTACACTAATCAATCATAGGTTTAGTCTTTTCACATAGTCCCACATTTCTTGGAGGCTTTGTTTGTTTGTTTTCATTCTTTTTTCTCTGATCTTGTCTTCATGCCTTTTTTCAGTAAGTTGTTCTTCAATCTCTAATATTCTTTCTTCCACTTAGTTGATTCAGCTATTGATATTTGTGTATGATTCAGAAAGTTCTCATGCTGTATTTTTCAGCTCCATCAGATCATTTAGTTTCTTCTGTAAACTGGTTATTCTAGTGTTAGCAGTTCCTGTAACCGTTTTCAAAGTTCTTAGCTTCCTTGCATTGGGTTAGAATGTGTTCCTTTAGCTTGGAGGAGTTTGTTATTGCCCATTTTCTGAAGCCTACTTCTGTCAATTCGTCAAATTCATTTTCTGCACAGTTTTGTGCCCTTGCTGGAGAGGAGTTGTGATCATTTAGAAGAAGAGCCATTCTGGTTTTTGGAATTTTCAGCACTTATGCACAGTTTTTTTCTGTCTTCATTGATTTATCTACCTTCGATGTTTGAGGTGATGACCTTTGGTTGGGGTTTTTGTGTGGGTATCCTTTTGGTTGAGGTTGATGTTATTGCTTTCTGTTTGTTAGTTTTCCTTCTAACAGTCAGGCCTCTCTGCAGCAGGTCTGCTGCAGTTTGCTGGTGGTCCACTCCAGACTCTATTTGCCTAGGTATCACCAGCAGAGGCTGCAGAACAGCCAAGATTTCTTGCCTGTTCCTTCCTGTGGAAACTTCATCCCAGAGGGGCACTGGCCTGATGCCAGCCAGAGCTCTACTATATGAGGTGTCTGTTAATCCCTGATGGGAGGTCTCTCCCAGTCTGGAGGCATGGGGGTCAGGGATCCACCTGAGGAGGCAGTCTGTCCCTAGCAGAGCTCCAGCGCTGTGCTGGGACAATTCTCTGTCAGGAGTCCCTGCTAGCCTCAGAGCCAGCAGCCGGGAACATTTAAGTTTGCTGAAGCTATGCCCATAGCTACGCTTTCCCTCAGGTTCTCTGTCCCAGGGAGATGGGAATTTTATCTATACCCTTCTGACTAGGGCTGATGCCTTTCTTTCAGAGATGCCCTGCCCAGTGAAGAGGAATCTAGAGAGGCAGTCTGGTCACAGCCGCTTTGCCGTGCTGTGGTGAGTTCTGCTCAGACTGAACTCCCTGGCCTCCTTAGCACTGTCAGGCAAAACCCGCCTACTCAAGCCTCAGTAATGGCAGACGTCCCTTGCCCACCAAGCCTGATTGTCCGATTGACTTCAGATGGCTGTGCTAGCAGTGTTTCAAGCCAGTGGTTCATAGCTTGCTGTGCTCAGTGGGAGTGGGACCTGCTGAGTAAGACCACTTGGCTCTCTGGCTTTAGCCCCCTTTACAGTGGAGTGAATGGTTCGGTCTCCCTGGGGCTCCAGGCACCACTCAGTTGGAAATGCAGAAATCACCCACTTTTTGCTTTGATCTCACTGGGAGCTGCAGACTGGAGCTGTTTCTATTCAGCCATCTTGCCAGCTCCTAAAAATGACATTTGTTAATTCCTCTGTATTTCCATGGGCTAAAAGTAATTCTTATGCACACAGAAGTTTAAAAAAAATAACATTTAAGGTTTCTTATCAGGAAAGTAGTATAATTTTTAACATAAGCAAGTCTGTCTCTGTGTTATAATGTAACGAATTCTTATATGCATATGGAGAGGAAAATGACATTTTTCTATTTATGGTTTTAGTTCAGCCTTGAAGATACCTTGATGAAGACCTGGACTATTGAATGGAGCAGAAATTCACCTCCCTCACTGAATATTACAGTTGCATTTCTATGGAGTTCTTCTTCTCCTAGTATTCCTAAGACTGCTGCTGAATTTGTGAAAGTTAAGTTTGTGAATGTGACTACTTAATGGTGTATATGAGACTTTCAAGGGAATTAAATAAATAATTAAGAATACTACTGATTTGAGTATGTGTTAACTATTTTTCTTAATTCTATTAATTTCTAAATGGGCTTCTTAATTTTTTCTAGAGTTTCCTAAGTATATTATAAGGTCTTTTATTTGACAGACAGTGTTTCAATTTGCATATACAGTACTATATATTTTTTCTTATTTGGTTTGAATAATGTAAAACCTAAAACTTAAAAAAAAAACCCTGGAAGACAACCTAGGCAATACAATTAGGGACATGGACAAGGCAAAGATTCTATGATGAAGCCAAAAGCAATTGCAATACAAAAAAAATTGACAAATTGGATTTAACTAAAGAGCTTCTTCACAGCAAAATAAACTATCAAGACAGTAAACAGACAACCTACAGAATGGGAGAAAATGTTTGCAAACTATGCATCTAACAAAAGTGTAATATCCAGCCTCTGTAAGAAACTTAAATTCACAAGAAGAAAACAACCCCATTAAAGAATGGTCAAAGGACAAGAACAAACACTTCTCAATAGACGACATACATGCAGCCAACATGCATATGAAAAAAACTCAATATCACTAATTGTTAGAGAAACGCAAATTAAAACCACAATGAGATACTATGTCACACCAGTCAAAATGATTATTAAAAAGTAAAAAAAAAAAAAAAAAAATAACAGATACTGGTAAGATTGTGGAGAGAAAAGAATGCTGTTGGTGGGAGTGTAAATTAGTTCAACCATTGTGGAAGACAATGTGGCGATTCCTCAAAGACCTTAAAGACAGAAATACCATTTGACTCAGCAATGCCGTTACTGTGTATATACCCAAGGAATATGTCATTCTATTATAAAGACACATGCACGTGTGTGTTCTTAGCAACGCCATTCCCAATAGCAAAGACATGGAATCAACCTAAATGCCCATCAGTGGAAGACTGGATAAAGAAAATGTAATATATATACACCAAGCAATTCTATGCAGTGAGACTATGTCCTTTGTAGGAACAGGGACGGAGCTGGAGGCCATTATCCTTAGCAAACTGAGGCAGGAACAGAAAACCAAATGCCATATGTTCTCACTTATAAGTGGGAGCTAAATGTTGAGAACATGTGGACACATAGAGGGGAACAAAACACACTGGGATTTTTGGAAGGTGAAAGGTGGGAGGAAGGAGAGGATCAGAAAAAATAACTAATGGGTACTAGGCTTAATAACTGGGTGATGAGATAAGCTGTACAACAATCCCCCAGGACACAGGTTTATCAGTGTAACAAACCTGCACTGGTAACCCTAAACTTAAAATAAAAACTAAACAACAACAACAAAAAAGAAAATTCAAAGGGGATTGAGTGTTGTTACCTAAACCTGTGGTCATGGCAGCCTCTCAGCACGAGGGGGCACCATAAGCCCCAGAATGCTACAATTTTTTTTTTTGAAAGGGAGCCGCACTCTGTTGAGAGGTATCTTACCACAAATTCTAACTGTAAGTGTATTCATGGTTATTTTCGAAAGAATTATGACTTTTCCCCAAAAGAATCCTAAATAACTTGTAATAAACCTATAAAGCTGATTTGCATATTTCCAAAATTTTGAATAGCAAATATAGGCAACTCATATATATATATGTATAAAAACCCATGTGGGGAGCCCGCCCATGTAAATGCTTGCAAAGCGAGTTTTACAATACTGGCGGTTTGAGCCAAGAAACAGGGCCTCCTGAAGGAGGGAAGTCGAGATAAAAGAATCAGGAACAGACAAAGGGAATCTATTTAAAAGATAATCAGATGTTTGAAACCAAAAACTCTTGCAGTCACGAGGAGCAATGTCTCCATGTAAATGTCTTTTATGAGCACCTGGAATGACTATCATCTTTTACAACCACTGATTGTGTATCTGCCATCTTTATTGTGTAGAGTAGGTCATCTAGTGTTTTCCATTTCCTCTTGCAATGACGTAAACCAGAGCCTGGATAAATGTATATATACTGAGCCTTTGAGAAATAAATTTGGTGCGGAATAAGATTTCCACACCCCTCCTGACCCCGCTTTCTGTCTGTCTTTATTTCCCGTGCCCTCCCCCACTCAGGTTTAGAAACCTCTTGCTGGCCAAGAGTGACCCCCAGAAACCCACACATTTGTTCAATGGCTATTTGGGAATTGCCAGGTATACCTGGTAATATCTCTAAGGAATTATCGAATATTGAAAAAAACCTACTCAATACCAAGTAAAATCTTGACATACAATCCATCCTTCTTTCGGTGCCTGCCAGCTGATTGGTTTGCTGAACACTGTCACGTTAAATGATGGTGCCTAGGTAAAAACGCTGCACACACTCCCCTCCACCCCCACCCCTTACCCATGTTGCGATGTGGCTGCCTGTCATGAGATGAGATCTGCTTGAGTAAAGCCATATACATTACAGCAACCATTCCAGATTCTGAAAATGACCAAACACTTTGGTATTAATACAATGTATTCCCTGTTTTCTCAAATACACAAAATATACATTTCCAGTTTTTGTTGTTTTCTCTCTCTCTTTTTTTAATAGTAATAGTTAGGTTTGCTGTTTGAAAGGGAACCCAGTGGACCTGGCACAGGTAGTGCTCAGTTCTGGTGCCTCTTCATGTGCAGGGCCAGGTGGTTAGAGCGTGAGAAGTTGCGGTTGCACACCCTGCACTGGAAGGGCTTGGAGCCCGTGTGCTTCCGGTAGTGGCGGGTCAGCTCATCGGATCTCGCGAACCTCCAGTCGCAATCTTCCCAGGTGCACTTGTATGGCTTTTCACCAGTGTGAGTCCTCAGGTGAGCTTTTAAATGAGAAGACTTTGTATAAACTTTTGTGCAACCAGCGTAATCGCAGTAGTGAATGCGTTTCTCCAGATCAGGGTTACTCCTTCTATTGTATCTGACAGGTTGGATGTTTTGTGAGTTAACTGGCAGGGTGGTGGGTAAATTTGGATGCTGAATTGCCAGTTTAGAAGCAATTATAGCAGCATAGGATGGAGGTGGGGTTAAATTCTGGAGCATCTCTGCTTGTCTATCTGGACTTCCAGGCTCTGAGCTTGGTGGTGACGGGGGAAAGTAAGTAGCCTGTTGTGGAAGAAACTGACTGAGTATTGTGTATGTGCAAGGGGGCATGGCCTGGAACTGTTTCACTGCAGTCTGAGGAACAGCAGAGGTGTGTGTATTAAGGCCTGCCAAGGCAGCTGACATAGAAACATTAACAATGTCCATTGCTGCTGTCTGGTTTGCAGAACTGGGCATATCTAGATCCCGTGTATTCAGTAGCTGGTACAGGTGGCCCTGCTGGGGAGGGACAGAAAGATGAAGATCTGGTGTAGGAAGTTCTTGTTTGAGGAAAATATTGTTCACCTCTGGAGCTGCTGTCTGGTGTGAGCTGAATATACTGGTGAACTCAGGGAGGGCCTGGGTCGGGCCGGAGGAGGGGCAGTCGTTTCACTCTGGTGGCTGAAAATGGCAACAGGTTCTGTCTTGATGTGTGTGACGCAGGGTCTCTGGGATTTGTAGAGGACAGTTCTCAGGTGAGTGATGTCAGGGAGGAACACGTTCATGTTGATACTGGACCATCTCCTCCGGAGGCAGCCGCGGATCGGCTGCGCGATGCTGGGCCCGCTGTGGGGCCTGCGGGCGGTGGTGCGGGTGCTTCAGTTCCTCGCCGGGAAAGAGCGCCGCGTCGCGGGCGGGGTTCGCGGCGCCCAGCACTGGCTTGAGCTGCGCGAACACGGGCTCGTCCTGTGGCGCCAGCGGCTGGGGCAAGGGTTCCAGGCGGGCGCTCACGCTCAGCACCGCGTAGCCATGGGCACTCGGGGGCGCGGCTCCGGGCGCGGTCGGGCGCACTTCCCACCTCGCCCGCGCTGGCTCGGGCCAACCAGCTCGGCCCTGGGCTGCGGGCGGAGGAGGGGAGGTTTCAGGCGGACCCCTTAGTCAGCAGCAGGCACTGTTTTCGAAGGCGCGCACCAAAAGCAAAACTCTTCCGCTGCCACACGTAAACGCCCACGTCCACCGGGCGGCCACTTTCTCCCGCCCCGCCCCACCGCGCTCTCAAGCTCTCCGGAGCCCGCTCCCGCCACCGCAGACCTCCGCAAGAGCGCTGCGAGCCTGTGTACCTGCCCCGCGACTCGCATTCATATATTTCACGTCAAGTTCTATCTTCTTCTCCAGTTTATGGCTAATCTCTTTGTGGAATTTTAAAAAATTTTCATCAAGACTCTCGTTGAGTTTCTTGTGGGTGCTTGAAATCTCTGTGAGGACATGGCCCAGTTCAGTCGACATTGGTGGCAATCTCACCACTCTTGGCCACTCCGTCATAGTAGGCTTTTCCTGCCAGGATCATAGCATTTACGGCTTTCTCATAATTTTTCCCTGGGTTTATCGAATTTCGAAGCCCAGGATTGAACTGTTCCATAACATTCTGGCGATCCTAATTACAGTGGGAGTCTCTCCCCCACATTCTTGGGCACTTTCTTTTCTCAGAGGAAACTCGAGCTGGTGTCTTTGGTCCCGGAGGCTTAAGCCCGGCAGCCAGGCCAGCGCTGGTCGCTGATTCCGAGAACTTGGGAGGGGGACGTGGGCCCGCCGACGCACCACAGACCCCTCCCCAACCTAAGTGCACCGGTGGTGCTCTCCGTGAGCCGGTTCACCTCCTCGGGCTCCCGAGACATGGCTGCGGCAGCCGGGTGGACGAAAGAGGGCTGGAGGGCGCGGCAGGGCCTCGTGGCCGCCGGACTCCGGGTAGCGGGAGCACCGGGGCGCGACTAAGGGGCCCTGGAGTGTCGGCCACCACCGTAGCCTTCGGCCAGGGAGTGCCCGCGCGCGCCTCCGCCGCCAAAATGTCAAAACTTGCGGCGGCGCCGCCTTGGCCGTCTGCGACTAGCAGAGAGAAGCGGCCGGACGCCTTTTTAAAAATTTTTAATTGCATTTTAGGTTTTGGGGTACATGTGAATAACATGCAAGAGTGTTGCCTCGGTACACACACGGCAGGGTGATTTGCTGCTTTCCTCCCCATCACCTAAATCTGGCATTTCTCCCCATGCTCTCTCTCCCCAACTCCCCACCCCTGCTGTCCCTCCCCTATTTCCCCCCAACAGACCCCAGTGTGTGATGCTCCCCTCCCTGTGTCCATGTGTTCTCATTGTTCAACATCCACCTATGAGTCAGAACATGCGGTGTTTGATTTTCTGTTCTTGTGTCAGTTTGCTGAGAATGATGGTTTCCAGGTTTATCCTTGTCCCTACAAAGGACACGAACTCATCGTTTTTTTATGGCTGCATAATATTCCATGGTATATATGTGCCGCATTTTTGCTGTCCAGTCCATCATAGATGGGCGTTTGGGTTGGTTCCAGGCCTTTGCGATTGTAAACAGTGCTGCAGTGAACATTCATATGTTAAAACCAGGTACCATAATCTCTCACCTGTTTGCTCTGTTTGTTCTGTTTGGGCATATTTCCACCTCCAGCCATTAAAGGCATTAATCCGTTTTGAGTTTATTTTTGTATATGGTGTTAGATAAGGGTCACATTTCATTATTCTTGTGGATATCCAGGTTCCCCAACAGTATTTAATGCAGAGACTATTTTTTTCTCCATTGTGTGTTCTTGGCATCTTTATAAAAAATGAGTTGACCTTAATGAATGGGTTTATTTCTCATCTCTCTATCCTGTTCCTCTGACCAATGTGTCTGTTTTTATGTCAGAACCACTCTGTTTTAGTTACCATAGCTTTGTGATCAATTTCGAAGTCAGGTACTATGATGCCTTTAGCTTTATATTTTTGCTCATGATTGCTTTGGCTTTGGAGGTCTTTTGTAGTTCCATTCAAATTTTAGAATTGTTTCTATTTTTGTGAAAATTTGATGGGATTGCATTGAGTCTGAAGATTGCTCTGGGTAATATGGATACTTTAGCAATATTAATTCTTCCAACCCATGAACACTTGATAACTCTGCATTTATTTATGTTGACTATAATTTTTCATCAATGTTATTGTTTTCCATATACAGATTTTTCACTTCCTTGATTAAAGTTACTCTTCATTATTTTGTTTATGGCATTGTGAATGGGGTTGGTTTCTTAATTTCTTTTTTAAGTACTTTGTTGTTTGTGCTAAGAAATATTACTGAGTTTTGTGTGCTAATTTTGTACCCTACAGGGTGACTGAATTTATCAGTTTGAATAGTTTTTCAGTGGACTTTGTTTTGTTTTATTTTGAGACAGAGTCTTGCTCTGTCACTCAGGCTGGAGTGCTGTGGAGCAATCTCAGCTCACTGCAGCCTCCGTCTCCCAGGCTCAAGCAATTCTCTTGCCTCAGCCTCTGGAGCAGCTGGGATTATAGGCATGTGCCACCGCACCCAGCTAATTCTTGTCATTTTAGTAGCAACAGGGTTTTACCATGTTTCCCAGGCTGGTTTTGAGCTCCTGGCCTCAAGTGATCCTCCCGTCTTGGCCTCCCAAAGTGCTGAGATTACAGGTATGAGCCACTACGCCTGGCCCTTTGAGGATGTTCTGTGTGTTAGGTAATGTCATCAGCAAACAGAAACGGTTTCGCTTCTTTTTCTATTTGAATGCTATTTATTTCTCTTGCCTCATTGCTCTGGCTAAACTTTTACAACTATCTTGAATTAAGTGCTGAGAGTGGTCATTCTTGAATTCCCTATCTTAGAGGACAAACTTTCAACTTTTTACCATTAAAAACATCATGATGGCCCTGCCAGCTGAAGCCCCCGCGCCGGCGCCATGTCAAAGAAGAAAGGATTGAGTGCAGAAGAAAAGAGAACTCGCATGATGGAAATATTTTTTGAAACAAAAGATGTATTTCAGTTAAAAGACTTGGAGAAGATCGCTCCCAAAGAGAAAGGCGTTACTTCTATGTCAGTAAAAGAAGTGACTTCAAAGCTTATGGTTGACTGTGAGAGGATCGGAACTTCTAATTATTATTGGGCTTTTCCAAGTAAAGCTATTCATGCAAGGAAACGTAAGTTGGAGGCTCTGGAATCTCAGTTGTCTGAGGGAAGCCAAAAGCATGCAAGCCTACAGAAAAGCATTGAAAAAGCTAAAATTGGCAGATGTGAAACGGAAGAGCGAAACGCTAGCAAAACGGAAGAGCGAAACGCTAGCAAAAGAACTTTCTTCACTTTGAGACCAAAGGGAACAGCTAAAGGCAGAAGTAGAAAAATACAAAGATGTGACCCACAAGTCGTGGAAGAAATACGCCAAGCAAATAAAGTAGCCAAAGAAGCTGCTAACAGATGGACTGATAACGTATTTGCAATAAAATCTTGGGCCAAAAGAGAATTTGGGTTTGAAGAAAATAAAATTGATAAAACTTTTGGAATTCCAGAAGACTTTGACTACATAGACTAAAATATTCTATGGCGGTGAAGAATGTAAATTTTAAACTATTATCTAAAGTGTACTGAATTGTCATTTGCCTATAACTGTATGTACTCTTTTATTAATGTTAAAGTGTAAAATGCAAAAAAAAAAAAAACCCATCATGATGTTAAATGCAGGTTTTCATATGTGGCCTCTAATGTGTTGAAGTACATTTTTCTATATCTAATTTACTGATAGTTCTTCTCATGAAAATACATTAGATTTTGTCCAGTGTTTTCACTGTGCATGTTGAGATGATCATATAGTTTTTGTCTTTCATTCGGTTATTATTATGTATCACATTGTTAACTTGAATATGTTCAACCATCCTTGCATCCCAGGGATAAACCCCCCTTAATTATGGTGAATGATCTGATTAATGTGTTATTGTATTCAATGTGCTAGTGTTTTGTTGAGGATGTTTGCATCTATGTTCATCAGGGATATTGGCCTGTAATTTTCTTTTCTTGTAGTTTTTTTCGTTTTGGCTTTGCATCAGTGTGATGCTGACATTGCAAAATGAGTGAAAATTTTCCCTCCACTTCCACTTTTTGGAAGAGTTTGAAGAGAACTGTGTTAGTTTTCTTGTTCTTTAAATGTTTGGTAGTGTTTCACCATGAAGCTCTCTGGTTCCGGAATTTTCATTGAGAGAAGATATTTTATTATTGATTCAGTTTTTTTTACTCATTATTAGTCTGTTCAGTTTTTCTATTTCTTCTTGATTCAGCCTTTATTGGCTGCACATTTCTAGGAATGCATTCATTTCTTCTAGGTCGTTCAATTTTTTGGTATGTAATTGGTTATAGTAGTACCTTATGGTCCCTAGTATTTATGGGACATTAGTTGTAATGCCTCCTTTTTCATACCTAATTTAATTTATGTGAGCTCTTGCTTTTCTTAGTCTAGGTAAATGTTTGTCAATATTGTTTATTTTTTTAAAACACAAACTCTTAGTTTTTTCAATCTTTTGTTTTGCTTTTCTAGTCTCTGGTTTACTTCTGCTCTGATATTTATTATTTCCTTTTTGTACTTAGATTTAGGTTTAGTTTGTTCTTCTTTTTCTAGTTCCTTGAGTTATAACATTAGGTTCCTTATTGGAGATTTTTTTTTAATGTAGATGTTTAATGCTATAAACTTCCCTCATAAAACTACATTTGTTGCATCCTATAAGCTTTGATATGTTATTTCCATTTTCCTTTGTCTCAAAATACTTTTTGATTTACCTTTTAATTTTTTTCTTTGATCCATTTGTTCTTCAGGAAAATTTGATTACTTTCCATATATTTGTGATTTTTTTCAATGTTTTTGTTACTGATTTCTTTTTTTTAATTGCATTTTAGGGTTTGGGGTACATGTGCAGAACATACAAGATAGTTGCATAGGTACACACGCGGCAGTGTGTTTTGCTGCCTTCCTCCCCTTCACCCATTTTTGGCATTTCTCCCCATGCTATCCCTCCCCAGCTACCCTGCTGCTGTCCCTCCCCTATTCCCCCCAATAGATCCCATTGTGTGTAGTGCTCCCTTCCCTGTGTCCATGTGTTCTCACTGTTCATCAACGGCCTATGAGTGAGAATATTTCATTTTCTGTTCTTGTGTCAGTTTCCTGAGAATGATGTTCTCCAGGTTCATCCATGTCCCTACAAAGGACATGAACTCATCATTTTTGATTGCTGCATAATATTCCATGGTGTATATGTGCCACATTTTCCCAGTCCAGTCTATCATCAATGGGCATTTGGGTTGGTTCCAGGTCTTTTCTAGCGTAAACAGTGCTGCAATGAACATTTGTGTGCATGTGTCCTTATAGTAGACCGATTTATAGTCCTTTGGATATATACCCAGTAATGGGATTGTTGGGTCAAATGGAATTTCTATTTCTAGGTCCTTGAGGAATCACCACACTGTCTTCCACAATGGTTGAACTAATTTACACTCCCACCAGCAGTGTAAAAGTGTTCCTATTTCTCCACATCCTCTCCAGCATCTGTTGTCTCCAGATTTTTTGATGATCGCCATTCTAACTGTCATGAGATGGTATCTCAATGTGGTTTTGATTTGCATCTCTCTAATGACCAGTGATGATGAGCATTTTTTCATATGATTGTTGGCCTCATGTATGTCTTCTTTTGTAAAGTGTCTGTTCATATCCTTTGCCCATTTTGGAATGGCCTTGTTTGTTTTTTTCCTGTAAATCTGTTTGAGTTCTTTGTAAATTCTGGATATCAGCCCTTTGTCAGATGGTAAACTGCAAAGATTTTTTCCCATTCTGTTGGTCGCCAATTCACTCTAGTGACTTTTGCCGTGCAGAAGCTGTGGAGTTTGATTAGGTCCCACTTGTCTATTTTGGCTTTGGTTGCCAATGCTTTTGGTGTTTTAATGATGAAGTCCTCGCCTACTCCTATGTCCTGAATGGTTTTGCCTAGATTTTCTTCTAGGGTTTTTATGGTGCTGGGTCTTACATTTAAGTCCTTAATCCATCTGGAGTTAATTTTAGTGTAAGGTGTCAGGAAGGGGTCCAGTTTCTGCTTTCTGCACATGGCTAGCCAGTTTTCCCAACACCATTTATTAAATAGGGAGTCCTTTCCCCATTGCTTGTTTTTGTCAGGTTTATCCAAGATTGTATGGTTGTAGATATGTTGTGTTGACTCCGATGCCTCTGTCCTGTTTCATTGGTCTATATCTCTGTTTTGGTATCAGTACCATGTGGTTTTGATTACTGTAGCCTTGTAGTATAGTTTGAAGTCTGGTAGTCTGATGTCTCCTGCTGTGTTCTTTTTGCTTAGAATTGACTTGGCTATGCGGGCTCTCTTTTGGTTCCATATGAAGTTCATGGTGGATTTTTCCAGTTCTGTGAAGAAAATCAATGGTAGATTGATGGGGATAGTGTTGAGTCTGTAAATTACTTTGGGCAGTATGGCCATTTTCACGATATTGATTCTTCCTAACCATGAACATGGAATGTTTCTCCATCTGTTTGTGTCCTCTCTGATTTCGTTGAGCAGTGGTTTGTAGTTTTCCTTGAAGAGGTCCCTTACATTCCATGTAAGTTGTATTCCTATGTATTTTATTCTCTTTGTAGCAATTGTGAAGGGCAGTTTGTTCTTAATTTGGCTCTCTTTAAGTCTCTTATTGGTGTATAGGAATGCTTGTGATTTTTGCACATTGATTTTTATATCCTGAGACTTTGCTGAAGTTGCGTATCAGTTTCAGGAGTTTTTGGGCTGAGATGATGGGGTCTTCTAGGTATACTATCATGTCGTCTGCAAATAGAGACAATTTGGCTTCCACCTTTCCAATTTGAATACCCTTTATTTCTTTCTCTTGCCTGATTGCTCTGGCTAGAACTTCCAGTACTATATTGAATAGGAGTGGTGAGAGAGGGCATTCTTGTCTAGTGCCTGATTTCAAAGAAAATACTTCCAGTTTTTGCCCATTCAGTATGATATTGGCTGTTGGTTTGTCATAAATAGTTTTTATTATTTTGAGATACGTTCCATCAATACCGAGTTTATTGAGGGTTTTTAGCATAAAGGGCTGTTGAATTTTGGCAAAGGCCTTCCCTGCATCAATTGAGATAATCATGTGGTATTTGTTTTTGGTTTTGTTTATGTGGTGAATTACGTTTATGGACTTGTGTATGTTGAACCAGCCTTGCATCCCCGGGATGAATCCTACTTGATCATGATGGATAATCTTTTTGATGTGTTGTTGCAATCGGCTTGCCAGTATTTTATTGAAGATTTTTGTGACTATGTTCATCATGGATACGGCCTGAAGTTTTCTTTTCTTGTTGAGTCTCTGCCTGGTTTTGGTATCAGGATGATGTTGGTCTCATAAAATGATTTGGGAAGGATTCCCTCTTTTTGGATTATTTGGAATAGTTTCAGAAGGAATGGTACCAGCTCCTCTTTGCTTGTCTGGTAGAATTCGGCTGTGAACCCATCTGGACCTGGGCTTTCTTTGTGCGTTAGGCTCTTAATTGCTGCCTTAACTTCAGACCTTGCTATTGGTCTGTTCATAGTTTTGGCTTCCTCCCGGTTTAGGCTTTGGAGGACACAAGTGTCCAGGAATTTATCCATTTCTTCCAGGTTTACTAGTTTATGTGCATAGAGTTGTTTGTAAGATTATCTGATGATGGTTTAAATTTCTTTGGGATCTGTGGTGATTTCCGTTTTATTCTTTTATATTGCATCTATTTGGTTATTCTCTCTTTTCTTTTTTATCAGTCTGGCTAGTGGTCTGTCTATTGTGTTGATCTTTTCAAAAAACCAGCTCTTGGATTTATTGATTTTTTGAAGGGTTTTTTGTGTCTCTATCTCCTTCAGTTCTGCTCTGATCTTAGTTATTTCTTGTCTTCTGCTAGGTTTTGAGTTTTTTTGATCTTGCTCTTCTAGCTCTTTCAATTTTGATGATAGGGTGTCAATTTCGGATCTCTCCGCTCTTCTCATATGGGCACTTATTTCTATATATTTTCCTCTGGAGACTGCTTTAAATGTGTCCCAGAGGTTCTGGCACGTTGTGTCTTCGTTCTCATTGGTTTCGAAGAACTTCTTTATTTCTGCCTTCATTTCGTTGTTTACCCAGTCAACATTCAGGAGCCAGTTGTTCAGTTTCCATGAAGCTGTGCCCTTCTGGGTCGGTTTCTGAATTCTGAGTTCTAACTTGATTGCATTATGGTCTGAGAGGCTGTTTGTTATGATTTCAGTTGTTTTGCATTTGTTGAGCAGTGCTTTACTTCCAATTATGTGGTCAATTTTAGAGTAGGTGTGATGTGGTGCTGAGAAGAATGTATATTCTGTGGATTTGGGGTGGAGAGTTCTGTAAATGTCTATCAGGTTTGCTTGTTCCAGGTCTGAGTTCAAGTCCAGGATATCCTTGTTAATTTTCTGTCTGGTTTATCTGTCTAATATTGACAGTGGAGTGTTAAAGTCTCCCAATATTACTGTGTGGGAGTCTAAGTCTCTTTGTAAGTCGTTAAGAACTTGCCTTACATATCTGGATGCTCCTGTATTGGGTCTATATATATTTAGGATCATTGGCACTTATTGTATCGATTTTTTTTTACCATTATGTAATGTCCTTCTTTGTCTCTTCTGATCTTTGTTGTTTTAAAGTCTATTTTTTCAGAGACGAGAACTGCAACTCCTGGTTTTTTTTGCTCTCCATTTGCTTGGTAAATCTTCCTCCATCTCTTTATTTTGAGCCTTTGTGTATCCTTGCATGTGAGATGGGTTTCCTGGATACAGCACACCAAGGGGTTTTGGCTTTTTATTCAATTTGACAGTCTGTGTCTTTTGATTGGTGCATTTAGCCCATTTACATTTAGGATTAATATTGTTATGTGTGAATTTGATACTGCCATTTTGATGCTAGCTGGCTGTTTTGCCCATTAGTTGATGCAGATTATTCCTTTTGTTGATGCTCTTTAGCATATGATATGTTTTTGGAATGGCTGGTACTGGTTGTTCCTTTTTATGTGGAGTGCCTCTTTCAGCAGCTCTCATAAAGCAGGCCTGGTGGTGACAAAATCTCTGAGTACTTGCTTGTTCGCAAAGGATTTTATTTTTCCTTCACTTATGAAGCTCAGTTTGGCTGGATAAGAAATTATGGGTTGAAAGTTCTTTTCTTTAATGATGTTGAATATTGGCCCCCGCTCTCTTCTGGCTTGTAGGGTTGCTGCTGAGAGTTCTGCTGTGAGTCTGATGGGCTTCCCTTTGTGGGTGACCTGACCTTTCTCTCTGGTTGCTCTTAGCCTTTTGTCCTTCATTTCAACCCTGGTGAATCTGACGATTATGTGCCTTGGGGTTGCTCTTTTTGCGGAATATCTTTGTGATGTTCTCTGTATTTCTTGGACTTGAATATCGGCCTGCCTTGCTACGTTGGTGCAATTTTCCTGGGTATTATCCTGAAGAGTATTTTCCAGCTTGGATTCATTCTCTTCGTCACATTCAGGTTCACCTATCAAATGTAGATTAGGTCTCTTCACATAGTCCCTTATTTCTTCGAGACTTTGTTCATTCCTTTTTGCGCTTTTTAAAAAATCTTGGCTTCTCATTTTATTTCATTGAGTTGATCTTCGACTTCTGATATCCTTTCTTCTGCTTGGTCAATTTGGCTGTTGAAACTTGTGCATGCTTCATGAAGTTCTCGTGTTGTTTTTCAGCTCCTTCAATTCACTCATATTCCTTTCTATGTTGTCCATTCTTGTTATCATTTCCTCAAATCTTTTTCCAAATCTTTTTTCAAGGTTCTTCGTTTCTTTGCATTGAGTTAGAAAATGTTCTTTTAGTTCACGGGAGTTTCTCATTACCCATCCCCTGATGTCTGAATCCGTCATTTCATCACACTCATTCTCCGTCCAGCTTTGTTCCCTTGCTGATGAGGAGTTTT
Organism: Callithrix jacchus; assembly: GCF_049354715.1. Taxonomy (NCBI): domain Eukaryota; kingdom Metazoa; phylum Chordata; class Mammalia; order Primates; family Cebidae; genus Callithrix; species Callithrix jacchus. The sequence goes on along the minus strand of NC_133510.1, from coordinate 22,290,564 downwards.
GGCCCTTTGTAGGAGATGAGGTGTTCTGGTTTTGGGTGTTTTTATCCTTTTCGTGCTGGTTTCTTCCCATCTTTGTGGATTTATCCACCTGTCGCCTGAGTGGTTGCTCATTTTCCGATTGGGTCTCAGAGTGGACGTCCAGGTTGTTGATGATGAAGTTTTTCTTTTTCTTAGTTTTCCTTCTAACAGTCTGGCCCCACTGCTGTACAACTGCTGAGGTCCACTCCAGGCCCTGCTTGCCTGGGGAGTTCCTGTAGCCACTGCGGAACCGTGAGGGTTGCTACCAGATTCTTCTTCTGCTGTCTTTGTCTCTGAATGATGCCCACTAAATGTCAGTCTGATTAGTCCTTTGTGAGGTGACTCTTTGGATATACAGGGGTGAGGGAGCTGCTTGAGGAGACTGTCTGTACTTTAGAGGAGCTCAAGTGCTGAGTTGTGAGCTCCGTTGTTCATTCAGGGCTGCTAGGCAGGAACGTTTAAGTTTGCTGCAGCAGAACTCATAAAGCCCCTTTTTTTCCCTCAGTTGCTCTGTCCTGGGGAGTTAGGGCTCCATTTATGAGTATCCGTTGCACTGTCCTGCCCAGCAAGGGGGCAGTCTAATCACTGCTTGCCTGCAATGGCTATGCTGAGCTGCCGTGGGCTCCGCCCTGTTGCTGTGGGCTCTGCCTTGTTGCCGTGGGCTCCGCCCTGCTCCCATGGGCTCCACCCTGTTGCTGTGGGCCCACCCTGCTGCCGTGTGTAATTCCCTGTAGTCCTGTTTATATGGGTGTGCTCGCCTCTGTAGTGGTGGACTCTCTCTGTTATTGTGGGTTTCCTGGGCGACAGTGGGTTGCCTTGGCAATGGCAGGCTGTATCAGCAATGGCAGTGTAGCTCTGTAGGGGTCAAGTGCCTCGGTATTGGTGGGCCCCCCTCCCCCTCCGAGCTGCCCTTTCCTGGGTTCTGCTATGCTTGCCATGAAACTCTCAACCCCTAGGGTTTCCAATTGCTATTTTGTTTGTTTTTGTGGGGGTGGGACCTGCCGAGCCTGATCACCTGGCTGCCTGCCTCAGAGCCCTTTTTTTTTTTTCTTTTAAGTTGAGTGGTTGACTCTCTCCCAGGTGTTCCAGTCGCCTGCTGCAAGGGCGCTGGGATCTGTGCCAGCTCAAACCCACTGCGCTGGCTCAAACCACGTTGCTGCCTGGGAATCTCCTGGGCTGGCTTTCTGTTTAATTCTTGTTTAATCAGATGAATGTGCTAATCTGCCTTCCGAAATCTTCAATTGCTGGTGTAACAGGGCAACCAAGCCAGGATATTTTGTATGGAGTGTCGTTGCACTTTGGCCTCAGCCCAAACAGCCGTGCCGGCTTAAACAGCCACACCGGCCCAAACTGCTGCATGGCCCATGGGGCTCTTATACCTGGCAGTCTCCTAGTTTGTGGACAATAAAGATCCGTATGGAAATGCGATGTCCACTCACCCTCTGCGGATTGCCTGGGAGCTGTAATCCTGAGTTGGTCCTACAGCGCCATCTTTTCTGCTGATTTCTATTTAATAGTATTATGCTTGGAAAAGACACTTGATGTAATTTTAGTCTTCCTAAATTTGTTAAAACTAGTTTTGTGACCTAACATATGATCAATGCTGGAGAATGTTTTATGTGTGCTAGATAAAATATTTACCCTGCTGCTGTTAGATAGAATGCTTTGTATATGTCTATTAAATGTAGTTTAATCTGATATTTTCTTATTTTTTGGTTTGAATAGACAATTGCTGAAAGTTGAGTATTTAAGTCCCCTGCTATTTACTGTATTATGTTCTATCTCTCCTTTCAGATCTATTAATGTTTACTTTACATGTTTAATACATAGATTTACAATTGTATCCTCTTGATGAATTGACCCCTTTAGTATTATATAATGACCTTCTTTTTTCTCTTTTACAGTTTTTTTTTTTTCTTTTTTTGAGACATGGTCTGGCTGTATCACCCAGGCTGGAGTGCAGTGGTGTAATCTCGGCTCACTGCAACCTCTGCCTCCTGGATTCAAGCGATTCTTCTGCCTCAGCCTCCTAAGTAGCTTGGATTACAGGTACCTGCTACCGCGCTTGGCTAATTTTTGCATTTTTAGTAGATACGGAGTTTTGCCATGTTGGCCTGGCTGGTCTCAAACTCCTGACCTCAGGTGACCCGCCCACCTCAGCCTCCCAAAGTACTGGGATTATAGGCATGAGCCACTGCATCGGCCCTTTTACAGTTTTAAATTTAAAGTTTATTTGTCTAATGCAAGTATAGCTACCTCTGCTCTGTTTTAGTTTCCATTTGCATGGATTAACTTTTCCCAGCACTTTACTTTCAGTCTTTGTGTGTCCCTAATATTAAAGTGAGTCACTCGTAGTCAGTGTGTAGCTGAGTCCTGTTTTCTAATCTATTCAGCCACTCTGTCTTTTGATTACATAATTTAATCCATTTACATTCAAGGCAATTATTAATAAGTAAGGTCTTATTACTGACATTTTGTTAATTATTTGCTAGTTGTTTTGTAGATCTTTTGTTACTTTCTTGCTGGCTGTCTTCTTTTGGCATTAGATTGTCTCTAGCGGTATGCTTTCATTTCTTACTCTTTTTAAAAATAGAGATGGGGTCTCAGGCTGGAGTACAGTAGCTGTTTACAGGCATGATCATAGTATGCTATAGCCTCAAACTCCTAGACTCAATTGATCCTCCTGCCTTGGCCTCCCAAGTAGCTGAAACTACAGTTATGTACCACTGCATTGGTTCTGATTTCTTACTTTTTATTTTTGGGGTATCTATTATGGGTATTTGCTTTGTAATTACCAAGAGGCTTATATAAAGTACCCAATAGTTATAATAGTCTGCTTTCAAGCTGACAACAATGCGACTTTGGACAAAAAAAAGACTTTCACTCCACTGCTAAATATGTTTTATGTTTTTGATTTTTACATTGTGTACTCTTAAGAAATTATCGCAGCTATTACTTTATTCATTTATCTTTCAACTATCATATTAAAGATATAACAAAATTTGTCTTCAATGATTATACTAAAGATATAAAAATTTACATACCAAAGATATAAAAGATATATAAAAATTTCACCATTGTTACAGTATTAGAGTATTCTGAATTTGACTATTCTTACTTTTTATTAGTAACTTTTGCACTTTCATGGGTCTTCATGTTGCTAATTTCCCTCATTTTTATTCAGCTTGAAGAACTTCCTTTAGTATTTTTTGTAAGACAGGTATAGTGTTGATGAACTCCCTTAGCTTTTGATTTTTTGGAAAAGTCTACCTCTTTTTCATTTTTAAAAGACAGATTTTCCGGGTAAAATATTATTGGTTGATACTCTTGTTTTTTTTCCCCCCTTTGGTACTTTGAATATATCATCTCACACTCTCCAGGCCTGGACATTTTCTTCTGAGAAGTCCACTGCTCTTCTTACTGGATCTCTCTTGCATTTGATATGCTTCTTTCTCTTGCTGCTTTTAGGATTCTCTCTTTGTCTTTGACTTTTGAATAATATGTCTTGTTGAAGTCTTGTTTGCATTAAATCTGATTGGAGACTTTTGTATTCCCTATACCTGGATATTTATTTTCTTAAATATGTTTTCTGGCCTTTTGTCTCTTTCTTCTTCTTTTTATAATCATATAATTTGGATACTTACTCATTTGATGCTATCTCATAAGTTTTATAAGTTTTTGTCATTTCTTTTTTTCCTCTGACTGGCTTTGAGTTCACATATACTTTCTTCTGCTTGATCAATTCTGTGGTAGATGCTCTCTATTGAATTTTTATTTTCTTCATTGTATTTATTAGGTCCAGAATTTTTGTAAGTTTTTTTTGAGTTTTAATCTTTCTGTTAAGTTTTTTTTTTTTTTAAATTTTGGTAACTAATTGTTTTTCTAATTATATTGAATTGTTCCTCCATATTATCTTGTTCACCTAGCTTCTTTAAAACTATTATTTAGAATTTATTGTTTGGCAGTTCATATATTCATTTCTTTAAAGTTGGTGTCTTAGTCTCTTTTGTGTTGCTATAAAGTCACACCTGAGACTGAGTAATTTATAAAGAAAAACATTTGTTTGTTACACAATTCTTATGTCAGGAATATCCAAGAGTGAGTATCTTGTAAGGGCCTCAGGTTTCTTTTACTCATGGCAGAAAGAGAAGGGGATTACCACATTCCAATCTCAACCCACTTCATGCATTTACATTAGTTGCCTCATCACTATGGACAAATACATTTATTTAGAATTGAGTGACTAATAGATACAGGTGTTGGGATTGCTCTGATGAAACGGTATCATGTCTTCTGCTTGGTGTTGTTATTGACTCTGTGACCTCACCAATTCAATCTGTAAATATAAGCCCTCCTTCTTGGTATGTGGGGCTTTCTGGGTTCTCATAGCTCTGTCTATTTTCTGTAACCTGCCATTGTCCTCTCAAACCAAAAGCAAATGCTATGTCCTCCTACCTAATCACACCCTCAAAGGTCTTGCCCTTCCTGCCTAGTGTGATCTCATGGTTATCTGACAAATAGATGGCCCTAGAGTAGCTGTAAATATTTTGTCACCTACAATCTTGTTTGCATATATGTTCTAGTTTTCCCTAAAGGTTCTCTAGTTGGAAGAAAGAAAGAAAGTTAGAAAAGTTGTTTTTGAAATTATTATTATATTTTAATATAATATACTCTGAAGTACATGTGCAGAATGTGTAGGATTGTTACATAGGTATACAGGTGCCATGGTGGTTTGCTGTACCCATCAACCCATCATCTACATTAGGTATTTCTCTTAATGCTATCCCTCTCCTAGTCTGCCACCCCCTGACAGGTCCAGTGTGTGATGTTCCCTTCCATGTGTTCATGTGTTCTCATGGTTCAGCTCCTACTTATGAGTGAAGACATGTGGTGTTTGATTTTCTGTTTTTGCGTCAGTTTGCTGAGAATGATGGCTTCTAGATTCATCCATGTCCCTACAAAGGACATGAACTCATTGCTTTTTATGGCTGCATAGTATTCCATGGTGTATATGTGCCACATTTCCCTTGTTCAGTCTACCATTGATGGGCATCTGGGTTGGTTCCACGTCTTTGCTCTTGTACACAGGGCTGCAATGAACATACGTGTCCATGTGTCTTTATAGTAGAATGATTTATAATCTTCTGCATAAATACCCAGTAATGGGATTGCTGGGTCAAATGGAATTTCTATTTCTGGGTCCTGGAGGAATTGCCACACTGTCTTCCACAATGGTTGAACGAATTTACACCCTCACCCACAGTGTAGAAGTGTTCTTATTTCTCCACATCCTCTCCAGCAGCTGTTGTTTCCAGATTTTATAATAATTGCCATTCTAACTGGCATGAGATGGGATCTCAATTTGGTTTTGACTTGCATTTCTTTAATGGCCAGTGATTATGAGCATTTTTTCATATGTTTGTTGGCCTCATGTATGTCTTCTTTTAAAAAGTTTATGTGTATGTCCTTTGCCCACTTTTGAATGGGTTTGTTTGTTCTTTTCCTGTAAATATATTTTAGTTTTTTGTAGATTCTGGATAGTAGGCCTTTGTCAAATGGGTAGATTGCAAAAATGTCTTCCCATTCTGTTGGTTGCTTGTTCACTCTAATTGTTTCTTTTCCTGTACAGAAGCTCTGGAGTTTAATTAGATCCCATTTGTCTATTTTGGCTTTTGTTGTGAATGCTTTTGGTGTTTTAGTAATGAAGTCCTTGTCTATGCCTATGTCATGAATGGTTTTGCCTAGGTTTTCTTCTAGAGTTTTTATGGTGTTAGGTCTTACGTTTAAGTCTTAAATCCATCTGGAGTTAATTTTAGTGTAAAATGTCAGGAAGGGGTCCAGTTTCTGCTTTATGCAGATAGCTGGCCAGTTTTCCCAATATCATTTATTAAACAGGGAATCCTTTCCCCATTGCTTGTTTTTGTCAGGTTTGTCAAAATCAGATGGTTGTAGATATGTTGTGTTGCCTCCAATGCCTCTGTTCTGCTCCATTGGTTTATATCTCTGTTTTGGTACCAATACCATGCTGTTTTGATTACTGTAGCCTTGTAGTATAGTTTGAAGTCCAGTAGTGTGATGCCTCCCACTGTGTTCTTTTTGCTTAGAATTGACTTGACTATGCCGGGTCTCTTTTGGTTCCATATAAAGTTTAAGGTGGTTTTTTTCCAGTTCTGTGAAGAAAGTCATTAGTAGCTTGATGGAGATAGCGTTGAATCTATAAATTACTTTGGGCAGTATGGCCATTTTGATTCTTCCTAACCATGAACATGGAATGTTTCTTTATCTGTTTGTGTCCTCTCTTATTTCGTTGAGCTGTGGTTTGTAGTTCTCCTTGAAGAGATCCTTTACGATCCTTGTTAGTTGTAGTCCTAGGTATTTCATTCTCTTTGTAGCAGTTGTGAATGGTAGTTCATTCTTGATTTGGCTCTCTTTAAGTCTGTTATTTGTGTATATAAATGCTTGTGATTTTTGCACATTAATTTTGTATCCTGACACTTTGCTGAAGTCGCTTATCAGTTTCAGGAGATTTTGGGCTGAGACGATGGAATCTTCTAGATATACAATCATGTCATATGCAAATGGAGACAATTTGGCTTCCTCCTTTCCTATTTGAATACCCTTTCTTTTTTTATTGCATTTTAGGTTTTGGGGTACATGTGCAGAACATGCAAGATAGTTGCATAGGTACACACAAGGCAGTGTGATTTGCTGCCTTCCTCCCCTTCACCCACATCTGGCATTTCTCCCCATGCTATCCCTTCCCAACTCCCTCCCTGCTGTCCCTCCGCTATTCCCCCCAACAGACCCCAGTGTGTAGTGCTCCCATCCCTGTATCCATGTGTTCTTATTGTTCATCACCCACCTATGAGTGAGAACATGCGGTATTTCATTTTCTGTTCTTGTGTCAGTTTGCTGAGAATGATGTTCTCCAGATTAATCCATGTCCCTACAAAGGACACAAACTCATCATTTTTGACTGCTGCATAATATTCCATGGTGTATATGCGCCACATTTTCCCAGTCCAGTCTATCATCGATGGGCATTTGGGTTGGTTCCAGGTCTTTGCTAGTGTAAACAGTGCTGCAATGAACATTCGTGTGCATGTGTCCTTATAGTAGAACGATTTATAGTCCTTTGGATATACACCCAGTAATGGGATTGCTGGCTCAAATGGAATTTCTGTCTCTAAGGCCTTGAGGAATCACCACACTGTCTTTCACAATGGTTGAACTAATTTACACTCCCACCAGCAGTGTAAAAGTGTTCCTATTTCTCCACATCCTCTCCAGCATCTGTTGTCTCCAGACTTTTAAATGATCGCCATTCTAACTGGCGTGAGATAATATCTCAGTGTGATTTTGATTCACATCTCCCTAATGACCAGTGATGATGAGCATTTTTTCATATGTTCGTTGGCCTCATGTATGTCTTCTTTTGTAAAGTGTCTGTTCATATCCTTTGCCCGTTTTTGGATGGGCTTGTTTGTTTTTTTTCCTGTAAATCTGTTTGAGTTCTTTGTAAATTCTTGATATCAGCCCTTTGTCAGATGGGTAAAGTGCAAAAATTTTTTCCCATTCTGTGGGTTGCCAATTCACTCTAGTGACTGTTTCTTTTGCCGTGCAGAAGCTGTGGAGTTTGATTAGGTCCCATTTGTCTATTTTCGCTTTTGTTGCCAATGCTTTTGGTGTTTTGGTCATGAAGTCCTTGCCTACTCCTATGTCCTGGATGGTTTTGCCTAGATTTTCTTCTAGGGTTTTTATGGTGTTAGATCTTATGTTTAAGTCTTTAATCCATCTGGAGTTAATTTTAGCGTAAGGTGTCAGAAAGGGGTCCAGTTTCTGCCTTCTCCACATGGCTAGCCTGTTTTCCCAACACCATTTATTAAATAGGGAATTCTTTTCCCATTGCTCGTTTTTGTCAGAGTTATCCAAGATTGTATGGTTGTAGTTATGTTGTGTTGACTTCGATGCCTCTGTTCTGTTCCATTGGTCTATATCTCTGTTTGGTACCAGTACCATGCTGTTTTGATTACTGTAGCCTTGTAGTATAGTTTGAAGTCCCGTAGTGTGATGCCTTCCGCTGTGTTCTTTTTGCTTAGCATTGACTTGGCTATGCGGGCTCTCTTTTGGTTCCATATGAAGTTCAAGGTGAATTTTTCCAGTTCTGTGAAGAAAGTCAATGGTAGCTTGATGGGGATAGCATTGAGTCTGTAAATTACTTTGGGCAGTATGGCCATTTTCATGATATTGATTCTTCCTAACCATGAACATGGAATGTTTCTCCATCTGTTTGTGTCCTCTCTTATTTCGTTGAGCAGTGGTTTGTAGTTTTCCTTGAATAAGTTTTTTACATTCCTTCTAAGTTGTATTCCTAGGTAATTTATTCTCTTTTTAGCAATTGTGAATGGCAGTTCGTTCTTAATTTGGCTCTCTTTAAGTCTGTTATTGGTGTATAGGAATGCTTGTAATTTTTGCACATTGATTTTGTATCCTGAAACTTTGCTGAAGTTGCTTATCAGTTTCAGTAGTATTTGGGCTGAGACGATGGGGTCTTATAGATATACTATCATGTCGTCTGCAAATAGAGACAATTTGGTTTCCACCTTTCCAATTTGAATACCCTTTATTTCTTTTTCTTGCCTGATTGCTCTGGCTAGAACTTCCAGTACTGTATTGAATAGGAGTGGTGAGAGAGGGCATCCTTGTCTAGTGCCGGATTTCAAAGGGAATGCTTCCAGTTTTTGCCCATTCAGTATGATATTGGCTGTTGGTTTGTCGTAAATAGCTTTTATTATTTTGAGATACATTTCATCAATACCGAGTTTATTGAGGGTTTTTCACATAAAGTGCTGTTGAATTTCGTCAACGGCCTTCTCTGCATCGATTGAGATAATCATGGTTTTTGTTTTTGGTTCTGTTTATGTGGTGAATTACATTTATAGACTTGCATATGTTGAACCAGCCTTGCATCCCCAGGATGAATTCTACTTGATCATGGTGGATAAGCTTTTTGATGTGCTGTTGCAATCGGCTTGCCAGTATTTTATTGAAGATTTTGCATCTATGTTTATCATGGGTATTGGCCTGAGGTTTTCTTTTCTTGTTGAGTCTCTGCTGGGTTTTGGTATCAGAATGATGTTGGTCTCATCAATTGAGTTGGGAAAGATTCCCTCTTTTTGCATTATTTGGAATAGTTTCAGAAGGAATGGTACCAGCTCCTCTTTGTGTGTTTGGTAGAATTTGGCTGTGAACCCATCTGGACCTGGCCTTTTTTTGTGTGGTAGGCTCTTAATTGCTGCCTCAACTTCAGATCTTGGTATTGGTTTATTGATAGTTTCGACTTCTTCCGGGTTTAGGCTTTGGAGGACACAAGTGTCCAGGAATTTATCCATTTCTTCCAGGTTTACTAGTTTATGTGCATAGAGTTGTTTGTAAGATTCTCTGATGATGGTTTGAATTTCTGTGGAATCTGTGGTGATTTCCCCTTTATCATTTTTTATTGCATCTATTTGGTTATTCTCTCTTTTCTTATTTATCAATCTGGCTAGTGGTCTGCCTATTTTGTTGATCTTTTCAAAAAAACCAGCTCTTGGATTTATTGATTTTTTGAAGGGGTTTTCGTGTCTCTCTCTACTTCAGGTGTGCTCTGATCTTAGTTGTCTTCTGCTAGGTTTTGAGTTTTTTTGATCTTGCTCTTCTAGCTCTTTCAATTTTGATGACAGAGTGTCAATTTCGGATCTCTCCACTTTTCCCATGTGGGCACTTATTGCTATATATTTTCCTCTAGAGACTGCTTTAAATGTGTCCCAGAGATTCTGGTATGTTGTGACTTTATTATCATTGGTTTCAAAGTACTTCTTTATTTCTGCCTTCATTTAATTGTTTATCCAGTCAAAATTCAGGAGTCAGTTGTTCAGTTTCCATGAAGCTGTGCAGTTCTGAGTTAGTTTCTGATTTCTGAGTTCTAACTTGAATACACTATGATCTGAGAGACTGTTTGTTATGATTTCAGTTCTTTTGCATTTGCTGAGGAGTGCTTTACTTCCAATTATGTGGTCAATTTTAGAGTAGGTGTGATGTGGTGCTGAGAAGAATGTATATTCTGTGGATTTGGGGTGGAGAGTTCTGTAAATGTCTATCAGGTTTGCTTGTTCCAGGTCTGAGTTCAAGTCCAGGATATCCTTGTTAATTTTCTGTCTGGTTTATCTGTCTAATATTGACAGTGGAGTGTTAAAGTCTCCCAATATTATTGTGTGGGAGTCTAAGTCTCTTTGTAAGTCGTTAAGAACTTGCCTTATATATCTGGATGCTCCTGTATTGGGTCCATATATATTTAGGATCATTAGCATTTATTGTATCGATTTTTTTTCTTACCATTATGTAATGTCCTTCTTTGTCTCTTTTGATCTTTGTTGCTTTAAAGTCTATTTTATCAGAGATGAGAATTGCAACTCCTTTTTTTACTTTTGCTCTCGATTTGCTTGGTAAATCTTCCTCCATCTCTTTATTTTGAGCCTTTGTGTATCCTTGCATGTGAGATGGGTTTCCTGGATACAGCACACTGATGGGTTTTGGCTTTTTATCCAATTTGCCAATCTGTGTCTTTCGATCGGTGCATTTAGCCCATTTACATTTAGGGTTAATATTGTTATGTGTGAATTTGATACTGCCATTTTGATGCTGGCAGGCTCTTTTACTTGTTAGTTGTTGGAAATTCTTCATTTTGCTCATGCTCTTTAGCATTTGGTGTGTTTTTGGAGTGGCTGGTACTGGTTGTTTCTTTCTCTACGTAGTGCCTCTTTCAGGAGCTCTTGTAAAACCCGCTTGGTGGTGGCAAAATCTCTGAGTACTTGCTTGTTTGCAAAGCATTTTATTTTTCCTTCACTTTTGAAGCTCAGTTTGGCTGGATATGAAATTCTGGGTTGAAAGTTCTTTTCTTTAAGGATGTTGAATATTGGACCTTACTCTCTTCTGGCTTGTAGGGTTTCTGCTGAGAGATCTGCTGTGAGTCTGATGGGCTTCCCTTTGTGGGTGACCCGACCTTTCTCTCTGGCTGCCGTTGGTATTTTCTCCTTCATTTCAACTCTGGTGAATCTGACGATTATGTGCCTTGGGGTTGCTCTTCTTGTGGAACATCTTTGTGGTGTTCTCTGTATATCCTGGACCTGAATATTGGCCTGCCTTGCTAGGTTGGGGAAGTTTTTCGGGATAATATTTTGAAGAGTATTTTCCAGCTGTTATTCATTCTCTTTGTCACATTCTGGTACACCTATTAAACGTAGATTAGGTCTCTTCACATATTCCCACATTTCTTGGAGACTTTGTTCATTCCTTTTTGTGCTTTTTTCTCTAATCTCAGCTTCTCATTTTATTTCATTGAGTTGATCTTCGACTTCTGATATCCTTTCTTCTGCTTGGTCAATTCGGCTGTTGAAACTTGTGCATGCTTCACGAAGTTCTCATGTTGGGTTTTTCAGCTTCATCAATTCACTCATATTTCTCTCTATGTTGTCCATTCTTGTTATTTTTTTCTCAAATATTTTTTCAAGGTTCCTAGTTTCTTTGCATTGAGTTAGAACATGTTCTTTTAGCTCATGGGAGTTTCTTATTACCCATCTTCTGAAGTCTGATTCTGTCACTTCATCACAGTAATTCTTTGTCCAGCTTTGTTCCCTTGCTGGTGAGGAGTTGTGGTCCCTTGTAGGAGGTGAGGTGTTCTGGTTTTGGGTGTTTTCCTCCTTTTTGCACTGGTTTCTTCCCATCTTTGTGGATTTATTTACCTGTCATCTGAGTAATTGCTGATTTTTCGATTGGGTCTCTGAGTGGGCATCCAGATTGTTGATGATGAAGTATTTCTGTTTCTTAGTTTTTTTCCTACCACTCTAGCCCCTCTGCTGTAGGACTACTGAAGTCCACTCCAGGCCCTGCTTTTCTGTGGTACACCTGTAACAGCTGTGGAACCATGAGGGTTGCTATCAGTTTCTTCTTCTGCTATCTTTGTCCCTGAATGATGTCTGCCAAATGTTAGTCTGATCAGTCCTTTGTGAGGTGACTCTGAATATACTCCTCAGGGAACTGCTTGAGGAGACTCTCTGTACTTTATACTTGAGGAGACAGTCTGTACTTTATAGGAGCTCAAGTGCTGAGCTGTGAGCTCCGCTGTTCATTGAGGACTTCTAGGCAGATACGTTTAAGTCTGCTGAAGCAGAACTCATAAAGCCCCTTTTTTTCTCAGGTCCTCTGTCCAGGGGAGTTAGGGCTTTATTTATGAGTATCTGTTGCACTGTCCTGCTCAACAAGGAAGCAGTCTTATTACTGCCTGCCTTTAGTGGCTATGCTGAGGTGCTGTCGGCTCTGCCCTGTTGCCATGGGCTTTGCCCTGCTTCCAAGGGCCCCACCCTGCTGCCGTGGGCTCTGCCCTGCTGCCGTGTGGAATTCCCTGCAGTCTTGTTTATATGGGTGTGGTTAGAGCTGCTGTGGTGATGCTGGCCAGCCTCTGTAGTGGCAGACTCTCTCTGTTATGACGGGTTGCCTCAGCAATGGCAGGCTGTGTCAGCAATGGCAGAGTACCTCCATAGGGGTCAAGTGCCTCGGTAATGGTAGACGCCCCTTCCCCACTGAGCTGTATCATCCTGGGTTCAGCTGTGCTTGCTGTGAAACTCTCAACCCTGAGCATTTCCAGTTGCTGTTTTGTTTGTTTTTGTGGGGGTGGGACCTGCCGAGCCTGATCACCTGGCTCCCTGCCTCAGGGTCCCCCCCTTTTTTTTAAGTTGAATGGTTGACTCTCTCCCAGGTGTTCCAGTTACCTGCTGAAAGGGCGCCGGGATCTGTGTGATTTCCTATGCAGTGACCCACTGTGCCAGCTGGAACAACGTTGCTGTCCGGGAATCTCCTGGCCTGGCTTTCTGTTTAAGTCCCGCTTAATCAGATGAATGTGCTAATCTGCCTTCCGAAATCTCCAATTGCTGGTTTAACAGGACAACAAAAACCAGTGTATTTTGTACGGAGTGCCACTGTGCTGCAGCCCAGGCAAAACAGCTGCACTGGCCCAAACAGCTGTCCTGGCCCAAACACCTGCACTGGTGGCCCTACACCTGGGAATCTCCTGGTCTGTGGGCAATAAAGATCCTTCTGGAAATGCGGCATCCACTCACCGTCTGTGCTTTCACTGGGAGCTGCAATCCTGAGTTGATTCACTAATGTCATTTAAAAATTATTCCAGGTACTGGATATAATATGGGAATATCATACTCCTTGGCCCCCACCTTCATCAGGAAAAGTGGAAAAATGAACTAAACTCTAAAAAGTCACCTAACAAAATTAGTCTTAGAGACTTGGTTGCATGGACTAGATGACTTCCCATTACTTTATTGGGAATCCAAACTGCTCCTTGGAGAGATGTTGGCTTATCCCCTATGAAATGTTATATGGGTGGCTTTATTTACACTCCACTGCTGACATTCCTATGCTTGAAACAAATCAGTTTCTCAAGAACTGTATACTTGATCTATTTTCCACTTTCTTTTCCCTCAGAACTAAAGGTCTTTTAGTACAGGCCCCACCCCTTGAAGTTCCCAGCACACCTGCATCAACTGGCGATCACGTTCTCGTTAAGAGCTGAAGAAAACTTCAACTGGCTTAGGAAGGACCCTATCTAGTGCTTCTAACCACTGAGGCTGCAGTTTGAACAGCAAAAAGAGGATGGACTCAGCACCCAGGTCAAAAGATCACCACTCCCTCCAGAATCATGGACAGAGATTCCAGGGACAGCTCCAACCAAGATAAAGTCAAAAAGGGTTTGATCCTCTTATGTTACATCTCTTTCTTTTCCCCTTTCATGACTAGTTCTCTCATTATTAATGCAACTAGGTTGAGTTCACCCCAAACGATTACTTTTTTAATGCTCGCCTTGTGATGCCCTGTGGAGATTTGCCAAGCCAGTGGCAACTCTCCACTTCAGAAAAGTATCTTCATCCTTCCTAGCTCTCCTCGGACTGAAAATCTGTTAACTGGGATAATTTAGTTTAGAAAGAGTTCGATGAAGATTCCAGTATAAACTGGGAGTTTTGTCCTAGAGCGGAGCTTCTCTGCTGAAGTTGGTCCAATGTTCTGTGAAATGCTAAAGGGCAAGGATGGACCACCCCAGCTAGTACTTACAGTTTCTTAAAACCATATATTCATTTTACTAAAGGAATTACCCCTGCCAACAGTCAGCTGAACCAATGTAATCGAGTAAAGATTAATATCTCTGCTCCCTAAAGTTCTTCCCTTCATTAAACTGTTTCTATAGTATAGAAACAGAAGTCTCAGGGAAGGACCCCATAGGATCCTTTAAAATGTGCTCCCGACCTCCTGCACCTCCTTCTCCCTCCCCTAAGTTCTCCACTAACCAAAACTTTTCTCATTATATGCCCAGTGATAAAACCAAATTAGCTGTTGTAGAGGTTAAAGATTTAAAACAAACTACAGCAATCGAAACCGGGTATCAAGACACAAATGCCTGGCTGAAATGGATTAAATATCCTGTTCACACACTAAACAAAATCAACTGTATGCTTGTGCGACAGGCAGGCCAGAGACCCAAATTGTCCCCTCTCCACTTGGGTGGTCCTGTCACAGAATCCCACAGCCTGGGACAATGAGGCATGCAAGATTCTTTCACTGCTGTTCCCTGAGGTCAAGAGCCCTTTGAGTCAGCCCCCAAGGGCCATCATGCCTCTAGCCCCCATATTAACTTCACCTCATGCCTTTCATGGCAGGGGGAAAGGTTAGCATTCCTTGAAGACTTAAAAGGATGCAGTGAAAACACGCCTTTTCAAGAGCTTACCAATCAGTCTGCCCTTGTTCATCCCTGAGCAGATGTGTGGGTGGTATTGTAGGGGACTATTGCTGGGTACTCTGCTAAGTAATTAGAGTGACGCTTGTGCTGTAGTCCAATTGGCCATCCTTTTCACCCTGGCATTTCATCAACCAAGAAAGATAAGAGCAAAGCACCATAAAACAGGAAATGCACCCCGTGAGTCCTTTAACCCTCATGTTTATATAAACACTATCAAAGTTCCATGAAGAATACCAAATAAATGTAAGACCGGTGATCAAATAGCTGCAGGGTATGATGAGTCAATATTGTTCTGGTAGTCAACTATAAATAAAGGTGTAAATTAAATAAATTACATCTGTTACAACCAGCAACAATTTGTTATTATACTAAAGATGCTGTTAAAAGAATAGGTAAACAATTCAGGCCCACCAGTCAAATGGCTTAGGAAAATAAGATAGTATTAAATACAATACTAGAAAAAAAAGGTACAGTTTGTGTTATAATTAAAATTCAGTGTTGTACTTTTATCTTTAATAACACTCCCCCCAATGAAACCAGAATGAAAGCACTACAAGGCCTTACTACTTGGTTCAATGAGCTAGCTAAAAATTCTAAAATAAATGGTCCTTTCACTAATTTAATGGAAAAATGGTTTAGCAAGTAAAAAGGACTGTGTCCTCCATCCTCACTTTCTTTGCTATTATACTACATGTGTTTATTCTTGTTGAGTATTGTGTTATCCTTCGAAGTTACAGGCTAATTGAGAGGCTTATAGAAACCGCTCTCACTAAACCTTCCCCAATTCTCCCCCACCCTATTCAAACTTTTCCTTCTAAATAATCAAAAAGAACAACAAATTCAAGCCACATTAAATAATTTGAAGAAGGAAGTGTATAAATTCAAGAGAGGGAATATTGCTAAAAACAAGTCGTTTAGACAGTTCCTCTTCAAAGAGTTTCACTTTGTTACAAACAAGGTGTTCTTCTCCAAGAGGTCTTTACTTTCTTGTACTGTCTGCCGTGAAGTCTTATTTCCATGTTCTTTGTCTAAAGTAATCTTGCCCACCGAGATGCTCAGGCGTGTCCACCAAGAAATCACCCCCTTTCGGCTGTAATAGCTTTCCCCGAAGAAACTGTTCTTCCCAGAACTCTTCAAATTAGCTAATTGTGTTTAACTTGGACTGTGCCCTCCGACCCCAACCAAAACCGGATGGACATAGCAGTTAAGTCCAACTGCTCTCGCCATGACTCCATCTGCCAGACGTTCCTTTCTATAGAAGTAAATTTGCCTTGGGAGAAAATTTATGTTAGAGTGCTATTTCTTTTCCAGCACCAAAAATGTGTTTCTATCAGTGAGGGTGCAGTGAGCAAACATATGTGAGATGCTGAGAACAGGGCCTGCTCTGCGTTGCTTTCAGAGTGGTTTATCTGTGATTACTGCTTAGAAGAGCAGGCTTCATCTCCAATGGGGTGCAGATGTTAAACTTTCACTATGTGCTGAGCACTGGGCAAGGCACTGAGAATACACACAGAGAAGACAGCCCCTGCTCTCAGCGAGCTCACTGTAGGGTAGCGAGGGTGAGGCTGCCCACATGGTGACAGTGCAGGGCAACATGCAATGGGCTGCTGAGACAGGAGCGGCAATGCCCACAGGAAGGCAAGCGGGGGGTGGGCAGTCAGGGGAGCTGGGGTGGGCTTTATGGAGAGGATGGGGCCTAAAGCAGGGAGGAGCCTGTGACTGCAGGTCAGGACAAGGAGGCCACAGGGGAGAGGAGCAATGGCCGAGGTTGGAAAAGTTGAGAAGGACGCTGAGAAGGACAGCTTGGCTGGACAGGCGGATTTGTGTGGGCAGTTGTGGGAGATTGCCAAGGGGTGGGGGAAAGTACCAGTCATGCTGGTGGTTTCAGTGTGGTTGGAGGCGCAGGAATGGCTGAAATGCCAGTGGAGACTCCACCTGGCCTTTGACAGCCAGGACTGTACCTGGTGTTCCTCCCACCTGGCTGTCATCTGATGTCTCCCTGAGCAGCAGAGGTGGGGAGGGGCTGACCTCCAGCTGCATGCCTGTGTTTACTCATGCCCCAGAGGCAGACCCTGAAGAGGGAGCCGATGAGTTTAGAGGTTCTGCTCATATAGGAAGATCAGAGACCCATGAGTGCAGAGGCTGTGTGTTTGCACTGGGAGGGCAATTGCTTTCTTGAGACCCTTATATCATGTAAATGGAGAGAGGAGGGAGATGGGGAATAAGGAGGAAGGGCAGGGCACCCTCACCAAGCTAATTCAGCCTCAGACCCCTGCCCTTGGGGTACATTTGGGTAATTCAAAACCAGAGAAGAGTTTAAGAAGCACAAAGGTGGTTCCTACTGAGGTAACAGGTGGGCCTTGACTCCAGAAATTGGGTCTACCCCAGACCAGATTGAAGACTGGCTAAAAAGGGAAGTGGAGAAAGCACCTGTCCATAAGACATGCCCCCCAGTGCCATTCCAGTTTACCATTTCTATGGCAACGTCCAATGCTATCACCCCTTTTCTAGAAATTTCTGAGTAGCCTGCCCCCTGGTGTGCATTTAATTCAAAGGGATATAAATGTGACTGTGCAGCCGCCCCTGAGCGGCCACTCTCGACACGTTGTCTATGGGGTCACCCTGCTCTGCAACTGCTGCCTCAATAAAGCTATATTCTTCTACCACGGGCTTGTTCTTCTTTCTTCAGTGAAGCCAAGAAACTCCCTTGGTGAACCCCCAATTTTGGGGCTCTCCTGCCCTGCAACACTACTTGCCTTCTTCTGAGCCTGTTCTGTGGGCAACACTGTGGTGTCCTTAGGGGAGACACAGAGCTCCAAATGACACTGACTGGGGCACTAAGAACCCGCAGGTTGCTTCCAGGGAGAAGCCCTCAAGCATCATGGCTGGAGTGGTGCCTGAGAAGCTCTATTTTTAGCAAGCTCCACAGTCAGGGGTGTAGACAGCAGAGACTCCCAGCTGTGATGGTGCAGGATACTGCACCGGGACTGCTGCAGCAGGCAGAGCTGGTTTTGAGTGCTAAATAGGGAACAACGCATTAGCCTGGAATGAAAGGGCCCAAGTCCCCAGAAGGGTCATGGGGGTCTGCGCTCTGGAGGGCTGGGCCCTCAGACTTGCTGGATTGGTTCCTGGCTTTCCCTACGAAGGCCAAAACATGAGACCTTTCCTTTATTCAGACTCTCTCACACCAACAGTCCCGCCAATTTCAGTGTCTGTGAGCACATGAGGTGTGGGAAGGAAGTGCTTGGAGTTCTCCAGGAGGACAGTGGGGCTGGATGGGTCAGAACTGCAGGGCAGAGGACAGAAGTGGGCAGGTCCAGCCATGGGTAGTCTGCCATGTCCATGGCACCCACTGAAGAGTCACAGTGGACTTGGAGTCAGGAGGTGCATGGCCCTTTAAAACCTTCCTGACCTGCTCTGATCCTCTGTGTGCTCACCTGGAATGGGAGGCCATCCTGAAGCCCCTTCCTGTCCCGCATGGGATGGTTTGTTACTCACAGGTATGCACGGCCCTGCTGACCTGCATTGAGATGCTGGCACAGCACAGCTACTTGACCCTGCCCCAGGGGACATCATCATCCGCCACCTTGTTAGGCTCAGCCAGCTGGAGCCCTCAGTGAGCAGGGCCTGGTACAAGTGAGGGGGCCAGGAGTGGAACAAGCCAGGCACAGGGGACAGAGAAGGGCAGGGGTGGCAGCAGAGACACAATAGGGGCCTGGCTGGCCTGATAGGGAGAGACTTTGGCATCCACACCACTGATTGATTAGCGGGCCAGGGGAGGCCTTGAGCCAAGGGTTTCAGCTAGCATCGGTTTCAGATTTTAATTCTTTCTTTTTCCAGAATCAAAGGACACCCAGCACATGTGCACCATGTTATACACAGTTAGGGCCAAAGAGGCTTTTCCATTTCCTCCTCCTCTGACTCCCCAGATCAGTCCTCTGCCCCACTAGACTGCCTTATTTCTCCCCTCCCCTCCGTCTTACCGCCTGTACTGCCTCTTTCTCCCTTCCCGATCTCCATCCGTTCCTGCTTGAGGGCTGGGGATTCTCTAAGAGGTTGCCCAGTGGAGCAAAAGACAGGCATTGGACGGTGAATCTGGAGACCTGAGCTTGAGTCCCTCTGCGAGTTTCTAGCTGTGAGCAAATTGCTCTCTGAGCTACACTTTCTCCCTCTACATTAAAGCAGGAGATTCCCTTCTCTGCCTGTTCACAGCAACCTCCAAGAATTCCTGAAGACTCCTGTGGGCTGATGCACTGCTGGAGCTGGCAAGAAGGCCCTGGGAGGGGAGGATTGCAGGTTCCTCTCCTCCCAGAGGCAAGCTGCTGTCCCAAACAACCCCAGTCTTCTGACCTTTAACATTTCTTCTCCCCTGGAATGTTCCCAAGCAAAGGTGATCATAAATCACACAATTTCAAATTTTAAGCCACCCTTCTATCTAAGCATTGCTGGGGGAATTAGCAATGGAAGAAGGGTTTACAGTGTGCCTACATAAACTGGTTATAAGTAATGTATAAAAGAAATCAGAAACACTAAACTGCCGAAGGTTGGAGGAAGCCTCTGGGGAGGAAGGCCTCTCTATTGACAGCATGTTCCCAGGTGCCTAGTGTCCTAAGCTCTGATATTCTAAACATAGTGCCCAAGGACATAGCACTCCCTTGAAGCACTGGAATGTAACCAGACTTGTAGGCTCCTTGCCAAGCCTGCTCTCACCAGCTGCATTGTCTGTAGATAAGCATATGCTTTTAGCTCTTGAGAAACTCTCGTAAACCACCACAGCTATCAATCTTATGTTTGACTCACAGCCTCCCTTTCACCGATTCACCCCACCATCTGCACTATAGGTTAAAGTGATTATATTCAGTAAATACTGTTGAAAACCAGAGCTCGGGGCCTTTGCACCCTCCAGTTTTGCACTGGCCCCCTGCTCCCACTTTATGCATTCATACCCTTTTTCTTTATTATTATTATTTCTTTTTTTTTTCTTCTTGGATATGTCTTTATCAGCAGTACCCTGTCTTTTTCTCATTCATTTTTCACCACCCATGGGTGGTGTGTGGGGGCTGGAACCCTACAAAGTATGTCCTTCCTAGTGTGATCTTCATAAGGACCTTGGTGACCTTTTACCAATATGGGTCAGGAGGGGAAAGGGCAAGAGAGGGAGAGTCAGAGATGGAGTCAGAGACACTATGAGCACATGGGGAGAGTGGTCTGTGCGTCCAGGCCTCTCCTGCTCCTCCAGAAAAGGGATCCAAGGTCATGGGATTGGAGAACTGGTGACGGGGCTGATTCGGGCTTGGTGTTGATGTCCTTGCATGTCACCTGCCAGGTTTCCCTGCCAGAACTCATCAGTTTCCTATGCCAGCCATACCACCACAGCCCTGTCTTCATGGATTTTAGCCAAGCTGCTACAGAGGTGGCTCTGCAGGCTCCCTCTGTGGGCCAGTTCCTCTTCCTTAGCAGCTTCCATTCACAGGCAGGCGTGCAAAGCTAAGTCACCTATGGGGAGAGGGTGGCCAGGAATGCACTGGCCGATGCAGGCATGGAGGGATGGGGTAGGCTGCCACACTGTGAGGGTGTGGGGTGAGGAGAGGGCACAGATCTGTGGTGAGGGGGAGGCTGCCGACCAAGCCTCGACCAGGATGAGAGGAGGTTGCTTTTCATAGCATCTAAAATATGATGAAAATCTGCAGTTGCCTCCAAGGCCTTCAAAACACAGTAAGTGCCCCAGTTTCCCTCACTTGTTCTCTGTCCTGACCAAGAAACACAGGTTGCACTCAGCTGCTCTGCGACCCCACCAGCTGCATATTTTCCCTTGCAGGCATGAACCCAATGTAAGCTGATAAAGGTGTTGACATTGTTGCCCAAAACTCCGAAAGAAACTGGCCCCGGCTCCGAATCAAATGCCTTAAACCTTCATATAGAGACTCCACTCCTTGAGCCTCTGACTGTGGACAGAACTAGGTAGAACACCCCTTCCCCTGGCTGGCTGCCTTGAGGATCCACTGCAGTCCATTTTCTCTGTGGCTTTCCTAATGAATGATCACCTGGCATCTGGTGCTTCTTTCTTTGGGATCCCAACTGGCTCCATCTTGAGCTGGTTTGGCATACTCTCTTGTGGGAACTCCCGACACCACTGTTGGGTTGACTACAGCCATGGATTTGGCTGAGACAGAGCACAGTTATTACTGACTAGCCCAGTCCCATCTCTGGCAGATGAGAGTAGAAAAAACTGTACACTGATGCCAGCACAGTTTACCGCTGCTCCCAGGCTGAGCTGATTGGGCAATAGGTTCCTCAAAGCCTCTAGCCTAGAAGTCCCAGAAAGAAGGAAGTGCCTTTTAAAGTGTGTCTAAGGGGGAAAAGTGAAAACAAAAAGAATTTAGTAATTTGCTCTAGGCCTTCAAAATTCATTGCAGGAATGACCCAATAGGAGGGTGAAAAATGCCCTCCTTGTAATAGGTAACTGAAATAAAAGAGTAACTGTTGCACAAACACTGAAGTCCACATGCAGAAGTAGGTTCTGTCTAAAAGTCATTGTGAATCATGGTGAATAATTAGGGCTGTTGAGATGACCAGATCTCCAGAGCGCTGGAAGCCCAGAGTCCTGATCCAGGCCCTGGGAGAACATCTGTCCTCGGTGTTTATGAAACCCTGAGGCACACCCAGATACATAAGACCTATAAAGAGACTTAGACTCCCTAGACTCCCACACAATAATAGTGGGAGACTTCAACATCAATATTAGATAGATCAATGAGACAGAAAATTAATAAGGATATCCAGGACTTGAACTCAGATCTGGAACAAGTAAACTTAATAAACATTTATAGAGCTCTCCACTTTAAATACACAAAATATACATTCTTGTCAATACCATATCACACCTACTCATAGGTTTAAATGAAATATTGATCGGCCATTATTAAGCACAATTATTGGCATAAAAGTTTTCAATACCCACTTTTAGAATAAAACAACATTCCTGTTCTCTCCCTCTTTTTCTTCCTGTCTTCCTCTCCTTCATTCCTTTTTTTTCATTCTTTCTTTCTCACCTTAAAAAAACAAACAAAATCCCCCCCAAACAAACAAACAAACAAACAAAAAGAAACCCTGAGGCTTGGTGACCTCCCAGTTTCCAGAAATATCATTACCATAAATCCCATTGCTGAAGGCAACCCAGGAGGGTCTCTCTGTGGTCCTAAGGGAGTCTGACTGACACTTAGGCTCTAAGCATCTGGGGTTTGCAGAGAGAGCTGGGGAGAGCTGGGAGCAGAGAGAACCATGACGCTCCCACTCTTGACTGTTTTCACTCCACCCTGCCCTTCTCATTCCTGCCACAGTGACAGACTACACCAGCCCAGAAGGAGGTCTTGGGTCAAGGATGTGAGCTCAGTCCAGTCTCTTAAAGTGCAAACATTGAGACAGGCACCTCCATCACTATCACTTGCTGCTCCATGAAGAAAGCACCAGTCCTTCTGCTTCTCCTGAAACTTGTGTCCAAGCCCCTAGAGCTTAAGACATGGGTCACCATGTCTGTTTTCAGCCCCCAGGTTCTGCCCAGGGCAGCCTGATGAAAAGCCCTGACATTAGAGTGGGCGCCATCCCTTAAAACTTGTCCTTTCTAGGAGCCAGTTTGAATTTATATCTTTAAAATCTCCAAAATATTTATTTATTTATTTAATTGCATTTTAGGTTTTGGGGTACATGTGCAGAGCATGCAATACAGTTGCATAGGTCAAAATATTTATTTTATAAGGCAGAAGCTGTGCCCCAAAGCTTGTGACAAGTGTGGTCCTAAGGTTCCTTGAAATCACCTGAGTGTGGAAGTGGTGATGTGGAGCTAAAGAGATAATCTGAACTCACCAGGCTGATGTGGAGCTGAAAGCAGGCCCTGGTTCTGTCCCTCCATCCCTGAGGCCCTCCCCCATCCCCCATGGACACCCTGTCTACAGAGGGAGTGCTGCATGCCAGCCTCACTCCCGCATTCTGGAGATGCCATTCCAGGATGGAGGCTCCCTCAACCTGCCTCCACCCAGCAGATTCCAGTGGACAGATGACACCAGCAACAGCTTCACAGCCAGGCGCTGGAGGTGCAGAGCTCACGGACCTCTCACTAGTAAAAGCATGGTAGATAGCCTGGGGAAGGCCTGCAGGTTCCAACAGAGCCCCCACCATGTCTCCCACCCACCCCTTCCCTCCACCTGGACTCAGCACTGTCCCGAGTCTCTGTGTAAGAGGTACATTGAGTCCTATGGAAAAATAACAAAAGGGGGAACAATCAGTGCAGTTGCCATGAGGCCCTGGATGCCCAGGACTGGAGGCTTTGATGCCCCTCTCGGGGGATCCTGAGGATGATGGGGATGTTTGCCTCTCCACACACACAGAGCATCCCATTCCCTGGCTGCCTCTCCACACGGATTACTTTCCTACACCAGGTTTCAATGTTTCTTTAAAGGGTTGGAAATTTTGAAATTTTTTTTATACACTTATTTCTTATAATCCACTCCTCTGCCTTCTTGCAGCTGAGCGTTTTGAAAATACTTTAACATTTTCATTGTGACTTGGGGTCCTGATGATGAACACTATTATTGTGTTGAGGTATTATTTCCCCCAGAGCGCTGGGACCACGTCTCAGTTCTCTGTGTGCTCCTCAGCGCCTCAGCCAGTATGTGGCGATGCTGTGTGCGTCTACGGGGTTCCTCTGACAGAAGCCCACGGAGGCTCTGGCATGGAGGCCTATGGAGCCTGCAGCTCTAGGCAGCTCTGCTTTGTGAATACGTGTGCCTTAGTGTCTTTCCTTTCCTGCTATCAGGCTATTAGCTCACCAGATCTTGAAGCCCCTCCCTCTTTTTATTTTCACTTTTTAAAAATCGAGATATAACTGACATAAAAATCACCCCTTGAAAGTAGTTTTCATATATATATCCACAAAGTTTTGCAACCATCACTACTATCCAAGGCTAAACATTTTCATCACCTCCACAAAGAAATCTCATACCCATTGTCAGTTTCCATACTTCTTTGCCCTAACCTCTGGTAACCACGAATTTACCTTCTGTCTCTCTGGATTTGCCTGTTCTGCACTTTTTCATAGAAAAGAATTCTGTGCCATGTGGTCCTTTTACACACGATATCCAATCCAGAGACAGGGCCGGCTTCCTAAACCTTTCCTGAGACTCACCAGCCATGAGCCCACATCTATAGCAAGTGCTTTCAAAGGTCCTCTTTACTGCTGGACATTCTTCCTTTGTGCAAAAAGTCAGTAAACCCATTTTGGTTCTTGAGGGTTTTTAGCTTAGGAGGTGAGTTCTTGATGCTTTTTAGCTTAGGAGGATTGGCAGAAATAGAGGTTCTCTGAGTCAGCTGAAGCCCTTCCCACTTGGACAAGAGCCCCTGCCTCAGTTAGGTCAGACACAGCTGAGACACACAGCGTGTCTCCCCCTGTCTGAGGCACCAAATGTCCTACAGCTGGGAGGCAGCTAAGGCTGAATGGAATCTGATGTTTCCTTGAGGCCCCTGTGCTTCAGGTGCGCTTGGTTCTAGGAATGAGGTACTGTGCGACTTTTCCTGGTGATTTGATCAGATTTGCACTGATCCTCGGTAAAACTGCTGTCTAGCCTTCTGAGAAATGCTCCTATGTCTATCTGCTGGTTGAATGTTTTGACCCTTGTCTCTAAGTGGAAAATTCAGTGGTTGACAGGGACCCAGGAAGTCTGTGATCAAGTTGGTCTTGGAGGCCACGGTGCTCAGGAGACCTCCTCAGACCAGCATTCATTGGAATGAACTTTGCCCCAGGTCACTGTTCCACATCTAAGGGAGGTTTTCCCTTCAACCTTGTCTCCATGTAGTTCCTGAGAACTGCTCGCTTTAAAGTTCTCCCTGCCTGGAATCAGGAGGATTGGGCATAATCAGCCTGTGGCCTCTGAGCAAGCCCGGGAGGCACGAGGTTTCTTCTCAGACTGCCGGGGTGCCCATGGGACCTTCTTCATCGTGAGTGGCTCTTCCCTGAACCAGACACCTGCTGCTTTCAGATTTCTTCACTGTCGTGTAGTCATCTTATGTCTCTGACACAATTTAAGAGACCGTTTGAAATTGTAGTAGCCACTCTGGGAAATTTTCACATGAAGGAGGTTATTCATTTGAGAGGTTTTGTGCAGCCAAAAGTGAAGGAACCCCATGAAGAGCTTTCCTTGTGGGAAAGAGACATCTATTTGTTTAATGCAGGAGACACAGTCTCTTCCTCTTTTGTTTCCATACTTCAGGGATTAATAAGTGCTGGGTTTTGTTGTACAGATTGATAAAGCTGTCAAAGGCCAAGCTATTATCTAAAACAGATTATTTCACTAGCTTTGAATGTATTTGTCAAAAACATGTTTTTCTATTCTAACTTTTCTTTTCTAGCAAAAAAGCTGAATTAGCCTGATAGTCATAATTTCATACTTACTGGAAGCCAGTTCCCTCTAATTTTTTGTTTCTTTAAAAATTTCTTTTCTTTCTTTCTTTTTTTTTTTACATAGAGATTTCTGATCCCTCTCTGGATACCAGGGCCATTTATAGTCACTAGGCATTCATTCAGCAAGTATTTACCAAGCAATTTCTAGTCTGAGTGCTGGAGAGATAACTATAAATCATAGATGGCATAAATAAGACACAGTTTTTTCCTAGAACTAATAAACTAATATTCTGATAGAACAGGAAACATTCTTTCCCTTCTCCCTTCCCTTCCCTTTCCTTCCCTTCCCTCTTTCCTTCTCTCTTTCTCTCTCTCTCTTTTCTTTTTTTGAGATAGTCTTGATCTGTCGCCCAGGCTGGAGTGCAGTGGCACGATCTTGGCTCACTGCAACCTCCGCCTCCCGGGTTCAAGCGATTCTCCTGCCTCAGCCTCCCAAGTAGCTGGGACTACAGGTGCATGTCACAATGCCTGGCTAACTTTTTTTTTTTTTTTTTTTTTTGTATTTTCAGTAGAGACGGGGTTTCACCGTGTTAGCCAGGATGGTGGCCATCTCCAGACCTCGTGATCTCTCCACCTTGGCCTCACTAAGTGTTGGAATTACAGGCGTGAGCCACCGCGCCCAGCCAATAAAAAATTCTTGATCACGCCAGTTCCAAGGAGCCCAGCGGAAGATGCAGGGACAAGAAGGCGAGTTCCGGACCCGCGAACGAGTCCTGCTGGGCTCCCAGGAGGAGGCACGCGCCACTGAAAAGCAGCAGCTGCACCTCGCCCACGGCCTGGAGCTGAAGCTGCAGGCGGGGCGGGCAGAGGCTGCAGAGCTGGTCCTGCGTCTGAGCGCTGCCGACGGCCGGAAACAAGGCCTGGAGGCCTAGCCGGCCCGCGTGGAGGCGCAGCGGCTCGCGGCGGAGGCCCAGCTGGGCGGCCTGCGCTCCGCTCTGCGCCCGGGCCTTGGCCTTGGTCGCGCGCCCAGCCCAGACCCGAAGCCGGTGCCGGGCTCCCCTGCTCGGGATGCGCCCGCTGGAGGAAGCAGGGAAGGGCTCAGCAGCCCCAGCACCTTAGAATGCAGCCCTGGGGCCGAGCGCGGTGGCTCACGCCTGTAATCCCAGTACTTTGGAAGGCCAAGGCGGGTGGATCATGAGGTCAAGAGATCGAGATCATCCTGGTCAGCATGGTGAAACCCCGTCTCTACTAAAAATACAGAAAAATTAGCTGGGCCTGGTGGCGGGTGCCTGTAATCCCAGCTACTCAGGAGGCTGAGGCAGGAGAATTGCCTGAACCCAGGAGGAGGAGGTTGCGGTGAGCTGAGATCACTCCATTGCACTCCAGCCTGGGTAACAAGAGCGAAACTCCGTTTCAAAAAAGAAAAAAAGAAAAAAAGAAAAAGAAAAAAAAAGAATGCAGCCCTGGGGACCAGCCACCATCTCCAGGACCTACTACCTCCCCAGCTCCTCCAGACCTGGACCCAGAGGCAGTGCGCGTGGCCCTCTGGGAATTCCTGCCGGAGCTTCGGAGTGCCCAGAGAGAACCGGACGAAATTCAGACCCAGACCAGTGCCCTGAATCGCCAGCTGGCCGAGATGGAGACTGAGAGGGACAGCGCAACGTCGAGGGCCAGGTAGCTGCAGAAGGCGGTGGCTGACAGTGAGGAAGCCCGGTGCAATGTGGATGGGCAGCTGACCGGGGTCCAGGCGGAGCTGGCGCTGCAGGAGGAGAGTGTGCGGCGCAGTGAGCGGGAGCGCCGAGCCACGCTGGACTAGGTGGCCACACTGGGGAGGAGCCTGCAGGCCACTGACAGCGAGGGCCAGCCAGGAGAAGATCAGCAAGATGAAGGCCAATGACACGAAGCTGGAGGGCGACAAGCGGCGCCTGAAGGAGGTCCTGGACGCCTCTGAGAGCCGCACCGTCAAGCTGGAGCTGCAGCGGCACTCGCTTGAGGGGGAGCTGCAAGCAGCCGCCTGGGCCTGAGCGACCGCGAGGCCCAGGCCCAGGCTCTTCAGCATCGGGTGGACTTCCTACAGGGACAGGTGACAGGCAGCGAGGTGAAAGCAGGGACCCTGCAGCTGACCGTGGAGCAGCTGAATGGGGCCCTGGCCAAGGTGGAGGAAAGCGAGGGGGCCCTGCGGGACAAGGTGCAGGGCCTGACAGAGGCTCTGGCCCAGAGCAGCGCCAGCCTCAACAGCACCCAGGACAAAAACTTGCATCACAGGCTCTGACCGCCTGTGAACATGACTGCCAAGTGCTCCAGGAACGTCTGGACACCGCCCGGCAGGCGTTGTCTGACGCGCGGAAGCAGAGCAGCTCCCTGGGTGAGCAGGTGCAGACGTTGCCAGGCGAGGTGGCTGACCTGGAGCTGCAGCGGGTGGAGGCCAAGGGCCAGCTACCACAGCTACCTGAGGTGCTGCGGCAGCGGCAGGAGGGCGAGGCTGCAGCCCTGCACACGGTCCAGAAGCTGCAGCGTGCCCTGGCTCAGCTGGAGGCTGAGAAGCAGGAAGTGGAGTGCTCAGCCCTGCGGCCGGAGAAGGACCGCGTTGCCCTCAGGAGGACACTGGACAAGGTGGAGCGAGAGAAGCTTCGCAGCCATGAAGACAGTGCGCAGAGAAGGGCCGCCTGGATCGCACCCTCACGGGGGCTGAGCTGGAGTTGGCCGAGGCACAGAGGCAGATCCAGCAGCTGGAGGTCAGACCCCATCCAGCCGGGGACCCCAACTTCATCCCTGGTCTGAGTGCTCAGCAATCCAGGTGGAGCCGGTAGCCTAGCCAGCCCAGGGCCCACAACCCCCTCCCCCAGGAGCCCTGAGCCTTCCGGGTGACCTAGCCAGGCCATGGAAGGAGGGGTTCTCCCTAAGGTAGACAAAAGACACACTGAAGGCCTGTTTGCACGTGAGCCTGTGGGCTCATGTATGTTGTGGACATGCAGCAGAATGGGAATCTATGTGAGCATTCTTGTGTATGGAGCATGAATCTTGCGCAAAGTGTGGCGTGTCTGGGTATTGTGAATATGGGTCTGTGTACATATATTTTCATGTGTGTGGGAGTTGGGTCTTTGTGTACACACATACACCTGTACGAACCCCCCCAAAAATGGGTCAGATAGCTGCACCGTGGTGCTCTTGTCTGGAAGAAAGTGGTGTAAGCCAGGGCACCGCTTACAGAATTATTATCATTTCCAGAATTATTATCTTCTCTCTTGCTGTAATCTACTGTTTACCAGCTCTCTTGGCTAAGAAAACTCAAGCCTTTCCATTCACTAGCTAGTTCAGCCGGATGAACTTGCTGAACCCACCAGAAGCTCTTGAAAGAGCCAGATGAACCCACCAGAAGCTCTTGAAAGAGCCAGAATGGTAAAAACAATCACTGGGATTAGAGTTTCAGAACTAAACTTAATTACCTATCCACCTGACACTGCCACCACAAAGATATTAGGAAGTGGCTTACCAAGCTTCTACCAGGAAAAGCAAAGGACACTCCAGTGAGTGCTCATAATTGCTTAATCAAAGTGCCTGGTTCCAGTGAGTGCTCATAATTGCATAATCAAAGTGCCCGGCTACAGTGAGTGTTCATAATTGCTTAAAGTGTCCAGCTCCAGTGAGTGTTCATAATTGTGTAATCAAAGTGTCCGGCTACAGTGAGTGTTCATAATTGCTTAATCAAAGTGCCTGGCTCCGGTGAGTACTCAAAATCACTTAATCAAAGTGCCCGGCAGACATATGTTTGTCTCTTCTCTCCCCAGCCAAGAAACACCTTTGGCTGTTTAGATCTGTTCTGTGGCCCATTAGATCTTTTTGGAATCCTGTGTGTTGGCTTATACCAAATAACAGATGAAGGGGACCTCAACCTGGAAAACAAAAGAGGAGTGTTGTAGATTGGAAAGCACCATCCACCCATCCAAGGATAAGAACCAAGTCTACTTTATCCAATGTGAAAGAGAATTCCAGAGCTCAGGGTCCACAGTGGCAAGGAAGGGTGCATGGAAAATAAAGAACTATGTAAGCATAAGGAAGGATGGGTACAAACAAGAGGGACCTGAATAATTAGGGTCCAATTAATATTGGCCATGTAAGGAGAATGGAGTTTCTGTCCCCTGATAAAAATTGAAATGTGGGCCGGGTGCGGTGGCTCAAGCCTGTAATCCCAGCACTTTGGGAGGCCAAGGAGGGTGGATCATGAGGTCAAGAGATCGAGACCATCCTGGTCAACATGGTGAAACCCCGTCTCTACTAAAAATACAAAAAATTAGCTGGGCATGGTGGTGCGTGCCTGTAATCCCAGCTACTCAGGAGGCTGAGGCAGGAGAATTGCCTGAACTCAGGAGGCGGAGGTTGTGGTGAGCCGAGATCGTGCCATTGCACTCCAGCCTGGGTAACAAGAGCAAAAAAACTTCGTCTCAAAAAAAAAAAAAATTGAAATGTGGAGCTAGATTTTAAATCAGCTAGATTTTAAATCAGCTCCACATTTCAATTTTGTAACTTACTCCTCATCCATGTCTGTATAGCTTTCTAAAGCTGAACGCCACTAGCCACATCAGAAAGATGTTTTCAGCTGGGCTCATTGGGTATATATTGATTGAGATCTTGTTTTCTAGCCATGGTGCTTTTTACATATAAATCATGGGGGCGATATGTTCGGCTTTCAATTTAAAAGAAGGCCACTCTGACAGCCCCAAGGAAGACAGAAATGTAGGTGGAGGGCAAAGGGAAAGGAAAAGTTACAGTCTGGGACAACACAATTGTGTATGTCCAGACTAAGATCCCCACAGTGAGAATGGACAGGATTCAGTAGAGAAGACGAAATTGAAAGGAATAGAGTGGAAATAGATTGATGGAACCTGTTCCAGGAGAAAGGAGAAGGAAGCCAAATTACCCAAAGTGGAGCGGTCTTGAATAGCAAATAACAACAGCCACAAGTTTTCTGGCCCAGAGGAGAAAGGAGGGGGAAAAAAAAGAGATGCCAAGGCAGATCCAGCCCTAGGTGAGGGCTGAGCTTATGGGAATTTTTATCTCACACTGGGATTTCTCAGTGCACAGTCATTGCTGAGAGAATGATAGAAGAAACATTAGCAGGAGTCGAGAAAGGAGTCAACGTTTAGATTAGCTATTGAGAGGAGTGGAAGAGGAGGCTTATTGTGAATTTGTGAAGAAATACTAGACCATACAGTGAAAGAACAAAGATTGGAAATCCCAGTGACATTGAGTAGTAGATGTACTCCGAGGTAAGGGAGTGAGAGAGCAGCTCCACTAGAGCTTTACCAAAGCCCTTGATACTTTAACCCGGCTTCAACTTCAGACCAGAGAAAATCTTAGACAGAAGCTCTTCATGGGACCCATTCTAAACCTAAAAGAAAGCAGAAAGTGGGGTTCCTGATACAAAAAGTAAAGAACTTTCATCTAAGGTGAGTTCTTTTTAAACTACGAGGCCTGGAAAGACGTTAAAATGAGAGCAATCACACATTGCTCCCCTCTGTGAGCTATGTATTCATCTCTTAAAACTGCTTGCTCTTGCCACAAGTAGCTATCAACTAATTACAATTTAGGATAATTATTATAGTTTCTCACCAGAACTATAACCCACACCCTATAGCTTAACAATAGCTAATTGCTCATCAGTTTTATTTTTGTAATCCAAAGACAGTTCCTGATAAACAACTTTGTACCAGCTGCTGTCTCTGTCCCCCTTTTGTCTTTAAAAACCTGCTTGTAACAAGGGCTCTAAGAAGCTCACAACCAAGGGTACTTGGGTCTGAGTCTTCCAGGCAGCTGTCCTCACTTTGGTTCAAGCAAACTCTTTAGATTATACTTTGTGTCTCAGCTTCTTCCTTTTGGGTCAACACTGAGGGGAGTAAATGAATGGCCCCTACTCCTTCTCTGTCTGAAGCTTGAAATTCTGCTGAGAGGACTTCCTACTCCAAGATAGGGGGAAGTCTCGCTCAGAAGAAGGAGCTCCTGTCTGCTGAGGACACCGGTATATTCAGTGAGGTCAGGTGGGCTGTTGGCAGCTTCTGTTAATTCCGTTGGGGCAGGCACATGGCAAGTGGCAGTTATTTGAATTGAGTTTGCTGGGATGGATTTTTACATGAGCAGTTGACTCCGGTTATGAGACCAGTGTAAGTGCCCAAGGAAATGGAACAGCAGTAAGAGGGACATCACACACACCACCAAAACCTCTTGATAGTCTCTGGCTTCCACATCTTTCCCCACCAAACTTCAGCCCAACTCAGCCTCATTTTTCCATCTCTTCACCATTCCTCCATGGTAGAGCTTCCTTGGTACTGGAATAGCTGAGAAGAGGGAAAGATCACGGGTAGTAAAAGCTGCTCCATATAATCTATAGAAAGCTTTGCTGGAATTAAGTTGTGCATCTCTGAATCTGAGCTAGATTTCTTGGGTCAGGGACCATGCTTACTTACTGGCCCAAGAATTGACAGAGGAGGTGTCTAAGACATGCTTGTTGGATGAATAAACAGCTGAGTGAGTGTTTACATGAGCCTGAACACTGCCTGCAGCAGCACAAAATGAAAGTCCCAACACCTTACTGGAAAAATATGCATCAGCCCCAGAAAAATGTGGGCCAAATGAGGCAAATCTGGAGCAACACAGGAAAGTGCCCTCCTCCTCTTCTGGCCTCTCTTCCACTGTGAGGCTAGAAATCTCATCAAGGCAAGGCTGGTCATCCAATCAGCAGGATGTAAAGGGTCATTCATCACTGTGGCCATTTAGAAGTGTCCTGGAAACTTGGCTTTCTCCTGACCATTGTTCCATGAGCATGGTGGTGACAAGCTTGAGCTCTGATATCAGAAAGCCCCCAGTTTGAAACCTCTAGCTTCTTGATAGCTATGAGACTTTGGGCAAATTAATCTCTCTATGCCTTAATTTGTCAATCTGTAAAATGGTGGTAGTATTGGGCAGTGCACTAAACACAATTTCAGGAATGTAATTTGTGTTCAATCTTATCTTCATTACCGCCAAACGTCATCCTGCCATTTTCTTTTTTCTCTCCCTCCTGAAAACCCCCAACTTAATTGCTTATGAACAGTGAAAGAGTAAAACAATCACAGAACTGGGCAGTTTTGATGGCCCAGAAGTTATTTACAAGTCCATGTGGCCTGCTTAACTGCTTGATCTTTTGAAAAGCACATTTAGTCCATGAGCCCACATGATTTCCTAGGGTGTGTATTTACAAAGTAAGTCTTGATCCAAAGCAAATCTTTTAAATTCCTTTATTGATGCATTATCAGATTCTGAAGGCTGCTACCTAGAAGCTTCTTAGCATCTTCTAATACAATTTTTTTTTTTTTGCGATGGAGTTTCTTTCTTGTTGCCCAGGCTGGAGTGCAGTGGCGTGATCTCGACTCACTGCAACCTTCACCTCCTGGGTTCAAGCAATTCTCTTGCCCCAGCCTCCCAAGTAGCTGGGACTACAGGCGTGCACCACCATGCCAAGCTAATTTTTGTATTTTTAGTAGAGACAGGGTTTCACCATGTTGACCAGGATGGTCTTGATCTCTTGACCTTGTGATCCACCTGCCTCGGCTTCCCAAAGTGCTGGGATTATAGGCGTGAGCCACCGTGCCCTGCCAAAATTATTTTTTTTAAGTTTTGCATTGGGAAAAATGCATACTTTATATCATGATTCATGGTTATTACATATAGTTATTAAAGAAAATGTGAATGATTATTAAATATTAAGTTATGAATTTTTTTTACTTCGTATTTAAAACTAGATTTACCATGGAGTATTGAAAGTGGAATAAACTAGGATTTTTGAAAAATATATATGCCTTCAGAAGAGATTTTTAAAATAGCAACAAAAATGTCAATATGCGTTTAAGTGTTGAGAATGATGTAAAGATCTCCTGCTTTACACCTTTTGTGTATTTTGCACATTTTCTGTAATACGCAGGTATAATTTTAAAAATCAAAAGTTTAAATAATTGGTTCAATTTAAATATGATAAATATTAATCAGTATTTGTACATATTTGTGCAAAAAATAAAGATAAATATCCAATAATTGTTAATTGAAATAATTTTGATGTGGACATTTGGAATTGCTGGACTGGAAATGTTTAAGAATATACTGCGGGTGAGGACTCAAGATGGCGCTGTGAGAACAACCCAGGATTGAAGCTCTCGGTCAATGCGCGGAGAGGGTGAGTCAGGGCCGCATTTCCAGACGGATCTTTGTTGCCCACAGAATGGGGAAATTCCCAGGTATAAAAGACGCAGGACGCCAGGCAGAGGCTTTGGCCGGTGCGGCGGTGGCCAGTGCGGTAGCGCAGCGGCGCTACACAGCGCTCTGCACAAACCGCACTGGTCTGTGTGCCCTGTTGAACCGGCAACCTGTGACTTGAGAGGGCTGAGCTTGAGACTGAACGGGACTTGGACAGTGAGCCAGCCCAGGAGATTCCAGGGACACAGCGTTTGGGGTAGCGCAGTGGGACAAACAAAACGGTGATTCCAAACACTCCCGGTGGAGAGGCTCCCAGAGGGCGCAGCTCCGTGGGGGAGGGGCATCCGCCATTACTGAGGCAATCACCCCTACTGAGGTTCACGCCCATTGCTGACGCAGCCTGCTGTTGCCGAGGCAACCCGCTACAAAAGAGAGCCTCCGCAGCAGGGCGGAGACCACAGCAGAAGGGCAGAGCCTGCAGCAACAGGGCGAACCTCACACCAGCAGGGCGGAGCCTCCGCAGGCAAATAGTGACTAGACTGCCTCCTAGCTGGGCAGGACAGCACAGCAGACACTCAAAAGTAAAGCCCCAACCCCCCCAGACAGAGCAT
This sequence comes from Callithrix jacchus, assembly GCF_049354715.1. Lineage (NCBI taxonomy): Eukaryota > Metazoa > Chordata > Mammalia > Primates > Cebidae > Callithrix > Callithrix jacchus. The sequence goes on along the minus strand of NC_133510.1, from coordinate 22,256,480 downwards.
CTGAGAAAAATAAGGGGTTTTTAATGAGTTCTGTTGCAACAGAATTAAACATAGCAGCCTAACAGCCCTGAATGAACAACAGAGCTCACAGCTCAGCAATTGAGCTCCTATAAAGTACAGACTGTCTCCTCAAGCAGCTCCCTGACCCCTTGATATCCAAAAGACTCACATTTGGCAGGCATCATCCTGGGACAAAGATAGCAGAAAAAGAAACTGGTAGCATCCCTCACTGTTCCGCAGCTGCTATAGGTGCACCCCAGACAAGCAGGGCCTGGAGTGGACCTCAGCAGTTGTACAGTGAAGGGGCTAGACTGGTATAAGAAAAACCAAGTAACAGAAATACTTCATCATCAACAATCTGGGTGTCCACTCAGAGACCCAATCGAAAAGTCAGCAACTACACAGATGACAGGTGGATAAATCCACAAAGATGGGAAGAAACCAGTGCAAAAAGGAGGAAAACACCCGAAACCAGAACACCTAGCCTCCTAGAAAGGACCAAAACTCCTCACCAGCAAGGGAACAAAGCTGGATGGAGAATGACTGTGACGAAATGACGGAATTAGACTTCAGAATGTGGATAATGAGAAACTTCTGTGAGCTAAAAGAACATGTTTTAAATCAACGCAAAGAAACTAAGAACCTTGAAAAAAGATATGAAAAAAGATTCGAGGAAATGATAACAAGAATGGATAACTTAGAGAGGAATATGAATGAATTAAAGGAGGTGAAAAACACAATACGAGAACTTCGTGAGGCATGCACAAGTTTCAATAGCCGAATTGACCAAGCAGAAGAAAGAATATCAGAAGTCGAAGATCAACTAAATGAAATAAAACGAGAAACCAAGGTCAGAGAAAAAGCACAAAAAGGAATGAACAAAGTCTCCAAGAAATGTGGGACTATGTGAAGAGACCTAACCTATGTTTGATAGGTGTACCAGAAGGGGACGAAGAGAATGAATCCAAGCTGGAAAATACCCTTCAGGACATCATCCAGGAAAATTTCCCCCACATAGCAAGACAGGCCAACACTCAAATGCAGGAAATACAGAGAACACCACAAAGATATTCCGCAAGAAGAGCAACCCCAAGGCACATAATCGTCAGATTCAACAAGGTTGAAATGAAGGAGAAAATACTAAGGGTAGCCAGAGAGAAAGGTCAGGTCACCCACAAAGGGAAGCCCATCAGACTCACAGCAGATCTCTCGGCAGAAACACTACAAGCCAGAAGAGAGTGGGGGTCAATATTCAACATCCTTAAAGAAAAGAACTTTCAGCCCAGAATTTCATATCCAGCCAAACTGAGCTTCATAAATGAAGGAAAAATAAAATCCTTTGTGAACAAGCAAGTACTCAGAGATTTTGTCACCACCAGGCTTGCTTTACAAGAGCTCCTGAAAGAGGCACTACACCTAGAAAGGAACAACCAGTACCAGCCATTCCAAAATCACACTAAATGCTAAAGAGAATCAACATAATGAAGAATCTACAGCAACTAATGGGCAAAACAGCCAGCTAGCATCAAAATGGCAGTATCAAATTCACACATAACAATACTAACCCTAAATGTAAATGGACTAAATGCACCAGTCAAAAGACACAGACTGGCAAATTGGATAAAAATTCAAAACCCATCAGTGTGCTGTATCCAGGAAACCCATCTCACATGCAAGGATACACAAAGGCTCAAAATAAAGGGATGGAGGAAAATTTACCAAGCAAATGGAGAGCAAAAAAAAAGCAGGAGTTGTAATTCTCATCTCTGATAAAATAGACTTTAAAGCAACAAAGATCAAAAGAGACAAAGAAGGCCATTACATAATGGTAAAAGGATCGATACAACAAGAAGAGCTAACGATCCTAAACAAATATGGACCCAATGCAGGAGCACCCAGATACATAAGGCAAGTTCTTAATGACTTACAAAGAGACTTAGACTCCCACACAATAATAATGGGAGACTTTAACACTCCACTGTCAATATTAGACAGATCAACCAGACAGAAAATCAACAAGGATATCCACGACTTGAACTCAGACCTGGAGCAAGCAAACCTGATAGACATTTACAGAACTCTCCACCCCAAATCCACAGAATATACATTCTTCTCAGCACCACATCACACCTACTCTAAAATTGACCACATAATTGGAAGTAAAGTACTGCTTAGCAAATGCAAAACAACTGAAATAATAACAAACAGCCACTCAGACCATAGTGCAATCACGTTAGAACTCAGAATTCAGAAACCAACCCAGAACCGCACAGCTTCATGGAAACTGAACAACTGGCTCTTGAATGTTGACTGGATAAACAATGAAATGAAGGCAGAAATAAAGAAGTTCTTCAAAACCAATGAGAACGAAGACACAACATGCCAGAATCTATGGGACACATTTAAAGCAGTCTCCAGAGGAAAGTATATAGCAATAAGTGCCCATATAAGGAGAATTGAGAGATCCAAAATTGACACTCTATCGTCAAAATTGAAAGAGCTAGAGGAGCAAGATCACAAAAACTCAAAACCCAGCAGAAGACAAGAAATAACTGAGATCAGAGCAGTACTGAAGGAGATTGAGACACGAAAAACCCTTCAAAAAATCAATAAATCCAAGAGCTGGTTTTTTGAAAAGATCAACACAATAGACAGACCACGAGCCAGATTGATTAAAAGTAAAAGAGAGAACAACCAAACAGATGCAATAAAAAATGATAAAGGGGAAATCACCACAGATTCCACAGAAATTCAAACCATCATCAGAGAATATTACAAACAACTCTATGCACATAAACTAGTAAACCGGCAAGAAATGGATAAATTCCTGGACTCCTGTGTCCTCCAAAGCCTAAACCAGGAGGAAGCTGAAACTATGAATAGACCAATAACAAGGGCAGAAGTCGAGGCAGCAATTAAGAGCCTACCACACAAAAAAAGCCCAGGTCCAGACGGGTTCACAGCCGAATTCTACCAGACACACAAAGAGGAGCTGGTACCATTCCTTCTGAAACTATTCCAAATAATCCAAAAAGAGGGAAATCCTTCCCAAATCATTTTATGAGACCAATATCATCCTGATACCAAAACCCAGCAGAGACCCAACAAAAAAAGAAAACTTCAGGCCAATATCCATGATGAATATTGATGCAAAAATCTTCAATAAAATATTGGCAAGCTGATTGCAGCAGGAAATCAAAAAACTTATTCATCATGATCAAGTAAGATTCATCCCGGGGATGCAAGGCTGGTTCAACATATGCAAGTCTATAAACATAATTCACCACATAAACAGAACCAAAAACAAAAACCACATGATTATCTCAATTAATGCAGAGAAGGCATTTGACAAAATTCAATAGCCCTTTATGCTAAAAACCCTCAATAAACTCGGGATCAGTGGAACGTATCTCAAAGTAATAAAAGCTATTTATGACAAACCAACAGCCAATATCATACTGAATGGGCAAAAACTGGAAGCATTCCATTTGAAATCCAGCACTAGACAAGGATGCCCTCTCTCACCACTCCTATTCAATATAGTACTGGAAGTTCTAGCCAGAGCAATCAGGCAAGAAAAAGAAATAAAGGGTATTCAAATAGGAAAGGTGGAAGCCAAATTGTCTCTATTTGCAGACGACATGATAGTATACCTAGAAGACCCCATCGCCTCAGCCCAAAAACTCCTGAAACTGATACGCAACTTCAGCAAAGTCTCAGGATATAAAATCAATGTGCAAAAATCACAAGCATTCCTCTACACCAATAACAAACTTAAAGAAAGCCAAATCAAGAACGAACTGTCATTCACAATTGCTACAAAAAGAATAAAATACCTTGGAATACAACTCACAAGGAACGTAAGGGACCTCTTCAAGGAAAACTACAAACCACTGCTCAACGAAATCAGAAAGGACACAAACAGATGGAGAAACATTCCATGTTCATGGTTAGGAAGAATTAATATCGTGAAAATGACTATACTGCCCAAAGTTATTTACAGAATCAACACTATCCTCATCAAGCTACCATTGATTGACTTTCTTCACAGAACTGGAAAAAACCACCATGAACTTCATATGAAACCAAAAGAGAGCCCGCATAGCCAAGTCAATTCTAAGCAAAAAGAACACAGCGGGGGGCATCACACTACCGGATTTCAAACTATACTACAAGGCTACAGTAATCAAAACAGCATGGTACTGGTACCAAAACAGAGATATACACCAAGGGAACAGAACAGAGGCATCGGGGGCAACACAACATATCTACAATCATACAATCTTTGATCAAGCTGACAAAAACAAGTGATGGGGAAAGGATTCCCTATTTAACAAATGGTGTTGGGAAAACTGGCTAGCCATGTGCAGAAAGCAGAAACTGGACCCCTTCCTGACATCTTACACTAAAATTAACTCCAGATGGATTAAAGACTTAAACATAAGACCTGGCACCATAAAAACCCTAGAAGAAAATCTAGGCAAAACCCTCCAGGACGTAGGAGTAGGCAAGGACTTCATGATCAAAACACCAAAAGCATTGCCAACCAAAGTCAAAATAGACAAATGGGACCTAATCAAACTCCACAGCTTCTGCACGGCAAAAGAAACAGTCACTAGAGTGAATCGGCAACCAATAGAATGGAAAAAAATTTTTGCAGTTTACCCATCTGACAAAGGCCTGATATCCAGAATTTACAAAGAACTCAAACAGATTTACAGGAAAAAAACAAAGAAGCCCATTCAGAACTGGGCAAAGGATATGAACAGACACTTTACGAAAGAAGACATATATGAGGCCAATAATCATATGAAAAAATGCTCTTCGTCACTGGTCATCAGAGAGATGCAAATCAAAACCACATTGAGATACCATCTCACGCCAGTTAGAATGGTGATCATTAAAAAATCTGGAGACAACGGATGCTGGAGAGGATGTTGAGAAAAAGGAACACTTTTACACTGTTGGTGGGAGTGTAAATTAGTTCAACCTTTGTGGAAGACAGTGTGGCAATTCCTCAAGGCCTTAGAAATAGAAATTCCATTTGACCCAGCAATCCCATTACTGGGTATATATCCAAAGGACTATAGATCGTTCTACTATAAGGATACATGCACAGGAATGTTCATTGCAGCACTGTTTACAATAGCAAAGACCTGGAACCAACCCAAATGCCCATCGATGATAGACTGGATTGGGAAAATGTGGCACATATACACCATGGAATATTATGCAGCAATAGAAATGATGAGTTTGTGTTGTTTGTAGGGACATGGATGAATCTGGAGAACATCATTCTCAGCAAACTGACACAAGAACAGAAAATGAAACACCACATATTCTCACTCATAGGCGGGTGATGAAAAATGAGAACACATGGACACAGGGAGGGTAGTACTAAACACTGGGGTCTATTGGGGGGAAAAGGGGAGGGCCAGTGGGAGGGGGAGGTGGGGAGGGATAGCCTGGGGAGAAATGCCAAATGTGGGTGAAGGGGAGAAAGGAAGCAAAACACACTGCCATGTGTGTATTTATGCAACTGTCTTGCATGTTCTGCACATGTACCCCAAAACCTAAAAAGCAATAAGAAATTAAAAAAAAATACCCTGCCACACTGGCAGGGCAGGCAGCTGAAAATTGCACCGCTTCCAAAGCTAATGTCTATAAAAGGACAACCAAGGCCAGCGCCAAAGTCCACCTGCAGAAGGCGGGTCTGTCTCAATCCTAGCTGCCAGTCACTGTGAACCTTTAGAAGTGGGGCTGAAGCTTCTTCCAGTTGCTTGCCCAGATGTCAATGAGACCACTTCACAGCAGATGGGGGGAGCTGTGTGTCAGAGAAATCCCAGCCACTAGGACAAGCTGCTTCCTAGGAAGATGTTTCTGCTCTTGTGCAAAAAATAGAGTAGTCCATTCAAGTTAACAGGGGGAGATGGCACTTAATGTCAGGGCCAACTTGCAGGGAAGAATTTAGCAGGAAAGCCTTCCTGGTGGAGTGGGAAAGCCCAGCAGAGTTTAGGAGGAGAGAGGGGCACTCTAGGGGCAATCTTCTGAGTCTCTCTTTCCTCCTCAGAAACTGTTCACAAAGACCCTGCAGTCTCTCTGCAGGTTCATGGGAGTGCCCAGAACTGAGACAACACACAGATCTAGGCCTGCTTTGAAGTCGGTGGGATGAGACCCTTGAAAGTGGGTGTATTGGGTTTCTAGGCTCTCATAAAAACATGCCACACATGGCTGGTTTTAAACAACAGGAATTTATTCTGTCAGTTGTGAAGCCTAGAAGTGCAAAGTCACAGTACTGGCAGGATGAGTTCCTACTGGAGGCTGTGAGGCAGATCAACTCCACAACTTTCTTCTGGCTGCTGCTGGTTTCTGGCATCCATCCAAGTCCCATGCCTTGTAGAAACGTCACTCTAAGCTCTGCCTCTGTTTCCACAGGACACATTCTTGTGTGTGTGTGTGTGTGTGTGTGTGTGTGTGTGTGTGTGTGCTCTTATTAATAAGGACAGCAATTACTAGACTAGGTAGGGCCCACTCTAATCCACTGTGAGCTCCTCTTACTTTAGAAACATCTGCAAAGACCCTATTTCCAAACAAGGTCACATTCCATGTTCTGGGACTGTCTTCTGAGAGACTGTCTTCTAGGTGGAAGGATGCCCTCTGGCCTGCAAAGCCAGCCAGAAAACCAGGATTGGGGCAAGACAAGAGGATGCTAGCCTGAGATTTAAATCCAGGTGGGGTGTGAGGAGCAGGGCCTGTGGCCTGGGACACTCCAACTTGTTCCATCACTTCATCTGAGATGGACTATACAGTGTGTGTCCAGAGCCCATCCCACACCCTGCCTTCACAATGCTGTCTCTGCGCTTTGGAAATATGCTCAGCCCACTGTGTGGGGTGGTCTGACATAGGCCACAACCGTTTCTCAACCATCCCTGAGTAATTGACCAGTGTCCCTCGGGGATAATGACCGATCACATCTGGAGTGTGAGGGGTGTGTTTACCTAGTGAGTAAGGATGGGAGCACAGGATATGCTCTCCCACCCTCTGCACAAGCAGTGCCTTTGCTCCAACAGGATGGGCAATATTGGGTTAGGCCTAAGGAGGCAGATTTGATCTTGGAAGATACATTAGAGTCTATGTGTTTTGTATGTTTATTTTTGTTTCCTTGAATTAACATGGAGTTCATTTCAACTTTCACTTAGTCTCTTTCTTTCTCTTCCCCCACTTCTTTCTCACTCTCTTTCTTTGGATATGGAAGAATTTTTTTTTTTTTTTTTTTTTGAGACAGAGTTTCGCTCTTGTTACCCAGGCTGGAGTGCAATGGCGCGATCTCGGCTCACCACAACCTCCGCCTCCTGGGTTCAGGCAATTCTCCTGCCTCAGCCTCCCGCGTAGCTGGGATTACAGGCACGCGCCACCATGCCCAGCTAATTTTTTGTATTTTTAGTAGAGACGGGGTTTCACCATGTGACCAGGATGGTCTCGATCTGTTGACCTCGTGATCCACCCGCCTCGGCCTCCCAATGGATATGGAAGAATTCTCACTCTGCGTTCCATCATGTCTAAACACTTGAATTTAGAGTAGACAGCAATACAGCACGTTATTCAAGTTGCTTTGAAAAAAAGTCTTGAGTTTTCTAGGATAGAACTATCAATAAAGTCCTGGAATAAAAAAACCGACAGACTCAGATGCAAAATGACATTTAATGGGGTGATAAGGAAGTAAAATGTGACAAGACAGCAGATTGCAGACTGTTCAGGATGTCAGGTAGTTCATGATTTTTTTCCAAGTTTGATACAGAAGAATCAGTGTGTTAAAATAGTTTTCCACCTGGGATTTAAAACGTTGTTTCAACAATAAACACATATATGTATGTATATATGAATAGATATCTAGATATAAAACATGCATATATAGGCACATAGACATGTATCATACATATACACATATATGTGGATAAATTTTTACTGACCTGTCAACTTATAAAACAAAAATGAAAGATTTATAAAAGGTACATATATAGCTGTGAATTCTTTAAAGCTATTTCAAAGAAATTAATGCAGTCGTAATGACTATCAGAATACTCATGTAGTACACACTACACAAGCCTAATGAAGTACCGGCCAATTTTCTTTCTTCAACCATTGTTCTATCTCATTTAGGTTTTCATCTTCTTACCAGATGTGTTTTCAATGATTTATGATGTAATAAAATTTCTTTACCTCTTCCAGCAGTTGCTTTGTCTCATTTGGAAACTGAACTACTGTTGATGTTGTAAAAAGCAAGGGCATATTCTTCTGAAAAAATAAAGGGAACATGCATTTTTATTCAATAGATAATATAAGCACATTACACCTCATCTTTTCAATAACTTTGAAATAGAGGCAATCACTTTCCTATTTTATACAACCAGAAATATGCTAATAATATTTAAGACACTTGAAACACATTCCGTTAGTAAACAAAGACAGAATTCAAATACTCGACACACTTCACGTAACATTCAACAAGCAACAAACAGCGCCCTTCCAGGGAACAGGTGTATGGTCTCTGCAATATCTTAGTACTTGTTTTAGAAATTTATCAAATTTTTAAAATAACATTTCAGGATATTCGCACTCCCCTTTTTAAGTCAAAGCGCATAGAGGTAGCTTGGAACGGTCAGTCTTAGCATGAACAACAATGAAAATGACAAAATGACCTGGAATTTTAGTGTGGCTTGTATTTCAAGTTCAAATGGAGCCCTTTCAAATTATATTGGAAGGATTCTGGTGTTGAAAAACTCTGATAACTGGAAAATGGGCTCAGTCAGAAGACACATCATGGAATAAAGAAATCAGTATACAAAGTAATGCCATCTACTGTTTACTCTGTGAAGACAGAGGTTGATTTTGGAAAGTTTTGTAGCTCAGGGAATGTTAGATACAAATACCATGTTCAATAGCCTTAGGGCATGGCTGTTGCTTGCCTACCTTTTTCGTAATAATCGTAGACCATGACTGGGGCTGGCTGGATGTTGAACACAAGGTTGGTCTGCTCAACAGAAAACGTGAAACTGTCTCCTTTACCAAAATCCTGTAATGGAACCAATTGTAATTACACTGTAGCAGTTCTGAGGAAAGATAATCACTGAGAAAATGATCCCCGGAAGTTTATGCTCTACATAATTAAATAGATCTAGGGTATAACTAACTTACATGGTGGCAAAACAGTAAATTGTTAACCTTAAATCACATAAAATTTTAAGTTCCTTTGCTTACATTGAAGTGGGAGGAATGTAGCTGAAAGTCTTAGAGGAACATAGGCATTTACGTGAGTGGTAACGACACACATAGAAAGGACATCTCTAAAGTGCATGCCACAGTTTGGCGTTTCCTTGGAAAAATAAAAATAGAACTACCCTATGATCCAGCAATCCCATTTCTGGGTATGCATCCAAAGAAAATGAGGTTAATATCTTGAAGAGAGAGCTGCAGTCCCACGCTCATTCTTTCATTACTCACAATAGGCAACGTAAGGAATCAACCTAAGTGTTGAAGACAGATGAATGGATAATGAAACTGAGGCACATATATACAAATTATTCAGCCTTAAAAAAAGAAGGAATTTCTGCCATTTGCAACAACATTGACAAGGTTGGAGGACATTATGTAGAGTGAAATAAACCAGACACACACACACACACCCAAACACTGCAGGATCTCACTTGTAAGTTAAATCTAAGGTGGAATTCATAGAGGCAGAGAGCAGAATGGCAGTTATCAGGGATGGGAAAATGGGGCAGATGCTGGCCAAAGGGCAGGAAGCTTCAGCTGTGCAGAATAAATACATTCTACAAATCTTAGGTACAGCAGTGGCCTACAGTTAACAATGAGGTATTGTGTATATACTATTCCCTAAGGGATCTTAAGTGCTTCCCCACGAAAAAAGAAGAGGTAACTGTGTGAAGAGATGGATGTGTTATTCCACTAATTCACATATAGTCATGCTAGATGATAATAATCAGCTCACCATATATATCAAAACGTCACACCATAACCTTCAAGACACACTTGTAATAAAAAAATTATGGCAAACTTTGTGAGCATTTAAGTTAAATTATAAAATAATTATACACCTACTCTGTGACAAGACTGTGTTTAATAAAGAGATCATGTTTCTAAAATGGAAAGCTTTCTAGTCATTTACCCAGGTCATATATGAAATAACCTTAGCACTAGCAAGGAAAAGATGATCAGTGGCAGAACACTGGGCATCCTTAACGTCCCTTATTTTTCCCTTCTACAAATCCCAACATACATATCTATAAGAAATGGAAGCATTCAATCTCCCTTGGAAGGAAAAAAGAAAACCTTTAAAGAAAAATTGTTGCTAAACTTACATTTTCCAAGTAGAAAAGAACATGGTCATTCTTGACTTCAGTCTTCATCACTTGGCCCCGGTTTTCAAGCTTTGAAGAAGTTGTTAGGGAGAAATGGAGAATAGATATTAGAACAAATGAGAGCACCACTCCAGAACTGAATGTCCGTGCTTACTATGTCAGATTCTGTTTTATGGAAGATTTTTTGGTGCACAAGTAGCAACTAAAGAAAAATATGTGATGAACCATGGGAAATATTGACTGCCGATTGCTACAAATTAAGAACACCAGCTCACCAGTGTTAGTGGAAAAATATAAAGGTGAATGCTGAAGAAGAATTCTATAGTTTTGTTTTGCTAAATAACTGCTAAACAAGTATTTATTTTATCTTTATAGTCTACGTAGCTGTCTTTGTTTTTATTTTTTCACCACTCATCTTTGTGAGATGGGACCCAGAGGGCCCCATCCCTGCTGACACCAACCATTCTTACCCATAGCCTGCCAACACACAAGCAGTTCACAGTAGAAGACTGCAGACTGCAGGGCATTTGCAGGCTACGTAGCCTCAAGTTCCTAGAACAGGAACTGAGGCTTGGAAGGAGGTCAGTGCAGCACACTCAGCGGATGGGTAAACTGATTCATCATTTCACTGATTCATCATTTCAGCTGTCTTTGTGCTGAAAGATTAGGCTTCTATTATTTACCTCTTCAATGGATGACATGGCTGGAGTAAATCCTGATAGCATTTTTACATCTACAACCACCATATTGGATTTATTGTGAATTCCAGTATATCTGAAAATATTAAGAAAACACTAGTTTAGATACCAATTTTAAAAAGTGACTTATCTCCTGATGAGAGTGCCAGGTGGATATATACTAATTGGGTAGATGTCTGGAGGACAGGTAAAAGCTGAAGAGAAAATACCTGGAGAAAGTCATTTTCAAGCATCTGTGAACAGACATGAACAGAGTGATGATGAATGAGATGATAAATAGCAACAGAAGTTGGAGCAAATAATGAATTACCTGGACATGAAATCTTCCACAAATTCTGCTCTTAAGCTTACCTACAGTCTCAAAGTTCAAACTGATAAACAAAACTTCTAAATCTATATTACATATGCTTAGGTTAGGGTTAGATTTGCATAACACTTAGAAGATATGTTTGCTTGGCAGAATTACAGAGTAGATATGTCCCCAAGAGATCTTCTAGCTCAATTTCTTGCTTCTGAATAAGACTATTGGGGCATTAAGTTAAGAGTTCCATAATTCATCAGAGCATGGTGGCTCACACCTGTAATCCCAGCACTTCGGGAGACCAAGGTTGATCACTTGAGGCTCAGAGTTCAAGACCAGCCTGGCTAACTTGAAAAATGCTGTCTCTACTAAAAATAGCAAAATAAGCCGGGTGTGCTGGTGTACGCCTGTAATCCCAGCTACTCATGAGGCTGAGCCATTAAGAATCTCTTGAACCCAGGAGGTGGAAGTTGCAGTGAGTTGAGATTGTGCCCCTGTGCCACTGCACTGCAGCCTGGGTGACAAAGTGACACCCGGCCAAAAAAAAAAGAAAAAAGAGTTCCCCTGGAACTCAAGAGATTTTTATTAGAAATTCTAGAAACTATCTCTCAAACTAATTTTACTCAATGTTTTCCACATATTAACTAAGACTAAAAGCCTTTACCATCTATAAATGATACTTGAACTAGAGAGGATCATTTTGTTTTTCTATTCTGGAAAGTAAAAATCTAAAATTTTACTCTTTACAGTTAAAAAATAAACATTTGTACGCTTGCTACTATATGACCATGCATGCTTGTCATGAGAAAGAAATATAGACTCTCTGTTTTTCAAAACTAGGAGAACTTCCATACAACAGAATAAAAAGCATCACTGGAATATCCGTGCAGTGAAAGCTTTCAAATCACGCTCACATAGAGTGCATGCTATACTTGCCTCATTTTAGCTCTGATTCAGCTGAAGATGTACTAAATCGTGGTGTCCAGACAGAGGGCTAAAAAGTGACTGTGCTGTAGAATTGTCACCACCAACATGTAAACTCATTGTATTACCATGATTTACATTTTGTTACTTCACTACTGTGAATATATATATTTTTAATTTTACCATCTTGCTAACATGGGAGTTACTATCAAAATATGACACTTACTTGAGAGTCACTGTAAGGTCAAAAATGGTCTGGAAGTTGTCTGAAGAGTAGTTCTTTACGATTTCCAAGGAAAGAGAAAATCCAGATGCCTTCTCAGGTAGGAGAACATTGTACCTAAGGGTGGCCTAGAAAGGACAGTAAAGGATAAGAAAACCCATCCTGTGTTAGGAATTAAACAGGCTGACTACAGTCAGTAGTAATGTAATTTTAGATTTTAGAATAACTAAGAGTATAATTCGGTCATTTGTAACACAAAAGATAATGTTTGAGGTGATGCATACCCCACTTACCCCAGAGTGATTCTTACACTTTGCATGCCTATGTCATGTACCCCATAAATACTTATACCTACTAAGCACCCATAGAAATAAAAAATAAATCATTGAAATAAGAAAGAACATATTGTTTCTTTATTTCTATCATTATTGCAGTTTACGTCTTTATCACTGGGGAATCATATTACATTCTTTAGTTTTCAGAAGAATGTAATTTAATGAAGATAGAATACTTTCTAATAGCAATACTCCTCAATAAACTTCTCTTAGTCAGCTGAGTACCTTTTCATAAGATAACTTGCATTTTCTGCTATTGATTTGAAAACATACAAGAAAGAGTAATCATGTAAATACACAAAATGGTCAAATGACACTTCACATAGAACTGAATAGACAGTCTGACTTTTCTCCTGGCAAACATTCATTACCCTCTTAGGCAGATTTCTGTTACCTGGACAAAGGCACAACCTCGTCCTTCCACATCTACTGTGTATTGTCCAGGTGCTTTTGTTAGTTCTGAACCTTGGACCAGTAGGCGGTTATCACTGTTAACCTCGAAAATATCGCTGGATCCTTCACTTCTAAAGGTGACGGTGTTTTTATTTTTAGAGAAGGTTAACTTCATGTAGCGGGTTACAGCAAGCAGACAACCTGCAGTGTCCTGCACAGAACAGCACAAGCAATGACCCAAACTCAGTTATGACACAACATTAAGCATCCTTTGACCATGGACTTCATATCAATCCTTAGAAATAGTCCTAAAACAGGTCTGCAAAACACCAAGACGCAATATCCTGGACAATAGGAAAATATACTTGATTGTGCAAATTGTTTACATTTAGATTAATTTTCTTCAACAAATCTCAATTATATTTTTATTTTCTAAAAATTTTTAATAAAAAATAGTCTCTGTGGTTAAAAATGGTGTCAGAACTTCTCTAAAAGTTAAGGCATGACATGATTTAGTGGCCCTGTGGCTGCCACGGATAATTCTTTTCCTGCTCATCTTCAAAGAAGGGAAGTCAGAATTAGGAAACAATCTCTGTGAAATTCATTAGCATATGATTTTACTCAGAAACTAAGACTAAACACAAAGAGAAATGGTTTTTCTCATGGAAATAAAACTGCTTTTTTGCGTTTTCAATTTGTTTCCAATTAAGGAAAAACATGTCATTGTTTCTCACACCCCCATTCCTCCTGTTTGTCTTCCTTTCATTTGCTTTTCCCAGTCTATAGCCCACAGAGCTAGAGAGAAAGCTTTCTTTTTGGCCCATATATAATTTGAACATAGTATCATCAGGTGTCTAAAGTGCCACCAAGAGTGGTGCTTATGACAAAAAAATGCCCCCTAGCAAACATTCTATGTTTGCTGTGTGAATGAAACACAAATGGTCATAAATTCCTGGAACCAGGGGCCTGATTTTATTATTTCTATTTAGAGATTTCCTAGTAGAGTGCCTGATACACAATAACTGCCCAATAAATAATTGTTGAGGAAATCAAATAGGATTAATATCAAAGATTCTTCTTCTCAGAAAGGAATTGTTCTGATACTTTTACTAGTAATATCTCACTTGTCATAGAGTTACAGCTTCTGCATTAAGCATATCACTGTTACTATCAGGCCTACATCAATCACCTGGGTAGAAGAAAAGCCTCCATGGGAGTTCATCTGTTGGGCAAGCCACTGCACAATCTTACTAGCATAGGTGAGGTCAGGAGTTTTCTGGGAAACAACAGCCAACAGCACATAGCAAGTCTTCTCAGTCTGAGCAGAAGGTGCCCGGGGAATAAAGGACAGAAATTCCTCTGTCTTGGGTTTCCTTTCTCTTTCCCAGTAGATGACATTATCTGAGAAAAGGAAGAATTTTCACATAGTCTGTATAAAAATCATGGGTTACACATAAAGAAGGATGCAAATTCCATTCCTGGCCTCTGTTTGAGCTGAATTGTTCCCTAAAATTTATATGCTGAAGCCCTAACTCCAAGTACCTCAAAATGTAGCTGTATTTGGAGTAAGACTTTTTAAAGAGGTGACTAAGTTAAAATGAAGCTTATGGGCAACAATCCAATCTGACTGGTGTCTTTTTGAGAAGAAAAAATTGGACACACAAAAGGGACAGCGGGCTGTGCACACACAAAAGATCTTGTGAAGACGGAAGGGGAATGTAGTCATCTGCGGGTGAAGAAACCACACTTACAACACCTTGAACTTGGACTTCTAGCCTCCAGAAGTGTGAGAAAGTAAACTTCTGTTGCTTAAGTCATCCAGTATGTGATATTTTATGCAGCTATAGCAAACTAGTACAGCCTTAAATAGCAACTTTCTAGGCTCAAAATTGGCAGGGGTAATTAGCTTCCCAAGCAGTTATGATAGCCTATGGCTTGGTCACCAGGCTCATTTGAGAGGAAGCTAACATAAAGCAAAAGAAGAAAGTTTAGAATATGCAGTATTCCTGAAAGGCATGAAGGTCACTGATGAATTCCATAAGAGAAATAGAAACATACTAGTGAAGAGGGAGCTCCTATGTGACTGTGTAGAATGCTTCCTCACTGCGCTCCAAGGTCACCTTCACCAGCCACAATGAATGAGAATGCTTACTTATTTTTGTGGCAGATTGATCCAGGGTCTGGAGTAAGGATTCCGCTTGTTCCTCTTTTCCAGCTAAGGCAAAAGCGTAAGCTAGAATTGCATGAGTGTAGCCGTTAGTGATACCACTGTACAATGCTGCTTCCAGGCAAAAGAGTGCATTTCGTAGAGGAGGAAACTGTTGGTCAAGAAGAAGAATCATATATTGTATCATATATTGATAGCCGAACATTCTATGAGCTTGTTGAACATTTAAATGAATTATTGTTTAGAATGTATATAATATATACTTGAAGTATATTTTACATAGAAATCCATTTTTATATATGTTTTATTCTTCAAAAAATCATTAAAATATCTTCAAAAAATCATTAAAATAAATTTATAACGTCATTATTAGTACGTAAGCAATAATGTTTTTCTTTTTTTTTTTTTGAGACAGGGTCTCGCTCTGTTACCCAGGTTGGAGTACAGTGGCATGATCTCAACTCACTGCAACCTCCACCTCCGGGGTTCAAACGATTCTTTTGCTTCAGTCTCCGAAGTAGCTGGGACTAAGGCACGCATCACCAAGCCCAGCTAATTTTTTTTTTTTGAGATAGAGTCTTGCCCTGTCACCCAGGCTGGAGTGCAATGTTGTGATCTCGGCTCACTGCAACCTCCGCCTCCTGGGTTCAAGCGATTCTCCTGCCTCAGCCTCCCGAGTAGCTGGGATTACAGGCACACGCCACCATGCTTGGCTAATTTTTTGTATCCTTAGTAAAGACAGAGTTTCCCCATGTTGACCAGGCTGGTCTCAAACTCCTGACCTCAAGATCCACCCATCTTGGCCTCCCAAAGTGCTGGGATTACAGGTGTGAGCAACCGTGCCTAGCCAATTTTTGTATTTTTAGTAGAGACAGTGTTTCACCATGTTGGCCAGGCTGGTCTTGAACACCTGACCTCAGGTGATCCACCTACCTTAGCTTCCCAAAGGGTTTGGATTACAGGTATGAACCACCATGTCCAGCCCATTAAAATTTAGTAAGAAAATGGCAGTTTTTATAGCTGATGAGTAACATTGTAGTTATGAATATCTTCTATGTGGCAAAGCATTCAAATTTATTGTAGGCCTAAGATTATTTTTTCTAATGCCTAAAATAGAGGCTTACATTTCTGAAGATAATTTTCAAGGTATACTAATGACTCTGACAATTCCTAGCATCTTAGTTCAGGAATAGATTTTGGAAATCTGATCTATGGATTGGGAGGTGGCTAGGGTGAGCCACACTTGAGTTGAAAATGTTTACTGTTTCTTCAGAGAGAAACAGATACTAGTCTATGGCTTTATTTAGTGCAGGGATTCTTAATCTAAAATTCATGGCTGAACTTCAGGAGAGTTTTGAATGCCTGAAACTGTGTGAATAACTCATTTATGTGTGCATATGTGTATTCTCCCTAGGGAGAACCCCAATCCTGTTCATCAAAGCTGCCTATGAATAAAAACAGTTTGAAAAACATGAATTTAAGGGATGGTAATGAAATAAATGTGTTCTCTTGGGGCTTCATCTAGTCTTAGAATCTCAAGTGACTCTGACTCTACAGTCTAATTAATGTGCAATCAGCTGACTGAAATCAGAAGATGATGGGAATCCATACAGTGAAATTGAGCCCAGCTTCAAAGAACATCCCAACAACATATGCAGTGAGTAAAATGTCCTCTTCATCTCCAACCTGAAAACAAAGGAACAATGCGTCATTCAGGACAGCAGAGCACAAAATGACTAGTATTCTTTTGAAGTAAAACTAGGTATAAAAAAATACTGGAACAAGTACTATTATTCATAAAAACACCTGAACATGTGTAGTTTTAAAATTAGATGGTTAATAATCATATTATCTGAGCAAAAATTCATTCAGACTCTATGCAATAATTAAATAACAATTATTAAGTTGTTATTACTATAACAATTAATTTCAAATACAGTAAATAACATGTATAATCCCATTTATGTGGTTTGAGGTTAAGCATGCATTCTAAGGAATTCACAGAACTCTGAAAAAAGCCAACAAAGAGTTTCTAATGGGGTGAGGTAGAAAGTTGCTGTGAAGGTTTCCTGGAAATCCCTAGAAAAGCACCCTAGGAGGTTCCAGAGTCAAGTCTCAGATTCTTACACAGTAAAATGACAAATGTATTTATGAATCATGTGGTTTACAAACTGCACATGAAAGTTCCCTGGGGTACTTAAATCAACAGCATCCACACAGAGATTCTGATTCAAAAAACTCAGGAATAAGATAGTGAAATACATTTTAATGCATGCTCCAGTGATTCTGATGCAAATAGCATTCAGAATGGCATTTGAGATCTACTGATCTTGTACAAGCTCCCTATTTTATCTATTTAAGCAAAAGACAACCCCTCTCTTTTTCAGAAAAGAATATTTCTGAGAAACCTGGTAAGCACTAACATGAGGTATGGCGACCCACATCACGTCTAAATTACAGCAAGTGGTATCACCATTCCTCTGCAGTGTAAGCTTTTATTTTTCCTTTGTATTTTTATTTCTCTCAACTCAAAACACACACAGACACCCGACCCCCCCACATATTTAATTATAGAGAAAATAATGGATAAGATAAGATAAACTGAAGCAGTAATCAGCAATGATTCACCAGTAATGAATCCAATAAGAAGAAAGATGTGGAGAAGGTGCTTTAGAAGAGAACGTGGGAAAGTTTTTGATTTTTCTATGAAGGAGCAAGAGCTCTTCTCCATCAGGGTCCTCCTGCTGCAAGGAATAAGCTTGGAATAAATATAAATTAAAGATGCCACAAAGTAATTTGAATATAACTTGCATGCAAATTAAATATCATAGGGTGTTTGCTTTCATTCATATTTTGATGTGGATTAGATATGCATTCTGTGTTTCAAGAACAGGAGTGGTGATTATGAGAAAGGATGCTGAAGAAAAGCTCAGGATATTTCAGGGGTCACCAGAGCATGCTAAAATGCCGTGATAGGAGATTTTTAGCATCCAGAGGGGAAAACGGGGGCTTGGGGAGGGGGAAGATAGATGCGCTGGAGGTGGACAGCTATCTGCAAAGAAAGAAAGTTGGAAGGGAGGGATTTACCTAAATATGGAAAAAGGGTTGGATTCTGCCAAGGATGTACTTCACCTCTCTTGTACTTTGGCTCCGGGGCAAGCTTGGCCCTTGAATTTTTCCTTGAGAGGGTCTTAGAAAAACTTGCTTCATTGAAACAATGTGAATTATTAGATATTTTCCCCAGAACTTTCTTGCCATCCATGGACAGGAATGAACTTTCCTTCCATATACTCACAGCCCCCTCACTTTATATATTGCCTGTCTCCACATTTATGCAAGCTTCTTTTCTAGGTTCCCTTTCTCTCCCCCACCCTTCTATTTCTAGTTTAGTTTCTGAAGAGCACTGACTCGGGAAGGAATAGAGACTGAGTAAGGCAGTCAAGAGACCCAGAAGAAGTCACATCCAGGCTGTGGTTAAACACGCACGCAGCAGGAATGGTGCCGCTGACCAACCCACCACAGGCTCAGGACCACAGTGGCTCAGAAGGCTTCCTATTCACAGGAAGAATATTCATATTCCAGATCAGGAAGGCCAGAGGCAGGGCAAGGCAGGCAACACCCAGGAGCAAGGAAAGCCTGGAACTGCTCTTCTCTCACCTCCCAGGCAGGGTTGAAAAGCTGGCCATCATTCTTAAAGCAGCCACTCCTTCTCTGTTGGCTTGAAAGCCAGATTAAGGTCTGTTTTTGAACATGTTCATCAATTAATACATATTTTTTCATTCTCTCCAATGTCTTAAAAACAAGGGCACTGAGCCTGCAATGCAAATCACCAAAGCAAAAGTTAGATAAAAAGGAAATAGTGATGCCAGCAATTCCACAGGTTCATCACCATTGCTCTCTTTGGGTAAGGTGCGCATTCCACTCATCTACAGTAAACCAGGCCTTATTAATAGTCGTTCTTTCCTTTGTGTCAGGAAAATATTATGACTAGCATTGAGTAGAAACTAGAGTAGGTAATTTTCAGCATGTTTGCACCCAAAGGTCTTACTGTATAGCCCATTAGTTTAGCCATACATGGAGAGAGAACTGATGTAAGTAGGTATTTCGGGTTCTTCTAATTTCACTTTCCTGAATCTATGTGGGACTCTGAGAAGCACAGAGTATGATGTGCCCTCTTTGGTGGAGTTCATCAGCTGTGCACGCATAGGGGCTGTCATGAAATGATCAGACTGCTGAGAAAATCGTCGTGAGATTGAAGGTATATTGTTGCATTCAAATTAGAATCACAAGTCTTTTAGTTTTATCTATTTCTTCTCTATAAATTGACTTTGAAACCCACTTTTCTTCTAAATCCCCACTGGACACAATCCTCCCTCACCTCTTTGCAAGCCCTCCTCGGATAATTCCTCTATTATATAAAATAAAAATTTATATCTCACCATATGCTTCCTTTCTGATTCTGCTGCCAAAATATACTATATGAGCCATCAGAGTTTTTGAAAGATAACTGCCTTTGATAACCTAAAATACAACATTGTAAGAAATTATTTTTTAACCTAAGCAAGTGAGAAGAGAAAGAACAGTGCAGTTCAAGTCCTAGGTTTTGGTGTTAGACACAAATCGCTAGGATAATCATTTCCATTTGAATTTCTGAAACTCAGGTTCTGTATCCATAAGGGAGGAAAATTAACTCTTACTTTATAGGATTTTGATGACAAGATAATACACATGGATATGGCTGGCTCAGTAATTGTCTCATCATTGGTACCTACTAATTATTTAGCATATTTCCCCTAAGGTCATTATATTTCAGTGTTCTCTTTCTGAAAAGAAAAACCAAAGGACATTATTTTATGCTCCTGAGCTTTTTTGTAACATCACGTTTTACAACGGCCCTCTTTCCGTATACAAAGGCAATCACTTCATTGCAACTGACCACAGCTGAGAAAACAAATACAGACATTGATAGATGAACCACTGACAACAACTCTTAACAACAACAACAACAAGAATGAACAAGGTAGCTTGCAAAATACCAGGAATTATAAAAAAATTAAGTGAACAGCTTGAAAATTTTGCAGCTATAAATTATGAAGCTAGCTGACAACATAGATTTTGAAGTCAAAAGGAAAACAGAGCTAGACTGAAAGTTCCTCCGTTCAGGTTGACTTTCCCTTCACCAGACTATTGCATTAAAACAGCTTATGACATCTTGGCATAAGTAACAATTGGTTTATGGGCAGAAATGACTTAAAGCTTCTTACCATTAGATAAGAGAAAGAAAGCCTTGGATTGAACTTCCTCTGTCAGTTGCCCAGTAGATTTCAGATAGTCAAGAACATAAGCATCAGATGCTAGGAGGACAGCATTTTGCTCTCCACTCCCATAGGGCATCTGCAGTGTCACCAGATCCCGCATGACAAGTCCTAGAACGTCCCCTAAAAACAGGAAAAGTGGAAAGCCGTATTGCTTACAGTTGCCAACTCAGCATTAATAACTATACATAAGAGGCATAGTGGAATAGGTAACATTTAAAATTGAGTCTAAAAGGCGGAAACAAAGAAATTTTTATGAAGTAATTTGAAAGAGGAGATAGCTATGAAAAGTGAAGTTGAAATGCTATGAAAAATATTTCTGAAAATCTCATTACCAGAAAGAGGAGAAAATTAGGGGAATGTGTTTTTTGCTTATTTGCTAGTTGCTTTTTTTTTTTTTCTTTTTTGAGACAGGGTTTCACTCTGTGGCCCAGGCTGGAATGTAGTGGTGCAATCTTGGCTCACTGCAACCTCCACCTCCCAGGTTCAAGCCTTTCTCCTGTCTCAGTCTCCCAAGTAGCTGGGATTACAGGCACTCACCACCACACCCAGGTAATTTTTATACTTTTAGTGGAGACAGGGTTTCACCATGTTAGTCAGGCTGGTCTTGAACTCCTATCCTTGTGATCCACTGGCCTGCCAACGTGCTGGGATTACAGGTGTGAGCCACTGCATCCAGCCTAGTTTGTTTTATTTTTTTAAAGAAACCAATCCTATGAATTATAAAGTGTAATTCATCCCTTCCAAGAGGTATTCATGTTAATAACAGACAAAGAAGTTTTCCTTTTTTCACAATAAAAAAATTTTTTTGCTGAGAAAACTCTCAACATTATTAACAGTCAAAGTGTATTCTGATTCTCCGAGATGTGAATTTCATATCCGATTAATGATTATAAAGGACCTCTTCCTTTCTAAACACTAGTTACCATCTACCTGAGCTAGGGTTTCCTGGAAATGGTACTGTAATCCCTTCAGATCCTATCTGGAAACAAACATAGAGGATGTGAACAATAATTCCCTTCAATTGATAGTTTAGGAAAATCTCTCTATTCCGTTATTTTAAGGATTTTTTTTGAGACCACCTCAACCAAGACTTTTAAATCACTGTGAAAGACAAAATTTAATCAACATACCCACAACAATGAAAAAGCCTCTGGCTGACCCTTCTACTACATTGTTTGGCAAGTCCAAAACTCCCTGCTTGGAGGCTTTGGTACCTGGAATGAAAATATTGATTTAAAAAAATGTGATGGCTTCTTTATATCAGCAGATTTGAGGGACAGACATTTCGGAAATAAGATTCCTTGACTTATTTTTATTTTGCAGGTTGTTTATTAGAAGAGATGAAATTGGGGATTTGACCTAGTTTAGGATAACAGTACATTCAGAAAACAGCATATAAATTTGTGTGTTAGATTGTGGCCCCCATTCTTTACTGGTTTAGTGCCTGAACTACTTATGTATAAAAAAAAAGGAAAAACTACATTGATTCTAACACATTAAACAACACACGTAAAAGGTAATGCTTGAAGACTCTGATGAGGGAGTAAAATCAGATCACCATCACCCAGGTAAAATGATATCCCCCATGGCCATAAAACCAGAGATGAGGAGCAGGGGCAGTGATGTATCTATAGGTTATTTCATCCTAAGAGTACAAAAGATTATATTGTGCTATTGGAGCCAAACCTGAATGTTTCATTGTCCAATATTGTGTGACAACCATATCATAAGAGGAGCCAAGAATACACATGATGAAAATAATATGGGTCGGGGCAGACCAACATCCAAAGTGAACTAAAAACACCTCCTGAATATGCCTTTTCCTGGCTAAAATTACACCAGTGAAGATAAAGCATGAAATACAAGAATCCTCCATGAGATATTTAAAGTGAAATCACAGGACTCATGTGGAAGGAGAGGACATAAACTCATCCTTTTGGTGAATTTTATTTAGGACTAATTTGACTTCCTAAAAGATCCTCTTACCTTCTGTACAGATAAGGAAACTCTGGGTCCTTTCTTTTTCAATACCTTCAGGCTGTCAAAGAGGAACACAAACAAGTACAGGAGAATGAGTCAAGGTCCTCCGTCCATGAAAGGAAAGTGATTAAGCACCAGCTCACTTAAGGATGGCTGGTGCAAGTTTATCCCCGAGAGATCTACTCATAGTCCCCTTCTGCTCTTATCTGGAAGTTACGGAACATCACCAGCACCCATTTTAACCTCTGTGTTCTGTAGCTGGGACAGGCATAACCTTGATGTCATTGTGGGACACTCTCAGCTCCTCTGATCCTGTCTAGCATCTCCGGTAAGTAACTAAAAGTGCTTTGTGGAGCAGGGAGCGACCAAGAGCCAAATCCAGAGTGCTCCCCTGATAAGTGCTGATTCTTGTTGAGGACGATGGAAACTGCATGGGAGTGTAGGACAAGTAGATTTGTCTCTTGAATTTGAGAATTGGAAAAGGAGAAGGAAGAGAAATAGGTGTACAGGAAACATGCTGAGTCAGAAACAAGCAAAAATTGTCAAGCCTGTTTCAAGTGTTAAGTTTTACTATCCTGGGTGAGGTATTAACTAAAGAAAGGATGAACTTTATGCTATTTTAATTCATTTTAAATGGCATGTCTTGTGTCAAAAGTAAATGCTGTCAACTAATTAAGTCTCTAAGTGGAGAATGTCTTTTAATACAGAACCTCTTAGATGTCATCTGTTTCTTTTCAGGAAAACTTGATGGTTTGCACATCCATACCTCTACCAAGAAGCTTTTGACCACAGTATCTTTCCAGTTTAGCTTTTGCTGCTCAATTCCTTCATTTGGGCAAGCATTGCTTCGTTTGGACTCAGCAACTACGGTAATATTCACTTTACCTGGAAAACATTTCCAAATATAAATTAAATTGATCATTGGTCCCTACCGTAGTGAGAAATGACTAGAGCCTGTGAACCATGTCTTGAATTGGATGAACCAAGTTCTATCATCAAGTTAATGCTTAGACCAAAATAACTTGTTTTTTCTCCTACCTAGATATAATGTGGTATCTTCCATTTCACCTGTTCCATGATTTTCATGATTCCTTACATTAACCAAGGAATGATAAATTTACCTAATGTAAGGAATCGTGAAAATCATGGAACAGATGAAATGGAAGATACCACATTACATGATAAATTTACTTAATTAAAACTTAAGAAGTTTTAGGAAAAGTAACATTCTACAAAGTCATCTGAGTCAATTCCTTGATACTGATTGTTTATAAAGGTTACTTATGACAATATAGGTAAATAATGTCAGCTAACTAGGGTTGCTAACTTTTCCCAAGATCAAACAAACAAAAATAGTAAAATATGATATGGTAGACAGGTGCTGGATTGAAATAATGTCCTAGCAAGGAAGCCATTGTTTTTAAACTTCCAGATTTCACATTTTATAATTAGAACTGATCTCCAGTTTTCTTGCTTGTAAAAATTAGAGGATTGAAAACAGTCATTCTTTAAGGTTATTATTATTTACATGCCTATATACCAACATACATAACCAATATATTGTTCTTGTTTTTTATTTTTTGGAGCTTTTCTTTTTGTTTCTCTGTCTCAGAAAGCTTGCTATTTCACTCTTAAAACTGTGTCTTCGACTTAATGACATAAAACTATACAAGTTTGTACAGTATTCTATCTCAGTTGCCAAGGTACGATTTTGAAGACGTTGTACAGTAGAAATATTGAGAAACTTCAAATCTAATAGAAAAATAATCTGAGAACAACATTGCAACTGAACTAATTCATAAATATAGTATTTGCTGTTAAAATAATACCATGAATATGACATTAAATAAAGAAAATTTGAATGTTTTTTAAAGTAGTGATTAAAAGTATCATGCACATCACATCTAGCATTCCTTGTTTACTAGTTTTAAACTTTTTCCATTCTATGTATTTTCAATAGGAGACAAGTTTATTTTTCCATCTTGTAGATAGCATATGCACTAAGACAATATCCTCAGTTTTTGATCTCAATTCAATCATTTAGAGATTGTGGTACCCCCATGGCACATTTAGTAAAGTTCAAACCTTACAATTCCCTAATAGATCATTGTGATGGAGCAGCAATTTTTGTGAAGGTGGTCTGGGTTCATGATGGTAGGGGAAAGAGCCAGTGAGAAGTCAAAGAATGAAGGTGGCATCAATGATAACATGGCCTTGATTAGGGATACAGCATATCCCAAACATGTAGACCCTGATATGTCATGCAAGTTAGCATTTATATTGCATTTTAATTACATTACACTCTTGAAAAATGAATGGTGGTTTTGCTGTACACAGCATTAACACCAGAAATTGGATTACTATAGATTAGAATTTTTAATGGACGATTTACAATAACAATTTAAAAAATGTGAGGGAGAAAATCATGTTTGTACAGACAATTTAAGGAAAACAAAGGGAGACAGTAAATACGGGCTGGTTTTCCATGAGACACTGGTGTAGACAAGTAGCTGCTTACCTAATTTCTTAGGTATAACAGTCCAGACATTTGTTTTCCTCCCTCCAGCTTGGATAATCTCACTGCCATTGATTTTCAGGGTGTTAATATTTGCTTCATAATTCTGAGACTCCTCCACTTGAACAGAAATCTAAGAAAACAATCATAGCAATGAGGATGGCACTGGAACACACACCATTACGAAACGCCATGCTCAATACACTGTTTAGAAACCTGCCAAAGTCAGAGTCCCTTCTCCGTTCCCCACCCCCCCCACCCGCCACCGCACTTTCGACCGTCCGCAGAGTACCGAAACAAAAGAACGGTGAACACATGTTACCCAACAAGGAGGAAAAACAACAAAGCAAAAGTCTCAGAGGTTTGTGGTACAGAATGAAGAAACTCTTTCAGAATCCACAGAAAGACACACACATGGAGGGATGGAAAGAAACAAGTAAAGAAAACAGAAAGAGAGTAAGGAAGATAAAGAACAGGGCGGGCACGGTGGTTCATGCCTGTGATCCCAGCACTTTGGGAGGCCGAGGTGGGTGGATCACCTGAGGTCAGGAGTTCAAGACCTGCCTGTCCATCATGGTGAAACCCCATCTTTACATAATAAAAAAATTAAGAAAGGAAGATGAAGAACAAGAAATATAAAGAAAGAGAGACAGAGATGAAAGGGGAAGAAAGATGAAAAAGAAAATAGAAAGAGAAACAGACAGGAAAAGATATAAACTGTCGCTGTGAATGAAAGCAATTGCCTTTGTTGGAGGAATATGGACCTAAGTCTTATACCTTCATAGCAGCATTTTGCATTTGAGCATAAAGAGAATATGGAAATATTAAGAAACATTTTAACGTTGTTAGATTTTTGCCTCCTGATCGAAGAGAACAACTCACCTCTACACATGTATTCAAGTAGTTGAAGACATTGACAATCAAATCAAATTGTTCATTTTGAACAACTGAAAAGGGTGAGGCAATTTCAACAAAGAAAGGTTGGAAGACTTCTAGAGTGGTCGTAGAGGAAATACCAAATCCAACGTCGCCATTCACACAAAAGCCATTTGCCTCCCACTGGGTTATCGTATCAGGAATGCGGAATGAAAGAGTGGCAGTGCCTGAGGAACTAGAAGAAGACGTTATCAGTAAAACACATTCTTTGTCTGAATCAAGAACTTAAATTAAGTATGGAGCGAGCAGAAAAGTGTTGACTGAAGCTCCAAAGTGAGTTATATTGTTTGGATGGGACATTAGATAAAAATAAGGAGAGCTGGGCCGGGCGCGGTGGCTCATGCCTGTAATCCCAGCACTTTGGGAGGCCGAGGCGGGTGGATCACGAGGTCAAGAGATCGAGAACATCCTGGTCAACATGGTGAAACCCCGTCTCTACTAAAAATACAAAAATTAGCTGGGCATGGTGGTGCGTGCCTGTAATACCAGCTACTCAGGAGGCTGAGGCAGGAGAATTGCCTGAACCCAGGAGGCAGAAGTTGCAGTGAGCCGAGATCGTGCCATTGCACTCCAGCCTGGGTAACAAGAGCGAAACTCCGTCTCAAAAAAACAAAAAACAAAAAACAAAAAACAGAGAGCTGAATTTTTGTAAAGTTTGAGTATAGAAAGATCATATTTCTTTTATTTATTTATTTTTTGAGATGGAGTCTCTCTCTGTTGCCCAGGCTGGAGTGCAGTGGTGCGATCTCAGCTCACTGCCACCTGCACCTCCCAGGTTTGAGTGATTCTCTTGTCCCAGGCTCCCGAATAGCTGGGATTACAGGCACAGACCACCATGCCCTGCTAATTTTTGTATTTTTAGTAGAGACGGAGTTTCACCATGTTGGCCAGGCTGGTCTTGAATTCCTGACCTCAGGTGATCCACCCACCTCAGCCTCCCAAAGTGCTGGGATTATAGGCATGAGCCACCATCCCTGGCCTAGAAAGGTCATATTTCTTTAAACACCTCATTTTTTTTAAGTGGGGCAGCTTAAATCTGTCTGCATAAAATGAATAGAAGAGAAAGTCTTGGTGAAAGGAAAACATTGCTAGAGAAAAATAAAATGTGTGAACAGTACATGCGAATCGATGATATATATTTTACAAATATGGCACTATTTTATACATCCAGGAATAAAAGTGAAGAAAGAAAAAGAAAACAGAAATACACATAGGAGGGAAAATGGTTAAAACTCACTCAACACTGACAAGGTCCCACATCCATGTCTCTGGGAAGTTGGTTCTTACTGTTTGAATTATAGCCTGTTCCACATAGTCAGTATTTTCCTCTCCAATTTTATTAGCTAAAAAAAAAGGAAGAAGTTCCTTATTCAGGCTCTGGACTCTGTAAATTATGGTCTATATATTATCAGGGTATAGGGTCCTCATAATAACATCTCACTTTCCTATATCGTAGTCACTTACAATGACTGTTCTCTTGCGTCACCACACATTGCCTGTTCCTATACACAGTCAGGCATCACATAATGACATTGTGGTCAATGATGGACCACTTAGACCGCAGTGATCCCATAAGGTTATAATGGAGCTGAAAAATCCCTACCACCTATTGACATCAAGTCATCATAATGTTGTAGTGCAATGCATTGCTCACGCATTTCTGGTGATGCTGGTGTAAACAAACCTGCTGCACCTCCAGTCCTATAAAAATGCAGCAGACACAATTCTGTGCAGTACATAATACTTGAGAATGATAATAAATGACTACGTTACTGGTGTTTGTACTCTACTATACTGGTTACTGTTTAGGGTGTACTCTTTTTACTTATGAAAAAAATTAACCACAAAATAGCTTCAGACAGGTCCTTCAAAAAGTGTTCCAGAGAAGGCATTGCTATCATAAGAGATGACAGACAGCTCCATGCGTGTTACTGACCCTGAAGATCCTTCAGTGGTATAAGATGTGGAGGTGGAAGACAGTGATATTGATGATCCTGACCTCGTATAGGCCTAGAGTAATGTATGTGTTTGCATCTTCATTTTTAATGAAAAGGCATAAAAGTTAAAAAAATTAAAAATAGAAAAAGCTTATAGAATAAGAATGCAAACAAAGAAAATAGATTTGTACCCTGACTCACTTTTAGTCTTGCAAGCTCCCTTCATGGGAAGAACCCTATATAAAAGTACAATTAAAAAAAATCTTTTATACTACATTTTCTCTGTGCCTTTTCCATGTTTAGCAATGTTTAGATACACAAATAGTTACCGTTATGTCATAACTGCCTGTAGTATTCAGTATAGTCACATGCTGTGGAGGTTTATAGCCTAGGAAAAATAGGCTCTACCTTACAGCCTGGGTGCGTTGTAGGCTACAGCATCTAAGTTTGTGTAAGTGCACTCTGTGATGTTCCCACAATATCACCTGACAATGCATGTCTCAGAACAAATTCTCCATCACTAAGTGAAGCATAACTGTATTTCTGACATTGCATTTTACCAATAAAAATAAACTATATCTTCTATCTGAAGCGAATTGCTTGTTATAGCCAAAAGCATTTCTAGTCTGTCTTATTCTGCTTTATCCAACTACAAGATGTCTAACTGTAGCCAAAAACATGATGTAATTAACATAAAAAATTCCAAAATTGTACAATTTTATCTCAAATACACTGAATTCCACAAATTGCTTTGGTCATCCTCCAACATAAAATTTAAGATTACCTACATGCAATTCTAGATGGAGCACTATATATCAGACCATAATTTCCTGCTCCTGGATAACGGGGCTCAGGGAGTGGAAGCCTTCTTTCCATCACACATACTTCTGGTTTTCGGTAATGGAGATTGGTAAAGACTTTCAGACCCATGTTCTTTAAAGAAACAAACAACAAAAACATTGTTCATTCTTTTCATGCAAAAACTATAAAAGGCCTATTATTTATATTGTAAAGATAAATGGATCATAAGTATCCATATTTTCTGTGTTAACAAAGGGCTAAGAACTTACAAGTCAAGTTACCTTTATTTGCCTTATGGAAACCCCCAAATTTAGAGAAAAAATGATAATCACTATGATTTGTCTAGCACTTATCATGTACTAGCATTTTCTAAGTGTTTTCCATTATTCTTCATTTCATCCTAAGTGAAAAATATCTAAGGGAGCAGCACTATCATTACCCTAATTAACATCAAACACACACACACACACACACACCCCACAGCACATCAATTGAAGAGCTGGAACTTGATAAAGTCTGTCTGATTCAGTGCCCCTTTTCTTACACACTTGTGACATTAATTATAGAGATTCTTTCATGGAAGGCTCAGCATATCTCATTGATGCCCTAGGGACATATGGAGTCCACAACTTCTTAGCCTCTTGATTTGACTATCTTTGCGTAAGATTTATTGTATTAATTGGAGACCGTTTTACTTTTTAAAATGAGGTTTCATAATTATAGCTACATAATTTGTTTTCAGCAGGAAATTTAAAAATCAACAAAATTAATATCTCCTTTTAATAAGACAATTTCTGTGTACTTTATTGGCTGATTACAGACACGAATCTCAGAGTAGAGGAGGAAAACTACATAATTAACAAAACATCGATATGCATTATGAATACTAAAAATTGAGATAAAATATTTTCCAAAATTCTTAGTAATCTTACCCTGACAATATTATAGATGTCTCCATCCCCATAGTTGCTTACAGGTGTGTAATATAAACCATTGTGGAACATATCCTTCTGAGGAATGCAAGGGTCTGCTTTGTCATCATCAAGATTGAGACCATGGTACAAATAACCAAACAGCTCTATATTTGGAACCATGTTATACACCTATAAGAAAAAAAATTTCCCAATAATTTTAAGCACTTCTTTTAAAATTACAAAATTGATAATTTTGTACTGTATCATTTATTCTTGTTCTTTTCTTTAAGAGCCATCGTATTTCATCCAGTATTTTCACATTAGCTCCTCCTTTTGAAAGAGCAAACCAGTTTTGTTTTAGGCAACTGATGTCATGTTCACAAAATTTCTCAGTTTAGGTGCAGGATTTAAGAGAGAATGTAAGAAAGCAATGCCTGATTATTGATTAATCCAAGGCCTGTTGTACAGACAATCCATTAAATTATAACACTAGAACT
Source organism: Callithrix jacchus (assembly GCF_049354715.1). Taxonomy (NCBI): domain Eukaryota; kingdom Metazoa; phylum Chordata; class Mammalia; order Primates; family Cebidae; genus Callithrix; species Callithrix jacchus. The sequence goes on along the minus strand of NC_133510.1, from coordinate 22,226,162 downwards.
CCTGGGTATGGAGAATAAAGTTTGCTGCCCGATTTTAAATCGCCTTACATAATCTTCCAAAGAAAACATAAAATCAACAAAGAGAACAAGTAATGATACTCATAAGTAACATCTTTAACATTACTGCAACGCAGAGAATACTGTGTTCTTCAAATTATTTTTTAGTAGAGAAACACCAAATTCCAACATAGTTTGTATTGCTGTTGCAGAGGGAGGGCTTAAGAGACTGCAGAAAAAAAAGAAAGCAGAATGTTATGGAGATACTAGAAGAAACACGTACCAAGTCAACTCCAGGTAAAAGAAAGTCTAGTGCTGGGCACGGTGGTTCACACCTGCAATCCTAGCACTTTGGAAGGCTGAGGTGAGTGGATCACGAGGTCAAGAAATCGAGACTATCCTGGCCAACATAGTGAAACCCTGTCTCTACTAAAAATACAAAAATTAGCAGGGCGTGGTGGCGGGCACCTGTAATCTCAGCTACTCAGGAGGCTGAGACAGGAGAGTTGCTTGAACCTGGGAGGCAGAAGTTGCCCTGAGCCAAGATCATGTCACAGCACTCTAGCCTGGTGACAGAGCAAGACTCTGTCTCAAAAAAGGAAAAGAAAAGAACAGAAAGTCTAGCATTGTATAAAAATACAAATCAAAGTTCTCGGACTCCACAGTTCCCAGTATAGCATACAGAGAAAGGTTTGGCATGAATGGGACTGGAAGTGGAAGCTTCCAAAAAACATGGCTAATGAGAAATAATGAGATCACAAAAGAGGTGTGCAGACCCTTGAAGACAGGGCGTTTAAAGAAGGAAAAGATGTCATAGGATAAGATAACTCCCTCCGCCCTCATTTCCATCATCAACATTTTAAAGAAAAAAAAAAAACAAAAGCAGAAACAAAAACATTTTACTAAAAAAAAACCCAAAAACCGAAAAAGGACTCTTCACCTATGAACACTACCCACAAAATATCAAGAACTAGAATAAATCAACTCCATACAAAACTGCTGGTAGCAAATGTAAACCAACATATTTCAGCTAATGAAACTTCTCCACTAAAGTCACCAACAAAATAAATTAAATAAGTAAACAAAGAAAAGCCATACCAAAATAATTTAACAAAAGTGAAATATTCTCAAGCATGTATTTGGGGTATTTAAAAGGCACCATGAGTCAGAAATTCAGTTAAGAAAAGATAGAAATGGACAAAAACCAAGAAGAAACGAAGTGGGAGTTTATTGAATTCAGAAAAACTAGAGGAAATTATAACATAAATAAACCCAAAAGTATAAGGATATCAAGAGAAAACAGTTCAGAGAAAACTTTAAAAGGAGCATAGAGGCTGGGTGCAGTAGCTCACATCTGTAATCCCAGCACTTTGGGAGGCTGAGGCAGGCGCATCACCTCAGGTCAAGAGTTTGAGATCAGCCTGACCAAAATGGTGAAAACCTGTCTCTACTAAAAATACAAAAATTAGCCGGGCGTGGTGGCATGTGCTTGTAATCCCAGCTACTCAGGAGGTCGAGGCAGGAGAATCGCTTGAACCTGGGAGGCAGAGGTTGCAGTGAGCCGAAAAGGTGCCACTCCAGCCTAAGTGACAGAGCGAGACTCTGTTGCAAAAAAAAAAAAAAAAAAAAAAAAAAAAGCAGCAAAGAGGAAAAACAAAAAAATAAAACTGAGAAATAATGCATTAAAACAGGTCACAGACAAAGTGACTCAATTGGAAAGCAGGAAAAAAGATCCAACAATTGTACAGAGTATTTGAAAATAAAAGAAGATCTGAGTTTACCTATTGCATGAGTCCACTGTGTACCTGGCAAAACTTCTGCAGAATAATACAGTCTTACTAAAACTATTAGATTAAAGGATAAAGGGGAAAAAACATTCAAGACCTTCAGACGTAAAGATAAAGTAGCTTACAGTGGAAAAAGAATTAGAATAATGTCAGAGCTATTAAAAACCATATTCAAAGGAAGATAATAACAGGGTAGCATTAAAAAAAATTTAAATGTATAAGCCAAAGATTTGATATACAAAATACCTGTCCTTCATTTACTTTGAATATGAAAATTTCAGAGATTCTTATACTTATGTGATATTCTGAGGATTCTAGTAGAGAATGGGTTTTATTTTTTTAAATTTTTATTTATTCGTTTTTGAGACAGGGTCTCACTCCCTTGCCCGGGCTGAAGCACAGTGGTGAGATAATCGCTCACGGCAGCCTCGGTCTCCCAGGGTCAAACAATCTTCACACCTCAGTCTCATGGAGAATGAGCTTGATGTAACCAAAAGATAAATCAGGAAACTAGTAAAAGTTGGAGAATAGGAGGAACAAGACAGAATGTAAGCCTTATATTTTCTGACAACAAGTAAAAGATACAACAATAAAATGAGAAAAGAGGGAGAGAAAAGTGGAAACTAGAGATGACCGACTGTTATGTAGGTAGCAGGTAAGACTCAAAGATTACTATTTAAAAATAACTGATTAGATATTAAGGCTAAGCAAAAAAAAAATGAGATTAGGATATTATAAAACATGGAAATACAAAAATAACCACTAAAATAAAAATTCAACCCAGCCTAAATACTCAAAGAAGCTTTAAGCAAGATTGTAACAACAAACAAACAAACAAACAAACAAAAAGCTAAAGAAATAAAGTGACCTTAAATAGAATATAGAATTATAAGAAAAACAGTATGATAGAGCTGAGGCCTAACATATACATCATAGCAATGAAGTGAATAGACTGTATTCACCTTTAAAAGACAAAGACATGTATATTTAAAACAAAACCCAATGCTGTACTTGATACAAAAGCCAAGTGAAGTACACGTTTCACAAGGTGAAATCCAAAGGGCAAATAAAGGAAAATAATAAGAATGCGAGGGCTGCAATCCTCCTGATATTGGAAATAGTAAAAGTAAGGTCAAACGACATCAAACAAGATAGAAAAGAATACTCACTGCTAAAAATTGCAATTCATAATAAAGGCACAACAGTTACGACTATGCAGAAACTACGGGATATGCAAGAAGAAGCAGAGCACTATTAGTAGAGTATGTTAAGACACTATTCAGCAGAAGAAGGTTAAGTAAATTTTAAAAACTTAGTAAGAATACAAAGGATCAAAATAATGCAATCTTGTGGATAGAAAACAAACTATTTGCAATAGCAAAGACCTGGAACCAACCCAAATGCTCATCAATGATAGACTGGACAAAGAAAATGTGGCACATATACCCCATGGAATACTATGCAGCCATAAAAAAGGATGAGTTCATGTTCTTTGTAGGGACATGGATAAATCTGCAAAGCATCATTCTCCTCAAACTAATGCAAGAACAGAAAACCAAATACTGCGTGTTCTGGCTCATAGGCAGGTGTTGAACAATGAGAACACATGAGCACAGGGAGGGGAGCATCACATACTGGGGTCTGTTTTGGGGGTTAAGGGAGGGACAGTGGGGGGTGGGGAGGTTGGGGAGGGATAACATGGAGAGAAATACCAGATATAGGTGACGGGAGGATGGAGGCAGCAAACCACATTGCCATGTGTGTACCTATGCAACAATCCTGCATGATCCGCACATGTACCCCAGAACCTAAAGTACAATTAAAAAAAGAACAAACTATGTCCTCTCAATATATGTGATATATTCACAAAAACTCACTGTATATTTGGGCTCAAAAGTGTATCAGTAGAAATACTGCCAACCATCAAGAACTTGAAATTTAAAAGAAAACTCTAAAATAAATTCCTTTTTATATAAAAATTAAAAAATACTCCAGTAAGCAAATTTTCAGTGAAAAGATTAACACAAACAGAAATTACAGAATTTCTGAAAAATAAAAATGGTGCAATTGCTGTGTATCAGGATATATGAGATACTTCAAAAGTAGAAATCACAGAAAAACTTAAAGGCTTAAAAACACCGAACCCAATGAAAATCAAGTCAATTTCTAAATGTAAAAGCTAAAAATAACAACAAAATAAAGCAGCAGGAAGGAAATAATAAAGGGAAAAATAGAAATTAATGTGGTAGAGTACCAAAAAACTTCATATTACATTAATAAATTAAAATTATATGTTTTTGGAAAACTCAGCAAAACCGGTGAACCACGGCGAACTAATGTAACAAGAAAAAAAAAGTAGCTATCTGCTTAGAAACAAAAGAAAAGTGACTTGTTGCAGGACTCAGTTTTCAGCTTCATTATTTTTTTCGGTTTAGAATCATGAATTAGGGTTCCAAGTTATTTTCTCTTCACACTAGACTGATGTATGTAACCTAGCCTCAAATGATTCAGAAAAAAATTGAAATGCCATAAACGGTGTGTGTTTGTGTGTGTGTGTGTGTGTGTGTAGAAGTGGAGAGAGTGAGAGAGAAAACAAGCATGGCAAATGTTAAAAAACTGGTGAATCAGGTCAAGGGTACATGGGAGTTCTCTGTTTAATTCTTGCACTTTTAAAAATTATTTAAAACTAAAAACTAAGCTTACATAAGATAATATAAAAAATAACATAAATTTATAGAATATAAATTGGAATTCACTCATTTATAGAACTTTACTTGATTTATACTATTAATATAGTTATCAATTATAAACAAGGGCAACCTCTCTTGGCTCTGATATATTCTGAGACCCCTGAAAATGCCTCTAGAATTTTATTTTTGAGGTCCCTTGATAGTCTTTCCTTGAGGCAGTTTTCCTAAGATCTTGACGCTCTAACTGTAGGAAGAATGAGCAGAAGCTATTTATTCAGAATCCATAAAACTCTCAGAGAACAAAAAATAATGTGAGTGTGTGTTTAAATATATATGTGTATACACACATATATACATATTCCTTTTTTTTTTTTTGAGACAGGGCCTCACTCTGTTACCCAGGATGGAGTGCAGTGGCATGATCTTGGCTCACTGCAACTTCTGCCCCTGCCAGGGTTCAAGGGGTTCTCCCACCTCAATCTCCCAAGTTGCTGAGATCACACAAATAAACCACTGTGCCCAGCTCACTTTTTATACTTTTGTTAGAGACAGAGTCTCATCATGTGCAGGCTGGTCTCAACCTCTTGAGCTCAAACAATCTGCCTGCCTTGGCCTCCCAAAGTGCTGGGATTACAGGTATGAGCACAGCACACGGCCATATTCTATATTTATAGATAAATTTGTCCTTTATTTGTTGATGCCTCCTCAGATTCTGAAAGCTTCTTAAAGTATTTTCACTCCCTGTAATAGAAAACTTAAATATATTTATGTTTTGAATTGAGAAAAATATATGGTTTATATCATGATTCATAGTTATTCAATATTACTACTGAATTCTATAATTTTATATTTAAAACTGAACTTACTATGGAGGGTTGAAAGCAAAATACAAAACTGTATTTTTCGGTGGGATCTCAAGTTTGTAAAATATATATGCCTTCAGAAAAGAGATTTAAAAAATTACAACAAAACTATAAAGACATCTAAGCATTAGGACTATGAATGATCTCGAAGATTTCCTTCTTTATGTTTTAGTGCACTTTGTACATGGTCTATAACATACAGGTATAATCTTAATCAGAAAAAATTAAATCATTGAATTAGACTTAAATATGATTATAAATTTCAACAGTTATTTATATGTAATTGTGTTAGAAATAAAGGGAAAATATTCAACAATTTTTAACCAAAATAAATTCGATGTGAACTTCTGGAATTCCAGGCCTGGAAATGTTTAAAAAAAAATACAAGATCCATTAATAGGTAATAACTTTACACTGAATCCAAGCATATCCTTGAAGATAGAGATTTCATTTTATTTCAGGTTTCCACATCTATGATTACACCTATGATTTTAAAAAATCACAGCTCTAAAACTAAACTGTTACAATTATCTATCAAATTCTGTACTGTTATAAGCATGCTCTTAGGATAGCCAAGAGAAATAAGTATATAATCCATGAAGGAACAAAGGAAGAAAACATTCAATATCTTCAACATGTTGCATCTCAAAAACATCATCTGAAGGGTAACACTTCCGGGAGTTCAGAGAAACATGAGAAACAAGAATCCGAGAGCTTACACTTTCCGCAGACAGCTGTGCTGATTCCAGTAGGACGACGCTTCTATCCACTGCCCGGAGAGCACAAAATGAGTCAGGGGCCGCGTGAAGATAAAGACTAGCATTGGAGCCAGGGAGGCCCTGCTCTTTAGAGAACTTCATGCTAACCTAAAGTCAAGAGAAAAAAAAAAGAGAAGAGAGTGGAGACAATTTTATGTAAAGATGATCTGAATACATTTAATTGCTCCTGAATAAATCCTCATAGATTTCTGTACGGTATTTCCCAAGCCCACTCTCACCCTCAGCTCTCCTTGCAGGAGACCCCTTTCACCACCATGCTGCTATCTCAGGATTTTCACAGCTGCCAAGGATCATGCATTCTATTTGGTGATTCCTTCATCCCCTAATAATTCAATTATGCCAACACTGAGTGTGAGTTTCTCACGTGAAGGTGATAGTAGTCAGACGAGAAGACATCGGGGAACAAACTGTTCCCATTTATAAGGCCAGAAATAGAAACATCACCTTGTGTTTAAAGCACTTGTCAATCTGGAATCTGACACTGTCAGCCACAATTTCCCCACTGGGGTGAAGGGTGTAGACAAACAGGACAGCCGCAGGAGCCGCATCAGCACTGATGCTGATCGGAAATGAGAAGTTTCCATTCCAGGCTGTGTAAATAGGAGACGAACAGACAAAATGCTCAAAGTTTCCTGGATCACTGGTACACTTAGATGAAAGAGAACGGCTCATGGACAGAAAGAGCAAATTGGGCTTTGTTTTCAAGGCAAATAAATTAAATGCTAGGAAGTACCTATAAAATAAGACTGCATGATTTAGATAATAACAATATACTGGGATTTTGAACACCACTTTTCTAATGGACTCAATGACCCGACAACGAAAGAAACAAAACTCTCCTTCATCAAGACATTTAGTAGCTCACCTCAGGTTGTGCTAACTATTCTCTTCATCTGCAAATTTAAGTAAGTGCTCATTCTAACTTCTTTTCACTATACATATACATTTGTATAATATACATACACATATGTATAATAAACATACACACATATGCATGCATAATACACAAATATACAAATATTAGATTCTCATAAGAGTGCAAACCCTACTGTGAACCGCACATGTGAGGGATCTAGGTTGTGTGCTCCTTATGAGAATCTAATGCCTGATGATCTTTCAAATATATATATTTGTATGTTACATATGTATGTAACATATATATGTTTATATATGTAAATGTTATATATATATTATATATGTATATATGTATATTTTTGACTATATATCAATATATTTTCTTTATATATAATTCCCATATATATAATTTCTGTATTTCCTTAAGAAAAAATGTAGGTAGAGTACATATTTTAAAATAAGTATGTTACATATACCTTTGTTTCTGATCTCCTTTTGTCCACTGAGTAAGATAGCTCCTTTTGCCATCATCTGTGCAGAACAAAGAAAACATAGCATGCAATATGTTTTCTAATATCATCATATTCTCATATTGTGATGAGGGAATTTATTACTTAGCGGTCATTCTGTTCCATAAGATAGGGTAGCTTCCACAAGCAAATATTAAAAATTGACTTTGCGTAAGTTGGAAAAGAGCAGAGAAAGTGACTACAATTGATAGAGATTTTATTATATACTGGAAACTTTGTGAACTATGTGCAACGCACCATGCAAAGTGGCACATAAAGCTCTGAAATTGTCGAGACTGTCTGGTTCCAAATATGCCTTCGCCTGCTCTTAACTTTGTGACTTAAGACATGGTGTTTTCACCTGTTTGTCTCTATTCCATTATCTGTAAAATGGAGCTATCTATAAGGCTGATTAAATGAGTTATCACATATACAATCTTTATAACAGTGCCTTACACAGAACACTTACCCTAAAAGGTAAGTTTGACCATCTCCAATTACAATGTACACTCGAGGAAACCAAGGCTTAAAGAGTTGAAACGATCTGTCCAAGATGCACTAATTTACGTGCTAACTAGGAAAGGGTGGGGGAGTCAAGTTAATGTCTTAATTTCCAAGTCAGTGTCTTTTCACTCTTCAATAGGCTTTAGAGCAGAAGGCCCCAGTCCCCAGGCTGTAGGTACCAGTAGGTACCTGTCCATGGGCTGTTAGGTACTGGGTTACATAGCAGGAGGTGAGTGGTGTGGTGAGTAAGCATTACCACCTGAGCTCCGGTCAGATCGGCAGAGGTATTAGATTCTTACAGGGTGCAAACTCTATTGTGAACTGTACATGTGAGGGATCTAGGTTGCATACTCCTTATGAGAAACTAATGCCTGATGATCTGTCACTGTCTCCCATCACCCCCAGATGAGACCATCTAGCTGCAGGAAAGCAAGCACAGTGTTCTCACTGACTCTACATTATGGTGAGTATGTAATAATTATAGAAATAAAGTGCACAATAAATATAATATGCTTGAACCATCATGAAGCCATCCCCCCATCCCCACCCCATCTGTGGAAAGATTGTCTTCCATGAAACCAGTCAGTTTCTGGTGCCAAAAACATCAGTGGCTCCACTGTAGAGAGACAAAGTGGACAGAACCAAGAGAACAAAGTCCTTTTACTGCTTATCAAAACGAGCTTTCCACCTTACTTTCTGGCATCTGCCTGATATTTTACTATTACCGAGGGTCATAAATACTTGCTATGAGTTACATTTGAATGCTTAAACAAGCAGACTCTGAATAGCAACTTCTTCAACCTTAGGGAAACTTCAATTCCCTTAGATCATTTTGTGTTTGTTTGTTGTTAATGGACCGAACAGTATTCACCAGCAGAGTGAGAAGGCTGCCCTCACTCTGGTCACCATGGAGTGGCTGATGCATGCTTTCTAAGCTGTGCTAGGCTAAGCAGATGTAGAATTGAACAGGATTCCAGGAACCCACTGACCAAGACTCACCAAATAGAAGAAGTTTACACTGGAGTCATCCTTATATGCTTCACTGTTTAGGGAGTAATGCACAGTAACAACCTTCTGTTGATTACATTCAAGCTGCTTTGGTTCAGGAACAATCTTCAGGAAGCTGTTGGTGCGGGAGTAAAAGCGTGAGACTAAGAAGTGAGCATCCAAGTACTGAGGCGTCAACCAGCTGGGAAGATAGCAGCTCTTAGGTCGAACATACGTGGCCTGAGAGGAGAAAAGAAAGTAGAGGGTCTTAGAGCTATCATGACATCCGAAGACAGTTGTTACTGCAGAATGGAGATTTCTCAAGTCTTCAAAACAGGGAGGAATCTCAACTTGTGGCTGACTTTATAATGTTAACTTCTTGGAATCAAAATAATAATAGCACTCTGCTCTTTGTATACAAAACATGACCATGAAAGATTGTGTAAATATTTGATTAGACTGACGGAGAATTGTTGTGTTCTTTATTCTTTCATTGAAGCCACAGAATTGGGCTTGAGCTCTGTTTCTTTCACTTACATGTGAGCACTGAAAATTATTTAACTGTGAAATTCTGTTTGCGCATCAGAAAATAAAGAGAAAACATAGGATCTCCCCTATCTATGCATGAAATGATCTGAGTCAGAAAGTCAAATCATCCTCACGAGCAACTTCTTGTTTCCTGGAGGAAAATATTAGTTGTTAGAGAATGTCTAACAACTGTAATACACTTTCAGCTTCTCGTCTTCTTGGACAAGTATTCTCATATATTATTTAGTGAACAAACAAATTATATAAAGTAAGCTACATTTTAAATTTTTATTAAAATATATTCTGAATACAAGTTATCTCTTAAGATATTCTTAATGTTGAACATTTCTGTCATCCAAATCCTCTGTGGGATGTCTAATGGTCTTCCTCTATTCTTTGATGTCTTACTTTTAGGTTGAACTCTGGCTCAAATATGTCTGAAGTGTCAATGGAAAATTGAGCCTCGCCATTCTCATCTGTAGTGTAATTTCCTATAAATTCATCATTGAGCTCCAGTTGCAACAACTTGTTCACCAGAGGTACATTATCGGGACCCGAAAATTTAAGCTGTACAAGAAAAGAATAATTAATGTGATGTAAAACACAAAATGTTCACATTTTTACAGAGAAATTTTTCTACTCATAAATGTGATCCCTTGTCATTTTCTCAAATTCCAACAGACAGAAAGATGTTCTACTAAATACATAGATATGTAATATAAAGTATGGAAACAAGTATAATATTATCTATTTCTTCTTTCAGTCTAGGACATTTCTAGCACCTCAGACATAGTAATGCTTAAAATGTATTATAAAACTTGGAAAAAAAAGTGACCAGAAATTTTCAAAGGGCAATCTATGATCCAAGAAAATGAAATGGAAATATGTATTCTTTAGTCAAACCTACAGTTCCAAAGTAAGAAATCCCTCTTCTATAGAAAGTATCCATGTTCTCAAAGTTCACAGTTCCAAGCAATTGAGTGATAAGAACTGATGCCATCTCACTGATCTGCACACCTGTAAGGAATGAGGAACACAGGAGAGTGAACCATATCTAGCTAAGTCACCATCCACAGCAATTTAAATGTGACCAGCTTGCCCAGTGTGAACAGCATTATGATATGGATCAGGTATGTCATAGAGAGCACCTTACAATGGCATAATCCCAATCCCTTTTTAAACAACAAGAAATAATTAGTAGTTAAATAAGAAATAATTATAGTTCATTAGTAGTAAATTAACCACTAATAAGTAGTTAATTTCCCATTCCAAATTCAATAATTAATCTCTTTCCCCCTTCTTTCATTCTTATTTTTGAGACTGTCTCGTTCTATTGCCCAGGCTGGAGTGCAATGGCGTGATCTCAGCTTACTGCAACCTCTGCCTCCTGGGTTCAAGCAATCTCCCGCCTCAGCCTGCCGAGTAGCTGAGATTACAGGCACCTGCCATCATATCTGGCTGATTTTTTTGTATTTTTGTAGAGATGGGGTTTCACCATGTTGGCCAGGCTGATCTTGAACTCTTGATCTCAGGTGATCCACCTGCCTTGGCTTCCCAAAGTTCTGGGATTATAGCCATGAGCCACTGTGCCCAGCCCCTTCTTTCATTCTTTTAACAAATATTTATTGAACACTTACTATGCGTGATCTTTTAAATTTTTTAGTAATAATTTTTGCACTTGCAACGATTCCCAGTTTCATTAAATTGGAAATAATTAATCTGAATTTTGTACCTAGTGCTAACTCAACAAGCTTCTTCCAGTGAATTTCCAGATATCCCCAGGTCATCCAAAAAATGCAATCATTACCTGTCCCAAATTCTGTAACAACTGCAGTGACATGGAATGTCATGAATAATCCAGTGCGGTAGAGTTGGAAAACTTTTGTATTTACGATTTGAGAAACACAACCATTTTCCAACTGAAAAATAAAGAGAAGGCACAATTTAAAAGTAGGAGTCCCAAGAGTTTTTTTTTTAAGTGTCTTTTAAAAATATAGTTTTCACACAAATATATTAACATCCCTGCTCCGTGCCATGGCTCTACCTCATAAACTTGCTGAAATGGCCAAAGAATTAAAGGAGAAGGAGCAGGCAAATATTTACATCATCATTTTACATAAGGTAAGGAGGTAATCTGTATTTTATAGATTCTCCTGTAAACATTGTACATGGAGAGCGATTAAACGATGGAAATGAAGCTGAATGGTATTTTGAAAGGAAAGTAAATTCAGGACCCCAAAATCACTAAACTGAAGAGAAAGGGCAATGGGAATTGCTGGGCAAATCTGTCTCCCATTTTATTCCTAAACAAGGTAGCTATGGGGATAAAAACTACATACCTCCCTCACAATTTGTCCACAAGGAAATTCCTTGTGGGCCTCAATAAATTTTCCTTAAAAAAGTTCTTTGGAAATTCACCCTGGTAATATAAATTCATAGCTTATCTTCACAGGTGTGGGACAAAGGACAGAACTCAAAGTCCTACCTCTGCTTACCTGAGACAAATGCATATATGATTTATCTGATTGCTTCCTCTGCCCTATAGTTTACGTAAAAATGCAGATTTACTGAGCCAGACTAAGGCATAAGTCATTACTCCTCTATCCTCCTCTCACATGTAAGTTGTCTATTCAGTGAAAGGCTGATCAAAGACTTACTCCTTTTTTTCCTTAGACAGAGTCTTACTGTGTTGCCCAGGCTAGGGTGCAATAGCACAATCTTGGCTCACTGCAAGCTCCGCCTCCCAGGTTCAAGCTATTCTCCTGCCTCAGCCTTCTGAGTAGCTGGAATTACAGGCACGTGTAACCATGCCCAGCTAATTTTTGTAGTTTCAGTAGAGACAGGGTTTCACCATGTTGGCCAGGCTGATCTCAAACTCCTGACCTCATGTAATCCATCTGCCTCTGCCTCTGCCTCCCAAAGTGCTGGGATTACAGGCGTGAATCACCAGGCCCCGCCTCAAAGACTTATTCTTTATGCAACTGTTTGTCTCTTATCTACTTATGACCTGGAAGCCCCCAAACTTCAGATTGTCCTGTCTTTCTGGACCCAATCAATGTACATCTTACACATATTTGTTGATGGCTCACATCTCCCTGAAATGTATAAAAGCAAACTGTACCCCAACCAGGTTGGGCAGGTGTCAGTAGGATGTCTTGAGGCTGTGTCATGGGTACATCCTTAATCTTGGCAAAAATACACTTTCTGAATTGATTGAATCTGCCTTTTGGTTCACAGTATTTTAAGAGGAATAAATTATAATCATCTAGAAAGGCACTAAAACAGATGGAACAGAAGTGATCAGCAAATGTGTAACAACAAAACAAACACTTTTTAAGGTAAATTGCTTATTTAAAATAAGAAAAAACTTATAATCTATCATCAGTAGCATCAATACTTAGAGAAATATAGATATATTTTACAACAAAGTCTTGATTAATTTTAGGTTTAAAATGTTATAAGGATATATAAGTTTATTTGATACTCAAAACTATCATATGAGCTAGGTACTGTTATTATCTTATTATATAGATGAACAAACTAAAACAGGTACGTCATGTAACTTGTCCAACATCGCACAGCTATAAGATGGTAGCGCTAAGTAGCTGCTCTGATTCCAGAATATGCGCTTCTCCATTTTAAATTACCAATTATTACATCAACAACAAAAGCAATTTTACTTTGTCTAATTATAATACAGTTGAATTAAAATGAAATAATAAAAAGTGACCAGAAGAACCTTAATTTGAAAATAAGAGAAAAACCTTTTTTTAGGAATACTTGAATCAAAGAGAAAATAAACCAACAAAGTAAACCAATAAGAATCCAGATATTAGAATAATGAAAAAAATGCTTTGCATCAAAATCAATGGAGTTCAGCTGTAGTGAAGAAAAATGTAAATAATTTATTTTACATTTATTATTTTTATTTCTTTTACTAAAAGAGATTTAAAAATGTAAAATAAATTATTTTATTTAATAAGCACAGAATGTAAAAATGTAAAAAATGTAAAATAAATTATTTAGGAACACAAAATAATGTAAGAAAGAAAATAGTAAAATCTTTTACATTTGTATTTCTATTAGTAATAAGCACTGAATATATTTAGTAATAAGCACTGAATCAGCACTCAATATAGTGCTGATTCAGTGCTTATTACTAAATATAAATAAATTACTGAATATAGTAATGACCCTCCCACCTCGGCCTTTCAAAATGCTCCCATTAGAGGTGTGAGCCACTGCTCCTAGCCTTCACCAGATTGTTTATTGATTTTTTTTTTCACATGAAAGGAAAAATAAACCATTAGCTGAGAGTACATCCATCATTGTGTAAATTGGTTGACTGAACTCTATCAGAACTACCCAATGGAAGAATATACTGCTAATGTGGAAGAATTCCACTCCACTTTTCTTTACCTGCATTTCCTATATAAAGTAGGATTCTGCTTGTCTTTGTCAATTATCGATATTTACCTAGAAAATGTTCACTAAATTTGATGAGTAACTTTAGGACAATTGGACGTAAAATATGAACTATGTGGCTTACACAGCTTCACTTTAGGGGGTCAAAAGACAGTCTCAAAGAGATAGGAAGAGTTGCTCACAGAAGGTTAGGATGCTGCAGATGGAGAGAGCAAACGATGACTTCAGATATGAACTGCAAGTCTAAAGTAACATAGTGGGTGCTCTGAATTGCAGACAATTGCAAATAAGCTGTTTCTGCTAAAAAAAAAATCCAGGTGACATGGGGAGTAATATCACAGATGCATTTAAAGGATGATTAATGATTCTCCAAAGGACAATCAGGGAGGCTACCTTGACAGTATATAAAACAATAAAGCCAAGGATACCTTTCAGATTCTAAAAATCCCATGAATCTATAGGTGGATAACAATTTACATGGCCTATAGAATAAAAGACTACGTTAAGCACTGTATTTTCTTTTCTTTCTTTCTTTTTTTTTTTTTTTTTTGGGAGACGGAGTTTCTCTCTTGTTACCCAGGCTGGAGTGCAATGGCGCAATCTCAGCTCACCACAACCTCTGCCTCCTGGGTTCAGGCAATTCTCCTGTCTCAGTCTCCCGAGTAGCTGGGATTACAGGCACGGGCCACCATGCCCAGCTAATTTTTTGTATTTTTAGTAGAGAAGGGGTTTCACCATGTTGACCAGGATGGTCTTGATCTCTTGACCTCGTGATCCACCCGCCTCGGCCTCCCAAAGTGCTGGGATTACAGGCTTGAGCCACCGTGCCCGGCCCCACACTGTATTTTCTTTTCTTTCTTCACTTTATTTAGCTGCAGCCTCCCTTATCAATAAAATTAAAATAGTATTATCAAACCCCTCTTATAAATGAAATCAAAGAAACAATAAGAATGAAAAATGAGTGAGAACTTTTTTTTGTAGTAAAAATCATGGCCTGTACCTGTGCAGCAAGTTGCTCACATATTTCATTGTCATTTTTCTCACAATTGCTTGAAGAATAATACTCTCTGCACACCCGGATTTGTGTTTTCCCTTGTACAGGTTGGCCAAAGGTGTACCTAATGGGGGAAGGTGTAGTTATGATTACAGATAAGCAATATCATAGCAATATTTTATGATCTTCTTCAGAAATTATATAGAAAATCTCTAAACTATGAGTAACCCAATTGGTGAGAATTCAGGTTCCCTACAGAATTCAGGTTAATCTCTTAGGAGGATTTGGCTGATTTTTAAAAAATCAAATTCAGGGTAAGACAGAATCTAAAATAATCTAAAATCTCATTGAATATTTAAGTATTACATTAAGTTTTTAAAAGATATTTTGTAATCTTATAGAAACATCGTAACATTGTAGCACTTTCCTTTTCATTGAAAAAATATGTGTTTATATAAAACTTGCATTATTCAGGATCTTGAAATATTTCCAGATTAATATTTTCAACACCAGTTTTTATTTACCACTCAATACATATAAAGGCTATGGGGCTTGGCATGAACTCATTATGCTTTGACAAAAAATATAATACCTTATGGGATGGGGCTGAGCAGCTCGTTTTCTCCTAAAATGCAACCACTACAACACAAGATTTGTCAAGCTTCAACCAAAGGCGAATCAGTCAATTGGAGTTTTTTGTTGTTGCTAATACATAACTAATGTAAAACTAGCATATAATAAAACTAAATATTATTTTCACAGATTATAAGACTTTTTTCTAATTGCCAGACACTGATATATATAATTTATTTTTCCCAGTGACCCTGATTTGTAAAATGAGCTCAAGTAACTTACTTCTCCACATTGTAATTGATGAAATTAAAATTTGAACTCAGACCCGCCTCACTCCATAGCCTGTGTTTTCTTTCTACTCATCTTTTTCTCTTTCTATAAAATTTCACAACACTTCTGAGATTCTGAGTCAATCCACATCACTAAAATCACGCGTCAGGTTTCATGGTTATATAAAGTGAGATTTCGATCTGGCCACACATACTATACCTGAACATTTCTTCTTACTTCTACTTAATGTCTTTTATTTATAAAATGAAACTTATTGTAGTATTATCTATGAGCTAACATATGTCCATAAGACATGTAGGTTAAATTTTTAAATAGGGGAGAATAAACATTCTCCCTTTGTTTGTGATTTGAAAAGCTTTCCATGAATGCTAATGCAGTGGATTGAAATCTTTTTGCCTGTAGGTAAATTTTCTTCCCTTTTAAAAGCCTAAGTCATCTCTGAGTTTGTTTGCTAAAATAATCTAATTTTTCTTGTTTTCTCCAGCCATTCTAAGCTAAATTCCAGAAAGTACTAAAGAATCAGACACAGTATCATATAATTTGAGACACAGTATACAACTGATGTGAATTTTCTAGGCACAATGCTCTCACAGTCTGCCCAGAAATAACTGTAGCAAGCACAGCTTCAGTCTAGCTGCCTGGCCTCCCTGCAGGACATTATTATTGCTCACACTGAGTTGCTCCTTAATGTAAATCTACCCAGAATACAATATTAAAAACATTTCAAGAAATCAGGATCATGGATTTTGTCCTTAGCACCTGGCATAGCGCTAAGGAACTACCAGTTCTCTGTCAGCATTTGGTTAGCAAGTCTTTTTCAAAGGCCATAGCTGAGAAACATTTTTGCTCTCCCAATCAATGCCTTGTAGTTTTTTCCCCCATACTATTGTGCAGATACATAATGAGATGATAATGCCACTGAAAGCTCTGGCTTTGTGTATGGTTTTTCCAGTGAGGCCCATTTAGGACTCTGGATTTCTTCCAGCTTATACTTGTCACCTCATCATTTTTAACGTCAATAATCTACAGTCTCTCATTTAGTATATATATTAAATTCTGGCATTTTCAACTACTCTTCATTAAAACTCAGAAAATGTTTCTAATCATTTTCTAAAGTCAAAAGAAGATTTTACATGCTACTGATAATAATAAAAAAAATTGTTGAAAACTGGTTTCCAAGATTCTCTGGGGCATCAAAGGTATCTTTAAGAACTACCCTTGCGTATTCATTAGACTGCGCTTAACTGATGTATCTTTAATAGACTGCTGAAAATACTCAAAGGCAAGTAATTTTCATGTCATAAAGCATTTAACAAATATGGCAAATATTTAAATTGTTAACTGTTTTCATGCAGTACGTGAGAGTTATTGATTAGGAGAGTGGCTTTGAAGCTGGACAACCTAGGTCTAAATCCCAGGTCTGCCATCAACAAGCTCCATTACTGTTGACAAGTTATTTTGATTCTCTGTGTCTTATTATCTTTCTTTATAAAATAGAGATGACAACAGGTCCTATCTCCTAGCACTGTTGTAATGATGAATGCAGAGCTTAACAAACTAGTTGACATTCAAAAGTGTTAGCTGCTGGGTTTTTTTTTTTTTTTTTCTTCACGAGATGGAATTTCACTCAAGTCACCCAGGCTGGAGTGCAATGGCACAATCTCAGCTCACTGCAACCTCTGCCTCCTGGGTTCAAGCAATTCTCCTGACTCAGCCTCTCAAGTAGCTGGGACTACAGGCATGCACCACCATGCCCAGTTAATTTTTTGTATTTTTAGAAGAGATGGGGTTTCACCATATTGGCCAGACTGGTCTCAAATTCCTGACCTCGGGTGATCCGCCTGCATCAGCCTTCCAAAGTGCTGGGATTACAGGCGTGAGCCACCGCGCCATTAACTGTTTTAAAATTATTATTAGAAATTTGAGAAAAGGCACTAAAAGAATAATTTTTCAAAAACAAAATACAAATTTCTGAAATTACTTAGAATTTTTTTACATTAAGATAATTCAAAGAATTCAGATTAAATTAATGAGATGCCTTATCTTCAGTTTGCTATATCAACAGCTCATATTCTTTTTTTAATGAAAATATGTCAAGATAGTGAAGCGTCAGTGAGGCACTTTCATACCAGCTGCTAGAATTCTACATTGGCTTATCATGTTTGGTGTGCAGTATGGCAATCAGAAGACTAAAAGAATGTTACCTATTTTGTCTTGGTAATTCCTTTGCTGGAAATCTTTCTCAAGTAAACAATTTTTAATTCAAAGGCTACTTATTACATTTTATACACAAAGACATATACTGCAAAATTATTAGTTACTGGGGAAACAAAATGAAACAGCTGACATATAATAAAATAATTAAATTTGGTATAGTCACATAAAAATATGTTTGTGCAGCAGAAAATTGGAATTCATGAGATTGGCATAATATGAGGACATGTTTTCTTAATTATGAATAGAAAAGTATGATTGAAGTCATGGAAAATATTCATTAAAATTGGAGGAAACTTACAATGCTAATGGCATTACAATGTTAATGGTAGTTGGACAGATTAGTAATAGGTAATATCTTGTGTTTTTCTCTAGATTTCTCAAATATTCTACAATGAAGATTCATTGCTTCTCTAATAACATTAATATAAGCATATAAATGATTAAAGTTTCATAATTATTCTCACTTCTCATTCTCTCTGAGCTTTGTGTTTTCTTGTGAAGGTAAATCTCCTGAATAAATACTTACTTAGCACATACATCCACCTGGAATTCATCATCTGAAATAGTTACTGTGTGTGGTGCACTGACCTTAACTTCAAACTTGGGCAGCACTGGAAACAAAGAGAAATATACTTTAGCCTGCACCATCACAAGCAGGCAAACTTTATTGCAGTCATATAGCTTACTATGATTCCATATACCTTCCATCTCTACGAGATATGTATCATTTCCCCAAATTGTGTGGCACCAGTCTACATGGTGGTGACTCACTAATGATTAATTCTTCCTCTTTTTTTTCTTTTCTCTATCCTCAGAATTTCACATTTGTTGTTGCTGTTGTTGTTTGTTTGAGACGGAGTCTCGCTCTGTCCCAGGCTGAAGTGAATGGCACAATCTCAGCTCACTGCAATCTCTGCCTCCAGGGTGCAAGCCATTCTCCTGCCTCAGCCTCCTGAGTACCTGGGATTACAGGCATACACCACCATGCCGAGCTAATTTTTGTACGTTTAGTAGAGATGGGATTTCACCATGTTGGCCAGGCTGGTTTCGAATTCCTGACCTCGGGTGATCTGCCTGCCTCAGTCTCCCACAGTGCTGGAATTACAGGTGTGAACCACTGTGCCTGGGCTCACATTTTGTTTCTGTTGCAATATCTTAGATATCTCCTAGAAGATTGTGGGGATTCTAGAAAAGTGTATATTTCCTAGGGGGAAAAAGAAGGAATTAGAATAAGGATACTGAAGAAGGAGTGAGGAGCAAGAAAGTACTGATGAGGAAGCCGACCAGGTCAAGGAAGGGAGATGAAGAAAACCAGATCAAGCTTCACCTACTCCTGCCTACGTCTAACATAAATGTTTTGTTCTGTCCTTTGAACTCTTCGTCTACATAGGACACCTACAAATAGCAACTAGTTACCGTATCTCTTAACAGCAAATTGGTGTGTCACTGTCTTTCCTGAGTTTCTTTTCACAGCAATCCAGTAATCTCCAAACATCGGTTCTGCAATCAGTTGGAATGAGAGTTGGGTAATATTTCGGAAAGAAGTCACATTTTGCCATTGAAAAATCAGATTGTTTTGAGGATCCTAGAAAATAATGAAAAAAACAAAAACAACCAGAGTTTGTATGAGAGTATTACCCTTTGCTGCTATATTTTGGATAGTTTCTGCAGTTATTGGAAGTAAAGAAAATGCAACCATTTTATTGTACTAATTATCTCAAGTTGTAGAAATAATATAACTTCCTCAATGCATTCAACTCCAATCTTACTGGCTAAAAAAATTATGTGTAATTCTTTTGCTTTCGATTTTTCTAAAGCAGAGTTCCATAGTTAAAGGATTCAAAACTTACTGTGCTTGCTCCAGAGTGGTGCTGTCCAAAGCGATGGACTCACACCAACAGGGCACAAAGAGACATGTTAACAAATGCTTATAACAATTGTCACAGGTTTTTGTTTCGTCTCTACATAAGTTGGTCATGAATTGCACACTTTGCATGCAAGAGCTGCTAAATGGAACTTCTATGACAAGAAAGGTCAGTGATGCCAATATCAATACATCTGTTAACTTATCAATAAGCAATCATTTAATATCTAATGTTAATAAATAGTTATTCAGCCGTGATTTAAAAAATCTTGATTTAAAAGATCCCTACAAAAAGACAAAGACATACTTTGCTACTCACTACAAATTTTTTTTTCTTTTCTCTACTAGGAAGTCTAGAAAACTGGAGGCCAGGCACAGGGGCTCATGTCTATAGTCCCAGCAGTTTGGGAGGCTAAGGTGGGAGGATTGCTTGAGCCCAGGAGTTCATAACCAACCTGGGCAACAAAGTGGAATATGTCTCTAAAAAAATAAAAAATAAAAATTTAGTAAGGCATCGTGGCTATTTTATTTGTTCCTGTGTAGCTCTGGTCCCAGCTACACAAGAGGCTGAGGCAGGAGGAATGCTTGAGGTCAGGAGGTTGAGACTGCAGTGAGCCACATTCACATGGTTGCACTCCAGCCTATGTGACAAAGCAAGACCCAGTCTCAAAAATAAAATTAAAATATTTAAAAAGTCTTAAGGCTAAATTAATATCTCAGACTTCCTTTCAGTTAGAGTTATACAAGTGACAAAGTGTTGGTCAATTAAATGTAAGGGGAAGTCACTGGTTAGAAATTCTCTCTAAAAGAATCAGTCTCAGCTGGCAGTGAAAATAAAACAACATATTGTGGGTGGCAGAGAGTTAAGGAAATTAAGCCTGGATCCTTGGTAGTATTGTGCTGTGGCTTTTCTAACCCAAAGTGCCTACACTCAGACTTAGTGGTTTGTGAAAACAATGCATCTTTATTGGTTTAAGTCAACTTTAGCTAGGCTTTCTGTTTCTTTCAATGGAATCTAATGTTAGCTGAATCAGGATGTGATGAAAATACTACTTATGGATTACTGTAATGCAGAAAATATGAAAATGACTGAACTGATAACTATCCTACTATAAGGATGAACTTAGAGTAAGATACACACCTATAACAAAGTCAAAGCCATCTAAATTATACAAAGACTACTTGATGCACATATTAACATACATAATCATTAGTGCTGAGCCTGAATCTCAGTGTACCCACCTTCGGACATAGCTAGCAATAATGGTGCATGTTGTATTGACAGATTAAAATACATATGTTGGAGTTGGTTGATAGAATTTATTTACTGATAAGCATACAACTTCAAATACATTTAAAGATCCCACTGTTCTAGAGACTAGACAGGTAGGAGGAGCCTCCCTCAATTATTTTCTGAAAACAGAGTCACTTTTATAGTAATATTACCTTCTAGGCTATTTCCAAATTTTTAGATGTTTGCATTTTCTATTTCCTTAAAACAAGAAGTGGCTAAATTCAGGTTGAGAAGGGCCAGCAGCCAAAATTAAGCAATTGCAGGCGTGGATATTGCTTAGAAAGAGCCCAATGTTTTATTCTCCATAAAAACCAGGATATTTCATTGGCCACGTGGCTTACACTGAAAGCAGCAGTAGTTGATGCCTTACGTTGTGTACGCACATAAAGGCTTCGCTTCCCCTTATTTCAGTCATCTTAATTTCTAATTATGAATCATAAAAACCAAAACACATCATCTATATCTAAACGTTTGAAAAGAATGAATGTAAAAAGCAGGTCTCTTACCTGAACTGTGATTAAAGAATACTGAAAGAGGAAAAAAATACAGATTAATACTGTACTAGGAATTCTTTTTTGCCAAATATTGCATTACAAAGATCTAAATATGTCTTAGCTTAAGTATCAAAACCTAGCCCTTACTTCCCCAGAGGACAATGTTTCTACAGCTAAAGATTCCAAGAAAACTACAAATGTGAAAGAAATCCAAAACGTCTTCTGGGAAGTAGAAAGCAGGTTCCATACAACCTATGTTTTCCTTATATAATGAAAAGATCTAAAAAAGTGTAAATCAACTCACTATAAATGAAAGTTTTACATTTAAATGTGAAGTTAGCATTGAAGCTATACCCATAAAGTACCCTATGTTGGAACCTCATTTCCATACATATGGAAAACTTCCGGAAGAAGCTTTGTGTAGCAATGCATTTGTCTAACTTGTGTAAAGTTTATTGTACAACTAGATATTATTGAACTCACCACATCTTCAACAGGCTTGAACTTGGTATCCAAGGTCACAATGCGAAACTGCACTAAAAGAGAGAGAGACAGAGAGAGAGGAGATTTTGTTGTTGTTGTTGTTGTTATTTTCCCTGTAGGTACGATTGCTTGTAGATAGAGAAGGTAATTGCCTTGCAATCATGGAATACTACACTCCCTTCTCCCCTGGCTCTGACTTGACCCTTTCAGATTGGGGTTCCACATTTGTAATTCCTCTGGTCAGGATGCTCTGCTGTGACCAGGGCTGATGCTAGTAGCTACTGGGAACTTTTACTCTTATAGCCCGTAGAGATATCTCAGCATTGGTGGCGGAATTAGTCATAGAAGGACAAATGTGAAATACATATGGCAGGAGAGAAACATAATTTTCCTGAGAAAATACACTGATGCTAGTAAACATTAATTTTAGCAGAATTCCAGAAAACTATCTTGGCTACTTTTGTCTACATAATTTTCGTCACAGCGTTTTAGTGAGCCCAAAAAAGAGAATACAATTTAGCAAAAATCTATAAGAATTCTGATTTTAGTTCTATTTGTTTTCAATAAATGATATAATACACAATAATAATCAGAATTAAATGTATAGATGCTTTCTTCCAACTCTTTAGTTTTATAAATGAGAAACTAAGTCCTAAAGAACAGAATTTACTTGGCAAAAGCCAGTCATTTATTAACAGAGCCAAGACCAAAATGAAACCCTCTGAATCTCAGTTTGGTGTTCTTTCTGCTACCCTCTACTTACAACAACAATAAAAAAGAAAATAGAAGGGTTTTACCTAGGTTATCAGATTTATGATTACTTCCATTAGTATGAATAACAGTAATACTAATAAATATTAGCTAGGGGTCTTTACTGAATGTTACGGTTTATTTTCAATTGACTATCTTATTTTACTCTCACAATATTTCTACAAGTGAAACACTTTCATTTCTGTTTTGTGGGTGAAATAATTGAGCCTAAAATAGAGAGTTAATTAGCTTGCCCAATTGGTAAGTTATGGAACAACGTTTTAAATCAAATAATTGTCCTCCAAATCCTACACTTGTAACTATTACATTATATAGGCCTGTCACTAGAATTTGTAAATAGTGAAAGTCGTACTGAAAATTTTCTGCAGCAGAGCATTCAGTTACTGGTGTTGGAAGGTACTCTTTCATAACTGACTCAGGCAACAAATAAGAATTCTAGCAATTCACAATACTATGATGTTAAGAATCAATTTAAGACTAAAATTCACGTTTGAATTCCTCTCAATTTGGAGAATGCATTTCTGAAGCCAATGATACTAAGGAAACACAAATGTTGACTTACCATTCTCTCCTGGTTTATAGATGGATTTATCTGTCTGTATAAAGGTTGCTTTCTCCTCTGAAATGACTGCTACAGATCTTCTCTCAGAGATTTGATGAGTATCTCCCTTAGCCAGCAAGGTAATAAAAGCCAACTGTTCAGATGACTTCTGAGACACCTTTTTATGTGGAAGAACAGAGAATGGGAAAATTATTTTTGAATGTTAAGATGGTGAACAATGCCTTAACTTGGTTTCTCAGAATAAGAGAAACTTGTAAACCTATGTTTTCCTAATGGGAGGCAGTGATCCTCTGTTATAATTCCTTTATTTAGCATGAAGACACTTTATAAGAAGTTTGTTTTTTATATTTTCTTGCCTTTTATTTATGGTTTTTGTTGCCCTGAGTCCCAGCCCTTCTCTCCTTTATACACTTTCTCTTTCCTCAAACTGTGGAACAATTATACTATCTAAAAATTTTTTTACTATTACCTCATTATCTCTTTTTATAATAGAAGAATGGCAATATTTCACAAGTTTTGTTGCATGTGTAAATTTTCTTTTTCCCTTGCCTTCCAGCTGTTCTCGAATTTTCTTCCCTACTTTCTACAATTCATCCCAAACCAAGATTCGTTACCTCTGTAAAAACAATTGTTTAAAAATAATTTTGTCTTTTGGTCTGAAGTCCTGAAATGTCATATTCAATGTCTGACCTTGAAATCTGCACAAGCGTAGAAGTTATCTTCTTCCACAAACTGGTCAAAAATAGTGGTATTGGATCCATCATATTCTAAGACGACACTCAAGGATACAGATTCATTAAGTTTTAAGAGGTGGAGACAAGCTTTTTCTGTAGAATCACTCTGAATCACAGAAGAGACCCATAGGATGTATTGCCTAAGCAAAGAAAGTAACTGAGACTGTAAACACATGTAGGAGAAATGGAGAGCATCCACAGAAAGCATCTTTACCTTCTTGAAATATTCCTGAAATACATACATTTTTCATAGATGGTATTACAATAAACTTAGGCATAGAGAAGTATCTTAACAAAAAGAGGCCAATTCTCTTTACACTTGCTTGAAACTTATAGAGCAAACAAAACAGCACTCAGTCTCAGAAGTTGAAATGATAAAAACAGAATTCAATTTTACATGAAATATATTTAATGAGGTCATTTTGCTAGTACTTTATTATAAATAGTGCAATGTTTCCTTACGGTTCTGAAGCCACGGCAGCGGTAAAGTGAAGCAAAATGGTGCTCAGGAGAATCGTAGTCACCATTTTACCCAGATGCCTGAATAATAAAGACTTCAAGAGAAAATTTCTCACTGTCTCTTTCTCACTCTCATTAGAAATTAGCTACCTCAACTCTCCACTTTCCTTACTTCCTTCTGCTCTGCTTCTCTCTGTATATTGTCGCTTTTATAGTCACACACAATAGAAGATCAATTACATTTTGGAGCAAGTACCATGGGATTCATCAACCTCATTTAGATCACCTCTCCTGTTACTTCTATGGAAAGTGTCACTTTCTACGTGACTTCCTGCTTAAGTTCACTGGACCCTGCTCTGTTTTAGAATCAGCAGCACAGGTTGTACAGGAAGAAAGAGAAGACAAAGAAAGTAGTTGTGTGACACTTAGAAGTCCATTAGTTTATTTTAGCATCATATTCACAGGTATCAAAAGCATTTCTACCTAGGAATTAGCACTTGGAAGAAAAATACCTCTCCAAAGAGCTGTTAACATACCAATTCCCAAAAAAGAAACTTTCCAGGCTTCTGAGAGAAGTACCATTACTGATGTTACCAAAATATTAATACAAACATATTCAATATAAGCTTATTTTATAGATAACTGAAACTGTTAAGTTACTCTTTTATAATTTCATAATATAAAATTCAACATTAAATATGTTGATCTGTGTTTAACATTTAATGTGATTTTCTTTTTTTGTTTTTGGACATTCAATTCCTGTAAATGACTTTTTATTTTATTTTTTTTTTTTTTAAGAAAGAGAAAAAAGAAAGGAAGAAAAAGAAAAGAAAGAAAGAATTAATGTGATTTTCTTAGTGAGGTTTTCTTTACAATGTTCAATATCATTTTCTATCCTCAATATAATGAGAAAAATGAAAGAAAAGGTGATACACACACACACACACACACACACACAGACACACATATCATTCCTTGGCAAAAGAAAATAAATTTTTTACCATTATTTTGATTGCAAAACGTGTTTTACAAAGCACACGAACCATACCAAGGAAACTAGGAAATTCTTGATAACATCCCTTGTGTGTTAATTCTTCCATTTGTATTGTCTTTCCCTTTTTCCTTTTTTTTTTTTTTTAAATTCCTTTCACTTTAAGAATTGATGGAACTAATGCATATGGCTTAAAAAAGATTACATTGGGTAAGGAAAGACAGAAACTGGATTTAATCTTTTGGAAATAGGCCTGAAACAGCAAACACAACGGAAAGAACAACAAAACCAATTATAACCTAATAATTGAGCAGCTGTAATGGCACTAAAATACAGGCAACCATGAGGTCTAGGGAAGGTGAGTTC
Source organism: Callithrix jacchus (assembly GCF_049354715.1). Taxonomy (NCBI): domain Eukaryota; kingdom Metazoa; phylum Chordata; class Mammalia; order Primates; family Cebidae; genus Callithrix; species Callithrix jacchus. The sequence continues at coordinate 22,200,145 of NC_133510.1, read as the reverse complement.
CTTGTTGACCCTATTTCATGTTCTAGCACAGGATTGTAGTCATAAAAATTCTGACCATCTTGTTCTCTCAGTAGAGTTGAGACATCGCTCTCTTACCCCTCCCACTTAGGATTTTGTTTTTGTGTGTCTTTTCTCTAACTTGCACAGAAAACCAACTCTCTGAAAATCTGTTACAGAAGTTAGTCTTTAATTGCTGGCCTGTCCTGCCAATTTTAAGGTTTAATTTCTTTCCACTGGCATATCAAACGGTTAGTCTTTATTTTTGACAAATCCTTCCCTCTGATAGCACATTAGAGTATTATTAGAGCCACTCTTCACACTTTTCTCTCCTTGCTTAAGAAAATTGAGTCACTAGCTACCAAAACAACTAAAACTTACCAGCTTTCACTCACCAGCATTCAAGACAAATAACCCAAAAGGCAAATTGTTCATAAATCAAAGCAACCAATTCTTCATTCCCAAGGCCGATAAATCTAAAGTAATAAAATGTCTCTAAACTATTTTTATTTTTCCAAATGTAAAAATTTTATGCTAAATAAATACCTTTATTGATCTTAAATTTAATAAAGGCAGTTTACTGCTAATAAAAATACAGAAAATAATTTTTTAAAATGTACACTCCTAAAATGATTATCTTGGGAACTACCATGTTTTCATGATAGCTCTCTATTCTAATATAGAATACTCATAAATAATTTTATCTGGTTAACATGGTCTGCAGGTTAAATGGACCCTTACCTCAGAAAGTTCAATATAATTCCAAGAGTATCTATTGAGCGCTTCTTATAGATAATAAGAATATAGCTTATTGTATTGCAATAATGCTAGATTCTAGGGATAATGAGATAAATAAGATGCTTCTCAAAAAAAAAATGACCTCTTATTAGAGAAGGGAAGAAAGGAAGAACAAAAAGCAAGGAGGAAGGAAAGAAAAAAAGAGAGGAAAGGGAAGGAGCAGGACAGGAGAAGGAGGAATAAAGGGAGAGTGAGAATGAAGGAAGGAAGGAAATAGAGAAGTGGAGCATTTCCTGAGTATTTAATATGTAGCAGTCGGTGTGCCATGTGCTGGTATTCACAGTATCTCATTTAGCCCTCAAAAAACACAATTTAGAATTTATTTACCCTCACTTTTTAGACAGTAAAACTACATTATCAGAAAAAGTCATTTATTTCCAAAGGTCCCCCAGACGTAAGTGGTTGGAAAAAATTTCTTTTAACAAACATGGATTAAAGAAGATCAAAGGACATCTTCATATATAAGAATATAAAAGGACATGAATTAATGTACTATGTCTTTATAAAGTAGGTTTCCGCTGAGCAAAAAGGTATGAAAAACATATTACATCATCTTCAGTTGACAGATTCAATAGTATTTAGGTTATTGGCATTCAATTCTGTAGTAACTCCTCTACTTACTCATTTATTTAGTTCATTTTTATGTAATGCCTACTATCTACCAGCATTATGGTAGATGGTGGGGATGAAAAGGTGAAGGTAATTGTTGGAGTTATTCTATCAGGAAAGACAGATTAATTAATTGCACACTTAATTATCTCATTATAATCATGATAAGTGTTACAGAGGAGACAACTATAAAATGTCATGGTAATGCCTGTTGAGAAGGACTAAGTATTAGACCTTGTCCTGGTGATATACAGAAGAATAAGAGTAATTTCACCATCCACTCAGTGGGATATGTAACTATAAATCGCAATGTCAAGTGATACTAAGAATATTCTACATTGGAACTATGAGCAATGCTTTATAGATTCTCATTAAAATTATAAATGAGAAAGTTGGAAAGAAATTAATAAGGAGACAATGTTAGAATGGGAAATATTAACATGGTTAGAAATTTTCCAGGTAGAGTAGAAACTGGAGAAATTATTACTGAAGTAATAGCTCTTTAAAGAACATTTTAGAATTATAATAAAATGTTGTGTGTTTTGAAAATGAATAGTGGGTTCAGTTTTGCTGAAGAAAGTGTGGTATGAAATAACATTCATTCAATGAGCCTATTGGAAGAGTTGTGGTTACCCTGTGAAGAGTCTTTTACTTGTGCTTAGGAGTTTAAATGAAGAACAGTGGATATTATTATTCTTCCACTCCATAGAGAACAGAAAAAAGTAGGAGTAGAATAATGGTAGGAAAATCACATAAAAATTTGCATAGGGACACGGTGGCTCATGCCTGTAATCCCAGCACTTTGGGAGGCTGAGGTGGGCAGATTGCTTGACCTCAGGAGGCTGAGATCAGTGTGGGCAACATAGCAAAAACCCAATACTACAAAAAAAAAATGCAAAACTTAGCCAGGTATGGTGCATCCACCTATAGGCTAGGCTACTCAAAAGGCTGAGGTGGGAGGATCGCTTGAGCCCAGGATGTCAAGGCTGCAGTAAGCCATGATAATGTCACTGCATTCCAGCCTGGGCAACAGAGCGAGACCCTGTCTCAAAAAAATGAATGAATGAGTTAATGAATAAATAAATAAGTAAATAAGGTAAAAAGATTAAAAAATAGAATTTGCTGCCAGTCACAGTGGCTCACACCTGTAATCCCAGCACTTTGGGAAGCTGAGGTGGTGTAACTGCCCAATGGGTTCACACTACCTGCTGCCTAGACAGAGTTGATTTATCAGGATAGGGATTGCAATGGAGAAAGAATAAATCATGCAAAGCCGGCTGTGCCGGAGACTGGAGTTTTATTATTATTCGAGTCAGTCTCCCAGAACATTTGGAAATCAAGTTTTCAAACATAATTTGGTGGGTAGGGGTTTGGGAAGTGGAGGGTGCTGATTGGTCAGGTTGGAGCTGGAATTACAGGTGGTGGAAGTTGGAATCAAAGGGGGTTGAAGTGAGGTTTTCTTTCTGTCTTCTGATCTTGGGTGGGATGGCAGAACTGGTTCAGATTATCAGTCTGTGTGGTGTCAACTAATCCACTGAGTGCAGGGTCTGCAAAATATCTCAAGCACTGATCTTAGGTTTTACAACAATGATGTTATCCCCAGGAGCCATTTCGGGAGGTTCAGACTCTTGGAGCCAGAGGCTGCATGACCCTAAACTGTAATTTCTAATCTTGTAGCTAATTTCTTAGTCCTACAAAGTCAGACTAGTTCCCAGCAAAAAGAGGGTCTTTTTGGGAAAGGGATGTTATTTTGTTTCAGAGTCAAACCATAAACTGGATTCCTTCCCAAATTTATTTCAGCCTTCACCCAAGAATGAATAAGGACGTCTTAAAAGTTAGAAGCGAGATGGAGTCAGTTCTGATTTCTTTCAACTGTCATAGTTTTCTCAGATACAATTTTGCAAAGGCTGTTTCAACCCCTCCCTTTGAGTTTCACAGCACCTTATTCTTAAGGTGTAGACTATGAAGATGGAAAAAGACTGTCCATTACTCCGGCTTCCTCCTGCTGACAGGGGACACAGTGCGGGTAGCAGTTGACTCTAAGGTGAGAGGAGTGGAACCGCATTGCAGCTGCCTGAGTCCTCATACAGGCCAGGCTGGGGTTCCAAGGCTTTTATGACAAAGGTGCTAGTATCTTTATTTATCGTTTTAGTGTGACATTTAAACAGACAGTGTACTATAAGGTAAATAATTAGTTACAGGGTAAGGAGAGCAATTTCCAGTCTTAAAAGTAAAGATTTGAAAGCATTGGTTTGGGGACGTATAGTCCACAGAAAATTTATGATTTAAGAGCACCTGTCCGTGATGCATAGCTGATTATAAAACCATCTTTAAAAGGGAACCAAATGAAGACAGCAGTTGTCTGTGGATGACAAAAACATTTTCATCAAAACAACTAAAGACACAATTGACAAGAAAATTTGTTACTTTTTTGGCACACAATAATTCGCTCCAACAATTATAATTATTATTGAAGAAATATACTGAGGCATATCAGAATTACAGGGATTTTATACAATTTTGCAACACATGCTAATAACAAATTCATATAAATATAACCTAAAGAAAGTTAAACACCATTTTATATTTAACAATGTTTTCTGGATGATTTTAATACATTAAATAAGCCAAATGTGTCTTTTGGACTTTAGGGAAATTAAATTTTTCTTCTTATTTTAAGTTTGAGCTTGATTTTGAAAGGTTTCTTAAGTATCAAAGGTTTAAAATACTGTATATTACAAAATAGAATCTTAAGTTACCACAAGTCATTCATTTAGCCAAAATGATAACTTAAAAATTTTAAAAAGGAAAAACCATTATTCTTATAGGAGATTCAGCTTTCTAAACAAGACCCAATGAAGACAGGATGAGGCCAACTAAGTGTCTCCTTTCTCTTGGAAGGTTTCAGTGGGAGGATTGTTTAAGTCCAAGAGTTCAAGACCAGCTTGGACAACACCGCAAGACCTTGTCTCTACTAAATTTACACAAAAACATTAGCTGAGCATGGTGGTACAGCAGCTGTACTCCCAGCTACTCAGGAGACTATAGCAGGAGAATCCCTTTAGCCTGGGAGGTCAAGGCTGCAGTAAGTCACGATCCTGCCACTATACTCCAGCCTGGGAAATAGAGTGAGATTCTGACTTAAAAGCAAAAATTTGCTCACAGATTATCCTGGCTTACAGAAGTAAGGCCTTTGCAATGGCAATATCTCTTCAAAAGACATATTTTCATTCCAATTCTTAGAACTCCAGATTGTTTTTGGGGTTGATGGTATGAGGTTGAACAAGAGGGATAGGGTGGGTTGACGCTGATGGTAAATGGCGCTAAAGTTAAGGCAGAAAAGACAAAACAAATGTAATGATGATTAAATTTGGCATATATTAAGTATGAAGTCCTGCAGTACAACAAAGATGTGATATCAAATTGAGAGTTGAAATAAATCTCACACTCTGGAAAAGAGAGATGTAGCTATAGATTTGGAAATGATTGTGCTCTATAGATAAGCTTTAATATTAAGGACATGGATAAAATGATACAGGGAAACCATCTACAATGGAAAGAAAGGTAGCCAATTATAGAAAAGACTGGTGAAGATCTGACTACTCTGCTACTTGAGCTGAATGATATCTACAGGCATGGAGCACTGTTGGTTAATTTCCCTGGTGCCACTGTGTTGAATGTAAAACAATGCTTTGAAAAGTTGCTTTGACATTTTATATTTTACAAATTTTTAAACAACAGAAAACCATTTTGTTGATTTTCCCAGCTGCACAATTAATCATAGTATATTTTAAGTGTCAAACATATAGAATTTATTCCATTTCTTGAGAACATCTTGAACTTTTGGTTCACCTTTATGAAGTGTTTTCACCAACACTACATATAAAAGTATTGCCCAAGACCAGTGACATGTAGGTAGTTAATTATGCTGAAATATAAACAAAACTGTTCCATTCTTGATGTTGCAATCCGTTGAAAGAAAAATCACCTTTTCCTCATAAAGGAATACCTGCTTGACAAGTTAAATGGCTCTTGTTGATGTCACATGTTTATCTCTAGCATTAAAGATTGTCAAAGTTGCCAAGAAATTTCTAGTTACAACACCCACCTGTGGATGAGGGATCAAAAAAGAAGGGGAAAGAGGCAAGTGGGTAGGGAAGAGCCAGGTGAATATGTATGATATGAGTCATATCTTTTCAACTCTGCAAAGTTCAACAGTGTCAAAGTTATAATTTTATCCAAGGTCATTTAGGACCAGTTTTTATCTTTTTATTTTCCTAAGAGTCTTCTAATCCTGAATAATATCACACTACCCAAGCAAACAAACGGACAGACACGTAAATAAACAGACAAATGTCAAACAAAGTCTTACTAAATGCAACCACCAACATCATAGTTCAAACATCTTTAATTCTTTTTTTATGTTAAAGAAATGCAGCCTTTATCAGATATATATTGAGGTTACATAAGATTGGATTCAGGGGAAAATAGTTTCATTGTTAATAAATGCTTAAGAACCACTGATAATATAAATACGAGAACTCTGGACTTGAAAAATGAAGACGTTGTTTCACAACCATAATCCACCAGTGACTAGCTCAGTGACCTTGAGTCAATTGCTTAAATGTTTTGGGTTTCAGTTTAAATCTACAACACAGAAGAGAACTGTGTTAGCATCTTAAAAAAAAAAAAAAACAGAAAACACATAAAAATAACCTATATGAGTGATATGGTTAGAATTTGTGTCACTGCCCAAATCTCACATCGATTTATAATCCCCAGTGTTTGGAAGAGGGTCCTGGTGGGAGGTTATTGTATCATGGGGGTGGAGTTCTCCCCTGCTGTTCTCATGACAGTGAGTTCTCATGAGACCCGGTTGTTTAAGTCTATAGCACCTCCTCCTTCGCTCTCTTCCTCCTTTGGTCATGTGAGACATACCTGCTTCCCCTTCCCCTTCCACCATAATTGTAAGTTTCTCTTAGACCTCCCCAGCCTGTAGAACCATGAGTCAATTAATCCTTTTTTCTTTATAAATTACCCAGTCTCGGTTATGTCTTTATAGCCATGTGAGAATGGATGAATACAATGAAGATTAAGCATCTCAGGAGTTACCTGAATATTTTAAAAGAAGCTGGTTGGTGCAAAAAATGTATAGTAGGTGACAAATGTGGAAAAATTATCTATTTCTCAGATTCACCTCAACTTATTCATCTCATCTCATCTCAGCTACATGCTCTTTCTTTACTTTAGCTAGTGACTCTACTTATCATGTTGCTCAGAAGAATATAAAGGTCATATGGGCCAGTATACAGAATTCATAAATGCCCAAAGGTATTGTAAGGTATATTCTATGCCTACTCAGGACTTTCACTAGATGTTGAACACACACGATGAGATTCTCACAACCTGAACTTGCCTGATCTCATCAGACGTCTTTAATTCTACAACTCTTTTCTTTACTATACAATGTAGTAAAAGCTGAAGGTGGTATATGAATGAGATGGTGAAGAATGCCTAAGAATGATTTAAAAACATAGCATTTGTAATTTTGAAATTCACCACTAAACCCACTATCCTTCTGAAAATTTTGCTACCTTACTTGGAGAAGCATGGCCTTATCAAAACAGCTGTGATAATATTAGAGATGTAATGTAAGTCTCAATGTAGATACTTATTCATTGACTCAAGAAATAGTTATCTATATATATTTAAGGTGTTGTTACTGAATGAAAATTAAGAAAATGATATATGGTTTCTTTTCCTCAAGCATATACGCTTAGCGAGATAAACACACACACACAAAACTTCTCCAAATCATGTAAGACAATGGAGAAACATACAATTTAGGAAATCTACCTCAAGGAGGGTGGGATCAAACATGATTCCACAAAAGGGGTGCCACTTGAAAATCTTCCCACCTCAGCCTCTTGAACAGCTTAATCCCCAGGAATGCATCATCATGCTCAGCTAAGTTTTGTATTTTTATCTTTCTGGAGAGACAGGGTTCTGCCATATTGCCCAAGTTGGCCTCAAACTGCTAGGCTCAAGTAATACTCCCACTTTGGCCTCCCAAAGTGCTGGGATTACATGTGTGAGCCACCATGCCTGGAATAAATTTATTTTTATCTAAAAATCAGAGGCCTTAATCTGATGTATTTCATAACCAGGACTTTAATTCAAATAAGCTAGATAAATCAGCAGTAAAGAAAGCACAGAAGTTGGGTTATGAAACTGTGGGGCCACAGAAAAACTTGAATTTAGATCCTGGATGTTAGTTAGGCTTGAAAATATGATGTTTTTGTTTCCTCCTTATAATAAAAGGAGATAAAATTTAGCTAACCTGGCATTCTAAGTTCCTCTGAACTAATGGAACCCTTCCTCTTTCAATAATTAATTCCTACAATGATAAAACCAATTAAGGTACCATTTCTTTGAAGAAAAAGAGAGGAACTGGGAATTTGTATCTTTATTTTCTTTGTAGCTTTTTTCCTTTCCTTGCTATAAAGAAACAGTAAAATAAAGGAAAATATCCTTAGCTAAGTAGGTCTGATCTAGTGTGCTGTGATTCTGAGTGATCTTCAAACTACCTTGAGTACTGCTTCTGGCCTGGACACCCAGCTCACCATGATTCCTGTGGTGATATTTAAAATTTTGTTTATATATGACTCTCATTACACACTCCACAGAATTTTACACATCAGTTGTTCTACCACTTTCAAATATCATAGTGATACAGTGATGACACATTTAATGGAATAAGTTATATTGCTATAACCCGAATCATATTTACAAAAGTCCTTTTTCACATCCTTTTCGCTCTAAGGTAGTACAGATTTCCTTCTGACTCTGATGTTGTGCCTCCAACAGTAAATATCAAGCCTCTTAAGTTGAATTGCTATTATGGCACTCATGGAACAAGATATGACATAATTCTGTAATTTGGCTCAATTGCTACTCTATAATCAATATATTCATTGTTGACCATGAATTTTTAAGGATAGCTCCCAGGTAGATTACCAGATTGCTAACTGTGCATGACGTGAGAGTTCATCTTTCCTTCTTTTCTCTGGAGCCTTGTCAATGTCTGTAACCAAAGTGTTGCTGGAAAAGGCAGTCAACTGGGCAGTGATATAAAATACAGAATAATTTTTATGAAATAATTACTGGATACTTACTATGTGCCAAGCATAGAAAAAGGTACTGGGAATTAATCAATTTAATAACAAAACCATATATGACTCCCACTCTCAGAGGTCTTACAACTAAATGGGAGAGACATTTAAAAAACTGTTTTTGTGCAATGTGACAAGTACCCCGAGAGGAGCAATGCTAGGTGTGAGAGGAGCCTGTGAGAGTGGTACCCACCCTGGACCTGCAGAAGAAGAGGCTGCCTTCTAGATGTAACAAGAGGCCATTGTTTTAAGTGAAGTAACTCAGAAACAGAAAGTCAGACACCGTATGTTCTCATTGATAAGTGCAAGCTAAATAGTATGTACTGATAGAAAAACAGAGTGAAATAATAGACGTTGGAGACTTGGAAAGGGTGGAGGTTTAGAAGGGAATGAAGAATGAAAAATCACGTAATGGGTACATTGTACACTATTTGGATGATAATTATAGTAAAAGCCCAGACCTTACCACTGTGTAATATATCCATGTATAAACAGTGCACTTGTACCCTCTAAATCCATTAAAAAGGAAGAAGAAAAAAGTGATATCTCATGTGAAAAATAGGTATACATATAATGGAATGATGTATCTGTTGTTAGAAAAAAGTAGTTTGTCCTTGCTAGGGTTTTAATGTGTTCCCCAGGAAGCATGTGTTGGAAACTTAAACTCCTGATGCTACAGGGAGATGGGGCTTAATGAAAGCTGTTTAGATCATGAGCTTCAACTTCATCAATGGATTAATGGCACTTATAAAAAGCACTTGATGCTGCTCATTTGATCTCTTGCTCTCTCTCTCATTCACTCTTTGCTCTTTTTCATGACATGACACAGCAAGAAGATCCTTGCCAGATGCCAGCCCTTGGTTCTTTTACTTCCCAACCTCCAGAACTGCAAGTCAGGAAAGTTCTGTTCATTAGAAACGTACTCAGTCTCAGGCTTTCTGTTGCAGCAGCACAAAATACACTAAGACAGTCCCGATGAAGGTAAAATGTATGCCACAACTTGTAAGTAGGCAGATTCTGTTGGTCAGTTAGAAGGATTTAGCATAGCCAAAGTGGCTAGAATACCAAAAGACAGGGTAGGATGCAGTGAGACTTGAAGCGACAAGAAAATTGAGGTGCCGAATTGAATCTAGCTCAATTGGTTGGGATAGTTCAAATTACTTCTAGTATTTTATCTTTGGTGCTTGTATTGTAGAATATACATTTTGCTTAGAGAAGAAATGCTCAATTTCTATTGGAATACACTCATTTAGCAGATATTTATTGCGCTATTTTTTATCTGAGGACAGAAATGGTCTGGCTGTTCTCAAGCATCTTATTTCAGGAAAGAGCACAACGCCTGAAACACAGTAAGCATACAATTCCTATCTGCTATCTATTTGTTGATTTGTTTTACTCATTAAAATGGGGGCAAAAATTGTGTCTTTCCAACACCTTAAAAGAATGTCTGGCAGCGAATGTATGTTCAACTAATTTTTATTACATGAATAAATTTTGAGGCTCATCTTATTCTTTCCTGGCATCAGCCTTAGAATCAACCTTTTCTCTGAAAGTTCTGGTTTCTTTAAGAGGAAGACAGTATTTGAAAGTCAAGGTCTGAGGTCTCTGTGTGCTCATTATTACTGGAGTATCTTATTTCTAGCTCCTTTCGGTGGAGGGAGAGCTAGCAAAGGTAAATTATTGATAGACAGATAGATTAGATAGATAGATACATCTGTAACTATGAGTTCATATTGGTACCTCCAATTCTAGTCTAATACTTCAGAGTTATTCTAGCCTTCTACCTTTCCATGTTTTTAAGTATGTTTTCCACCTGAGATAAACCTGGCTCTCATCATTTACAATGCCTTTATTTATTTGCTCAATTAAAGTAATTATTTGCTCAATGTAATGAATCTCCAGACCACCCCTGGATGCACTCAGCCACCTTGAATGCACTTCTGCCTGACTCTGCTTATCCACTGCAGAGTCCTGCATGCCTCCAAGAAGCCTTTCTATATGGCTCCCCCTCCACTGGTAGATCCTGATGCCTCCATACCAGGAAGGAAGAAGGAAAAAAATAATTGGAAGAGAAGATAGAAAGGGAAAGTTAGAAAGAAATGGACAGTGGGAAGGTAATATGTTTTATTATTTATTTTAGGAGTCTTATGAATTACTTTTGCAAAGTCAATTTTGTTTCCTTGCTCTTTTTTTCTTTGTAAAAGATATCCATGGCTAAGTTTACTTGGGTTAGTGTGCTGGTTAAGCATAAAGAGACATCAAATGTTGAACCCTTGCAGGAGGAAGGTAAAGAAGCATGGCTGTATTATAGAAGCCAATGAAGGTGCAGGAGCAGAAAACAGAACTGAGGCTTGACCTCCGAGGACCTATAAGACTGGGTACTGCCTACCTCTGCATCCTCAGCTGCCTGGAGAAGAGTGATGCAATTAACGCCTCATTTAGGTAACTTTGCTTCAGTTCTGCCTCTTACCTTTCAGCCTCCAGGGTGGAAGAGTGGAGGACCTTTATTCCTCCCCACCCCCTTACTACTTGGGTGAGAACATTTTCCATCAGATCCCAGGAAGTCTTCTCACATTCCCTCACCCAATCCACAGGAACTCTTGTCCTTTCTCTTTCAGAAACCCATGCTTCTGTTGGCAACCCATCCATCTTCAACCCCCCAAACTATCAAGAACTGTGAAGAATCTGAGATGTTTATCCTGCTTGCAAGCTAACAAGTTAGCCTGTGTGTTTCATGAATACTGACAGAAGACATGAGCCTCCTGAGTCAGAGAAAAAGAAACCTTATTATTCATGCATAGCTAGAAGAGTAAGTTGCACTTTTGCTTTGCTTCCTCTTGTCCATCCAATGTCTGAATATTCATTTTATATTTCATTATCTTATGTATGAACATTTCAAAGTATCCCTTTGAATTTTTCAGATACACAATAATGTTATCTTCAAATAATGACAGTTCCTTATACATATATTTCACTTTCATTTAGGGAGAAAATTTCCCAGATTTTAATTATAGAAGAGGAAATTCAGATTCTAGTTATGGGCATAAATTGTTCCTTTCCACTGATTGATACTTGCCGGGTGTGTTCTATGTATCAGAGTCCAGGAATCCTCATCCCAAAAAGCAGAGAAAAGGAAGAAGATGGGGTTTTGTTCATGCCTCAGGAAAAAAAAAAAAATGAATTATTCATTTGTAAATTGACTTATTGATATTTACCGATCAGAAAAGGAAAAAAGTTTGAGAGTATTTAGTTTGTAAATAAACATTTGTTGCTTATTTTTGAGGTATAATATATCAAGTGAATTTAGTGTTGTACTGCTTCCTACATTTCATAAAAACATCAATGATGAGAACAGACATGCAAAAGCAATTCACCATTGTCTAAACTGATAAATACAATTTTATTATACTAGATTAAATAAATATAATATAGTTTAAATTATGTTGTTAAAGAATAAGAGATGGGCTGGGCATGGGGGCTCACGCCTGTAATCCCAGCACTTTGGGAGGCTGAGGCAGGTGGATCACGAGGTCAAGAGATTGAGACCATCCTGGTCAACATGGTGAAACCCCGACTCTACTAAAAATACAAAAAAAAAAAAAAAAAAATAGCTGGGCATGGTGGCGCGTGCCTGTATTCCCAGGTACTTGGGAGGCTGAGGCAGGAGAATTGCCTGAACCCAGGAGGCGGAGGTTGCAGTGAGCCAAGATCGCGCCATTGCACTCCAGCCTGGGTAACGAGCGAAACTCCGTCTCAAAAAAAAAAAAAAAAGAATAAGAGATGTAAAATATGACTACTATATTAATATAATAATACAAATATTTGTGTACAGTTTTACCATTTGAATACATTGATTGGGTAACACTGCTAGATATAAAGTATTATAGAGACGGAATATATTGTGTTTAAAGTGTAGGCTCTGAAATCTGACAGGGTTCCAATCTAGGCTATTTACTGACAAACTGATTGACACTGGGCATGCTGAAGTCTCTTGGGAGCCAAAGTTGTTCATCTATAAAATGAGAAAAATAATAATGCCTACCTTATAGTGTTCTCATAAGGATTAAATGAGTTACTGAAGACAGAGTGCTTGGCAAGTAGTAAACATTCAATAAATGTGAGGACATATAAGATGAGATGAGACATTGAATTTAAGCAAAGTAAGTCTTTGACCTGACCTCATTTCTGCTTTTGTAGAATGCGGCCATTGTACAGTGTGCAGTCTCTATGATTCTAAGTTCATAAAGCCTGTTTCTATGGTTAGATTGTCAAAGTTCCAGGTCAGAGACAGGATCAGTTGTTAGAAAAGCAAATGGTCGTTTTCTTGTTGGCAGGACAATGATTTGCATTGTTCCAGGAAGGAGGAAGGAACATAAATGTTTTGCTATGAACTGGCCTCTGCCTAATTGATCTGGCATTGTGTAATTTACCAAAACCATATTTGCTTAGTTTTGTCCAATACAAACACGGGGAAATGCTTCCTCACCTACTCCCTACTCCAGGACTCAAACAAAACAAAACAAAACAAAAAATTCAAGTGGTATTGAGCTCTTATAAAGGCCAGGCATTTCTTTTGTGAACTAAATATTGTTTAAATATGAAAGGAGTTACTGGGGATTAGAATATATTTTAGAGTTCGTCTAACACTAATGTTTTTGTTAAAAGCCTTCTAAAGATCTGAACTGCGTGTATTTTCTTTTATTGACCAGTTATATCTTAAAGTATTATAAAATAGTAAAGAGAGGAGCTTCAAAGAAAGATAGAATAAAAAAGAAATGGAGCCTCTTTTTTTTTTCTGGTAAAATCTTTATTATTCAAAATGGTCCTGACCAAGAATAATACACTCTTACTTTTAATCATGTGCCAGTTGTGAAGAAATAACACAGTTTCACAAATTAATGCCTTGTAGAGCTAAACTGTTGATGGCCCAGCTAAGCAAGTTACTCCATTTCCATTACCTGTGACTCTTTTTTTTAAATTGCATTTTAGGTTTTGGGGTACATGTGAAGAACATGCAAGATAGTTGCATAGGTACACACATGGTAGTGTGATGTGCTGCTTTCCTCCCCATCGCCTATATCTGGCATTTCTCCCCATGCTCTCTCTCCCCAACTCCCCACCCCCCACGGTCCCTCCTACAGACCCCAGTGTGTGATGCTCCTCTCCCTGTGTCCATGTGTTCTCATTGTTCAACACCCACCTATGAGTGAGAACATGTGGCATTTGGTTTTCTGTTCTTGTGTCAGTTTGCTGAGAATGGTGGTCTCCAGGTTCATCCATGTCTCCTACGTCAGCATCCCAAGTAGCTGGGATTACAGGCATGAGCCACCAATGCCCAGCTAATTTTTGTATTTTTTAGTAGATACGGGGTTTCACCATGTTGGCCAATATGTAAAATCTATAGGAACACAGAAGGAAGAAGGCACACAACGAATCTTTTTTTATAGAATGGTGAAGAACTGAAACTTAAAACAAACGAAGTGTAGCTGGTAGATGTGAGTGAGAAGTCCAAGCAAATAGAAAAGCCACAGCCAAGTGGTGAGTTCCTTCTACGCTTAGGACATATCTGTCTTAACTCAGAAACCACACCCAATCTTGTTAATAGCTTAAAATTCTCTTAGGAGGAAATAAGTACTTTTTAACTGCTTACATTTAGCAAGAAATATTTTGTTTATAATTCTGAATTTGAATGAGCTAGTTATGGTGTACCCAGGCGGTAAATAACAGATGAGGTAGAGAATAAATAGAATGATAGTGCCACGCCATCTTTAATCCTTAGAGGCTTCACTCACACTCCCAACTTACTGCACTCTCCTATTTTACTGCACTCTTCCAATATGACTGACCATCTTCCAGGTCTGTGGGTGGAGAGAGAGAAGATATTTCACTGAAAACACTGTCCTTATATTCTCAATTTTCTCAGAGAATATGCTTCTCTTCTTGTATTTGTCACCACTGAGCATTAGAGCTCCCCCAATTATACAACCTTTTTTTTTTTTGTATTTTCTTACTGTGGTTAAAAAAACACGTAACATAAAATGTGCCAATATAACCATTTCTAAGTGTAGAGTTCACTAATGTTAAGTTATTGGCATTGTTATAAAACAGATCTCCAGAACTTTTTCCTCTTACAAAACTGAATCAATGTTCTCTTAAAACAATAATCCCTCATCCCTTGCTCCTCTCAGTGCCTGGAAATCACTATTTTACTTTTTTTCTCTATGAATTTTACTTCTCTAAGTAACTCATATACGTAGAATAATACATTATGTGTCTTTTTTTTTTTTTTGAGACAAAGTCTCACTCTGTATCATAGGCAGGAGTGCAATGGCAAGATCTCAGCTCACCGCAACCTTCACCTCGCAGGTTCAAGAGATTCTCCTGCCTCAGTTTCCCAAGTATCTGGGATTACAGGTGATCGCCACTATGCCCAGCTAATTTTTGTATTTTTAGTAGAGACTGAGTTTCACCATGTTTGTCAGGCTGGTCTCGAACTCCTGATCTCAGGTGATCTGCCCACCTCGGCCTCCCAAAGTGCTGGGATTACAGGCATAAGTCACTGCACCTGGCTGTTTTTTTAAAGCTGGCTTATTTCACTTGGCATAATGTTCTCAAGGTTAATCCATGTTGCAACATGTGATTTCCTTCCTTTTTAAGGCTGAATAATATTCAATTGTATGTATATACCACATCTTAGCCCCTCACCTGCTAATGGACACTTGAGATACTTCTACTTTCTGGCTCTTATGACTAGTACTGCTATGAAAATGAGTGAACAAATATCTCCTTGAGACTGATTTAGTCCAATTTCAGGCTCTACTATGATGGCAAGCACTTTCTTGGGGAGAAATGCTTTGAGTCCATCCACGATCTGGTGACTGATGGCTTGATTACTCTCTATATTGAAACCAAGGCAGCAGAATACATTGCCAAGATGACGATAAACCCAATTTATGAGCACATAGGATACACAACCTTAAACAGAGAGCCAGCATACAAAAAACATGTCAGTCCTGAAAGAGACACATGATGAGAGAGATTCTACAGGCCAGGATGGGGTGTCAGAGAAAAGGGTAAGCTACTATGAAACCACACTTTGTCTTTTTCTGTTCAGGGTTCTTTTAAGAAAGCCATTATTGCCAGAAGAGATTGGTGTCTCCACAGTGCTTTGGAAAGTACCTGCATTTTTCTTAATGTCTAGTTTCTGTGGTGCTGAGCTTTGCATATAACTAATTCTTGTTCTAATAAAATATGTTGGGTGTAAAAAACAAAACAAAATAATGAAATACCAAGACTCGGTAGTTTATAAAGAATAGAAAATTATATCTTACAGTTCTGGAAGCTAGAAAGTCCACAATCAAGGTGCTGGCATTTGCTGTCTGGTGAGGACCTTTTTGCTGCATCCTCACATGGCAGAAGGGGTGAAAAATGCAAAAAGTATGAATCCTGTGTCTTCACATGGCAAAAGGCAGAAGAGCACAAAGGGTCTAAAGCTAGTTCTCTCCATCCGTTATAAAAGACACTAATCCATTTATAAGGCTGGAGCCCTCATGACTCAAACCTTCCCCAAAGACCTCACCTCTTAATACCGCCACAATGCAGATAGTTTCAGCAGGAATTTGGAGGGGGCACATTCAAACCACAGCAGAGACCCTGCTTTCATTTTTTTTTCTTTTCTTTTCGGATATACACCCAGAAGGAGGATTGCTGGGTCATAGGGTAATTCTATTTTTAGGTTTTTGAGGAATTACCATGCCATCTTTTATAGTGGGGGCACCATTTTATAATCCCACCAATAATGCATAAGACTTCCAATTTCTCCACATCCTTACCAACCATGATTTTGTGTTTTATTTCACTTTGTTTAATGGTAGGAATCCTAATGGGTTTGAAGTGATATCTCATCTTGGTTTTAATTCTAACATCCCTTCTATGTCTGGTTCTGATGCTTGCTTTTTCATTTATTTTTTGCTTAAAATTTTTTTTCTTGATAGCCTGACAATATACCAGAAAAGGAACTGCTGCAATTTGATCTTTAGTAACATGATGGTGAGGTGTGGGGAGAGGGGAAGTATGGTTAGATCTCAGGTTTTTAGTGAGGCCTCTGGACTGTGAGCTTCATAAATGTTTCTATTTTTCTTTTCCATCCCACTTAGGTCAGAGAGGATGGCTAAGGACTGCTAAAGTTGGATATTTCTCTTCTCCCATGTGGAAGGCTAGAGCTGACAAGAGTTGAATAACCCTTCTTCTAGGTCAGTTACACTCTTAATTATACTCCAGCAGTTTACCTCTTGTTTTACTATTTTCTTCTGAGGACAGAACCTTTTTAAGAAGAACACAGTGTACAACAAGAAAAAAAAGAAAAAAAGAACACAGTGCTCTGGTATATTTCAAATGATTCCTTTCTTTCTTTCCCTGCTGAACGCATGAGAGGGTTTTTCTCTGATACTTATTCTGAGAACCTGGTCAAGCTCCTGGAGGTAAATCTCACAAAATTGTAGGCTCCTCCCATGCCTGGGTCCACCTGGAGTTTGTAACTCTCTAAGTTGTCTGCACTGGGCCAGCAGCA